>NC_134545.1:70887440-71190471 GCF_050624435.1 Tenrec ecaudatus
AAGAAACCCAGACCTGAGTTTAACCCTGGCTTCTTCAGGTCGTAGTTTGTATCTTTGTGCAAATTACTCAACCTGAGTCTCGGTTGCCTAGTACGTAAAACGCGGCTCATGGTAATATTTCTGGTGTATAACAGGTTGAGAGACTAACCCATCCAGGACATAGAATGCAATAAATACAAGCGCCTTCTCTCTCTTAGAGTTTTCTTTCTTTCAATAAATGTAAACTCTTATGCCTCCCAACAGATTTTATTTTCTATGCCTTCCTTTAATGTAAGTGATTTCAAAACGTCTTTCTTGCTACCTGGCATAGGAACTTCATAAATATTTTATTTTCAAATACTTCACACTATAGTCCAATTTAACAGGTGAATCACACTCCCTGTGTCTCAGCGTTCAGCTATCTAACTGCCTAGCAGAACGTCGTTCTCTTGATGTTCTCTCTATGTTCCAAAAGCTGTTTGCAGGCTGGTTGTGCTCCTTTTAATAACGATCCATTTTGGATCAAATTGGCAGCAGCCCCTCAAGAGAAGAGACAGTGCGGTGAGGGCCGTGAGCTCCTGCTGATGGGACAGAAGACAGAGGACCGAGATGAGTGGTTGCAGCCCTTGAAGAAGGCGTCAAGGCCATGGAATTGTGACTGTGGACATCGTTGGAGCGGTAGAGGGTCCGTCATGTGCATTCCCTATTCTGAGCAACCAAAAATAAAATACATGTAACCAGGAAGTCATTTCTTTAGTAAATGTATTCTGTCAAACCTATCCCATACAGTTTCAATATGAAAATATTTACCTACTATATATGTCTCATTAATGGCAACACCAAGAATTAGCCTCAGGCTGGGGTCTTATAGGCATCATGCAAGAGCATCTGCCCAGGAGTGTGGTACACCAGTTATGTTAATTCCTCTGTTTAATAGATAAGATACAAGTACAACTTGAAAGCAATTGAGCATGTTTGGGATGATTTTATCCCCATTTATGGATCACAAGCAAACCTCCCGAGTCTCGCTGTGAAATTAGATTTGCGTCACTTCTAGAGACTTTGCAGGCTACTTTACAATGGAGACACCGACCATCCAAACCATAAATAACTGTGGAAACCACGATCTACATGGTAGGTGTCTCCACTGAAAAATATCCTGGCAAAGAATTACTCCGTCCTCCTGACAAGGAAAAGCTTTTGTACTAAAGTCCATAATCTGGGACAAAGTGTAGGTATCCAGTGCCCTCTAGGGTAACCCTAAGAATCGGGCAGGGAAGACTATTGCAATAATTATGGTAATAAAATGAGTCCTATGTAGCAAAGAGGGGTGTCTCCTTACTAAAGAGAAGGTTCATTTGTCCTTGTAATTCGGCTCAGGAAAAAAGGAAGGTAGAAATTCTTGAGGGAAAATGTTTAGTAGTAAAAATAAACATGAGGGGATTTATCTTTCTTTATTATTTGAAAAGCAATATACTCCACACATACACACACGTGCATGCACATATGCACACAAGAATGTGCAGACCTACCCAATGTCAGAACAGAATCAAGTGAAAGTCATAAAATGTGAAATTGGTCTTCATTGGGAATATTTGCTTCCCACTGTCCTCCAGTCAATTCCAACTCATATGCACTGGAAATGTTTGCTAGAAGATTGTGAACCGGTTGTGGAGATACTTTATTAAATGATATATGCTAGTTCAGCCAATTATTTTATTATTGAAAGTGTCTCTGAATGAACAAAAGCTAAACTCACACTGGTGTCAGTTACAGAGACAGGTAACGTCCCAAGGGTTCTGCTTGATTCTTTTATGCATAAATAAAACGTTAAACTCTGATTTCAACTGAGGTAGGAGTACTCTGTAATCTGATTCTGACAAATGTCAATCTTTATCATTCCTGAGGCATGGAGATCTTGGGGCCAGAGGCGGGTAGCCTTTACATGCCATCCTCCCACCCTTGGCGGTCGAACGGGTGACTCGGTGGGCAGCAATGCACTCGGTAAGCAGCTCCAAGATGGGAAGATACGGCTTGCTACACCCACAACACTTTACAGTCTTGGGTACCTCAGAGGGGCAGTTCTATGCTGTCCTGTAAGGTTGCTTTGGGTCAGAAGTGACTTGAATGCAGTGAGTGAAAGCATTTAATATAGTGTTTACACTAGCAGCTATTCAAAGATGCATTTCAACAGCAAAATCAAGGATTCCCCAATGCCATTGTTTTCTGTTGCAATCACCGTTGAATAGAAAGAAACCAAGAAAGAGTCTTGTTAAGAGCAGAGATGCTGATCACCAATGTGTGGGGCGCTATGTTCATACTCTGGCTGTTGTTTAAAACCTTCAAGTGCCTAAGAGAATAAATATGTAAGGCATGGAAGACAAGAGCTGGGGAAGAAAAGAATGAAAATAAAGTAAAAATAGAGCAAAGGGATAAAACAGCAGATTTAGAGAAGGGGATAAAATACACGAGAAACACAACGGCGGCGTGTGGAACAAGGGGGGATAGCCCGTGCCTCACCCCTTCCCCCTCACAGGGAGCCTCACATTCCAGGCGACCGATTGCGGAATTCAATTTAAACTGTACTCGCAGAAAAGCCTAAGATGTAAGCTTTTATCTCATGAAACGTGTTGACTTTGACACTCAGGGGCGTAATGATGACAAATAATAACACGACGGTCACAGCAGCAAACGGAGAGCGGCCACCCACCACCTGCCGCGAGCCTGTGAAGGGCAGGCACTGTGCTGGGTATTGTCCACAGCCATCTTAACCCCACGGTGTGCTTCTCCACGGCAGGGACAACTCGCTGCCCACGAAGTCGGGCTCCCTGGCCCACTGACAGCTGCTGCTGAGAAGTGGATGCCAGCCAGGGACTCTGCTCCCCAGCCCTCTTTTTGATTCCGAAGGAAGACAAGAAAGAAAAACAAACTCATGGCTCTCAATTTCGACTCATAGCAACTCTGCAGGGCAGAGCAGAACTGACCCTGGTGGGTTTCTGAGATTATAAAATGTTCACGGTTGTAGGACACTTAATCTCTGTCCTGGGGAGTGGCTGGTGGATTAAAGCACTGACTTCCCAGCTACCATCTAGTGCGTAGCCCGGTACGCAGCCAGGTTTCCTTCCCAATGCACTCACTGCCATCGAGTCAATGCTGACTCATAGTGACCCTCTGTGGGTGTCTGAGACTGCATCTGCTCATGGGAGTAGAAAGCTGAATTTTACTCCCGCAGAGCTGCTGGTGGTTTTGAACTGCTAACCATGCAGACTGGAGCCCGATCCATAACCACTACACCACCCGGGCTCTTGCTTCTTTTCAATTCGGTGCAATCCAATGTGCGTGGAGTGAACTGCAATTTTTCCAAGTTTGACTCCTGATGTAACCTTTCCTCTGTTTTTCAGGAATTGGGACTAGACGAAATCTTAGACGTTCCGTGTTTAAGACCACATCAGCCACTCCCTGGAGAAGGACCATCCAATGAAATGAATCTTCAGTAGCGTGAGTGAGAAGTCGTCTCCCATGTGTTAATTATCGGGACTTTGGTGTATATTTATTCTTGGAGCTGCCATTGCTGTAACTGCTACTTGGTGAGAGCCTATTCTCCTAACAGTACAACCGGGGAAACTGAGGTTCAGAAAGAAAGACTGAGACGTACCATGTTCAAATACAACTAAAATGCTTATTACTTTATTCTCTTAATCTTTTCTTCAGGGCAAGTTTTTAGTGTGTATTGAGCAAGCTAAAATGGTAATCCACATCAAAGTCAAAAAGGACTTCAGTAGACATGAAAGTTATAAGAGAGTATTCTATTATCTATGGACAAGTTCTCAGAAGTCCACAGGCTGGTGGACAGGTGGGAGTAGCAATAGTTCTCAAGGACAACCAAAGTGTATTTTCAGTGAAAATGGTGAATTACTTTGAGATAGTATTTTCAAAGCAAATTTTCAAAGTTAAAAATAGCAAACATCTAGAATAAAGAGTCAGGTGGGAAAAAATATATATATCACCGGAAATGTGGAAGTAGATAATACATAAACGGAAGGCATTGAGTGAGTCTCTGAATATGTGTTATTCATTTTGAACTCACAATCCTAGGAAATAGCATTCCTATCAACAGATGAGTCTGCCTAAACTCACAGATGTTTTGAAATTTGCATAAATTCATGCTTAAGAAAAGAGAGGAGTTGAGAATTAACCAAAGGATGTGTTTAAGATCAGCAACGGGAGCAAAGCCAAGTCACAACGCCCATGAGGAGCCCCTAAAATAGACTTCAGGCTAGGAGGGGCATTTCCCTGAATTCCCCACAGCCAGTGGGGAGATAGTCATAAAAGTCAGTGGACTGACCTGGAATTATGTAAGCTTTTTTTTTAAACTGGTTATTATCTTGTTTAATGTTCCTCTTTATCTTTTTAATCAATCTTTTTGTTGCTGTTGTTGTTGTTGTTGATTTGGTCTCTGCTCTGTTATTGTTGGGCTGCCTCCTTACAGAAGATAGGCATGGTAGCAAGCTCGAGGAGACTATAACTGGACCTAAGGTTCTGGAAGGACTTGGGGGAGGAGGAGGCGGGGGAAGGGAGCAGCGAGCAAACAACGCCACAGATGGGAACAACTAGGGAATTAAAATCAACAACAAGCAGGACATAGAGATCCTGGGGTGTTGGAGTAACAGCAATCCAGCTGAGAGAAATTACTAATAGGCGGAAGAAGGGTGAGTGTGATGTTAGGGCGGGAGGAAGGTAAAAGGAAACAGAGGAAAGATCTAAGAAACAAAGCTATGGATAGAGGTATACCATAGGTATGTACATAAATAAATACACTAATTCATAAAAATAGAGATATTGCCTATGTACATATATTTATGACAATACACTGAGATAGCAGACAGAGTTAGAGTCTTTATTTAAGCTTTAAATGCAAGAACACTTTGTTCTAACAACCTAGCATCCTGTGATGCTCACCCGCCCGGCACAATCAATGGGTTCATAAGGAAATGTCGAAGAAAGCTGATGGTTCCCAGCTATCAAAAGACAAAGCATCTAGGCCCAGTGGTGCTCAACCTTCCTAATGTCGCAACCCTTAAATACAGTTCCTCATGCTGTAGTGACCCCCCCAACCATAAAATTATTTTCGTTGCTACTTTAGAACTATAATTTTGTTACTGTTATGAATCAGATAACCCCTGTGAAAGGGTCGTTCAATCCCCAAAGGGGTCATGACCCACCGGTTGAGAACTGCTGATCAAGGATCTTGAAGGCTTGAAGTTAAACAAGCGGCCATCTAGTGCAGAAGCAACAGCCAAGGGCTCAATGGTAACATATGTACAAATTGCTGGATATAATTGATATATGGATTGTTAAAAAAGTTATGTTTAAGAATCTCATGGTGTCCGCCTTGACCAGGACTCAAACTCAGGGAAAAATGAGAAAAAAGGGTAGGGCTGAAACTCAAACAACCCGTCGTCGTTAAGTCAATGCCCGGTCATAGAAACTATAGACTGGCTTTTCAAAACTATCTCTTTAAAGGAGCACTATCTTTCCCCTGAGGAGCAGCTAGTGGATTTGAACCACGAACCTGTGGTTCACAGCCCAGTGCCTCTCACACAGGACCACCTGAGCTTCTTACATCAGGACTCAAGATCCTAAGGATAAGGCAGCTAGTTAAAGACTGTGATGGTTACCGTGTGGGTGACTGCAGTGTACATGACTTGTAGAAAGAGAAGTCCTCATCTCTTCCTCTCCTGCAAAGACTGCACTTCGGATACTCTATATTTTAGAAATAAATTATCTCGCGTTGCTGTTGTTTTCAATGTGAGATCTCCCGGTATTGAAATGATGGTATTAACTACACATTATTGGCCTGGCCACCGACGACAGCTTTGCATTGGACGAGGGCTTACAAGCATCAGTTTGCAGCTTTGTTTTTTACTGGTCATTCCTTTCCAGTTGGTTGATCTATTCAATAAGACAAAGAACAGTTGGGATTTTAGACAACCTTTACAACTGAGACTGAAGCCCAGAAGGCTTGGTAAGATTTAATAAAGAAATAAAGATAGGGCACTTTTTGACAAAGGAAACAAGATATCAATTCGACTCTATGTCTGTGATTGGAAAAAGTGAGGACCAGTTCTACGTTTCCTGTCTGTGCACAGTTACATAATAGGCTAATTTTTAAGTGGACTTTTGCCCTGGGGACTCATATGAACCTAGGATTCTAATACAAGACACAGGCATGTACTCGAGTTGCCATTGAGTTTATTTTCCATTTGTAGTGACTCCATGTGTCCCAGCATAGAAGTGCACTCCCTGGAGTTTTAAGGCTGTGACCGTTTCAAAGCAGGTCACCAGGCTGCTCTGAGGCACTTCTAGGTGGGTTCAGCCTTTTCCGTTAGTACCCTTTGCATCACACAGGGACTCCAATACAACACAAACAAATGACCTCAGTGTTGTTTAATACGGGGACCGGGGTGGGCCAGGGCAAAACCGGAGCTTCTGGTTGACTTGCAGATGGATCCTCCTTAGCCTGTTCTCCTCATTAGAAGGGAGCAGAGTCCTCCGAGAGGCCCTGGCAACCATGCTATCTAATGAAAAGACAGATCACCCCTCCAGTGGCTGGGCTGGGTCCCCTGAGATTGCCAAGACAGAGGCTCACTTCCCTACCCATGCTATTCCAGATGTGCACCAGCTGGAAGAGAGAGCAGGGGTCCCCAACATTAATCCGGGCGAGGATTCCTCCTGCTTACTAATCAGTCTGCCTACTGTTTGACTCAAAGTATGTTCATGCATTACTCGTCCGGTGGAGAGAAGCCTCTGGCTAGCCCAGACCTCTTTGAACAACCGAAATTAATATTTGAACATTCCTAAGCACAGATCCAAAATCATGTTAAAATATTCTGTGAAGGTAAAATTGACCTCGATCTCACAAAAGGATCCACACTCAATCACCACTAGCAAATGTCAATATGTAACTGATAGGGCCTTTATCCAAGATTTCACCAATATAAGCCCATCTCTTTAAGGGATGAAAAGCTGCAATAACATTGGTTACAAAGGGATTTTCTGTAGGCAAATCCAGTTTCCCTTCGGACTATGAGTGCAATTAGCGCTCTGGATTGGCGGGGTGGCAATGGAACTAGGTGCTGTGGAACGAAGTACTAAGCAGATGGAACTAAGTACTGTGGCAAAAGAAGCATTCGGAGGATGACTGGGCTCAAAGGGATTTTAATATTTATATCTATACATATATCTCTTTTTTTAATTAGAAAAAATAGATCTTTAACTTTCTTTTTCTCCCACCATCTACAATAACATGTGGCTTTTATTAAACCGCAGTGATTTCCACGAGAGGGAAGACGTGCTCTTCTGAAACCTGCACAGCGCAAAGGAGGCCAGGTCTTCTTCAGCCCCTTCAGGAAGCACTTCCAGTCGTGAGTAAATGAAATGGCTCTACGCCTTAGATTTCTAGTATTTATTGAATGGCACAGTGAAGAAGGAGGATGTCTTAAAACACTCTTATCTAAAAAAGCAATGACTTCTCACGTTAAGAAGCAGCTATCATTTTTTCTCTTTCTATCTGAATATTTGTAATGTTCTTTAGAACGACTACAATAGCATATGTGGCAGCTGCTTGTAACTCTCGGGTCTAGGTTTCCTGACCTCTAGACTGCCTCAAGAAGCAACCTTTGATTGTCCCGGGGGAAGCCTGCCAGGCAGGGGGCAGGGAATTGCGCACAGCAGCAGGGTTGGAAAGAGGGTTTGAGGGCTGGAAGCTCACTGAGACCCCACAGTAAGAGAAAGGGCAGAGAAGGCTAAATACTCAGAGTGAGAAAAGCCCTGGATGGTCAGAAGGAAGGCTGATAGATTAGCTCCATTAATCTATTCAAGTATGATCTATTCATGTTTTCTGAAAATATTGGAATTTCTAGAAAACCTGAGAAAATCCCTGAAATTCAGCTTGTTAACTTGATTCTAGTGAATGGTGGAAGAGCCCTTGCAGTGTAGTGGGTTACAAATTGGACTGCTAATGGTAAGGTCAACAGTTCGAAAGCACCAGTTGATCTGTAGAAGAACGATGAGGCTGTCTGCTCCCAGAAAGGTAACCACCTACACAGGTGGTGCTGCCCTGTCCCGTAGGGTCTCTATGAGTCAGATGACTTGATGGCAGTGAGGGAGTGAGTGGTTTTTAAATTATAAACCCAATTCACTGTGAAGAAGGTATGCATGTTAACTGCAGAGTGTACTTGCAGACAGAGATGGACAAAAGTAAGTGATTTAAAGGATAGCCGTACCAATTACTCTCCCAAATTACAAAACTGAATCAACAGAGCCTTACTGTTAAGGAGAAAATCTGCATGTTCCAAACTTTACCACTGAATATATATGTAACAAATATGTCAGCCATCACTAAACATTCTAATCATGATCTCTGTCCATGAAGTACAAATTAAATAAGACATATATAGGACAGAGGCTGTGCACTGGTACATATGAGGGTTGGAGATACAGGGAATCCAGGGTGGATGATACCTCCAGGACCAAGGGCGTGAGGGACGATGCTGGGAGAGTGGAGGGTGAGTGGGTTGGAAAGGGGGAACTGATTACAAGGAGCCACATGTGACCTCTTCCCTGGGAGAGGGACAGCAGAGAAGGGGGGAAGGGAGACCCCGAATAGGGCAAGATATGACAAAATAACGAGGTATAAATTACCAAGGGCATATGAGGGGGGGGGAAAGGGAGGGGGGGGGAAGGGAGGGAGGGGGGGAAAAAAAGAGGACCTGATGCAAGGGGCTTAAGTGAAGAGCAAATGCCTTGAGAATGATTGGGACAGGGAATGTATGGGTGTGCTTTATACAATTGATGTATGTATATGTATGGATTGTGGTAAGAGTTGTTGGAGTCCCTAATAAAATGTAAAAGAAGAAAAGAGGAGAAAAAAAAAGATTAGGGCAAAGACTGTACAGATGTGCTTTATACAATTGATGTATGTATATGTATGAACTGTGAAAAGAATTGTATCAGCCCCAATAAATTGTTAAAAAAAATAAGACATATATATTGAAGTATAATGTTATATTAACACTGAGAAAATTTCCATTTACTCTGTATTCATGAATTACTGAAATATATATAGCTGCCCAGGGGATAATAAATTAGTTGATCACCTAGATCTGAAGTTCTCTCAGATGATACAGCCAATGCTCACAGCCAGCCAAGAGCTCAAGCCCCTCTTTGCTTCAAGTGCCAAAAGAGCTTCTGCAATCTTTCCTTATTTACCACACAAAGGTTTTCAATCTCTGTGTGTGCAGAAGAGAACATTGAGAAATACTAGTCTGAGCTACAGATTAAAAGGTGAAATCCAACTTTAGCTTATCCAACGAAAAATTACTAGAGATTAGTAGGAAGATCCATCCATTACAAAAGGTACATTGTTACAAAAGGTACATATTACAAAAATAACAAACATCATAAAAATTGGAAATGATCCTATATTCAAATAGATGTGACGGATTTATGATACTTTCATTTGATTAAATGCCATTGAAAACTGGCTTTAAATAAATCATCATTGACGCAAGAACAAAACATGATCTTTTGTCAATAGAAATATCAGCTTAGAAAAAAGAAATATCTGTTTGTCAGTCAATAGGTACTAGATGAAGAATGCGCATCAGAAGCCGGGGTGGTTCTTTGGCAGACTCTCTTTGTATGCGTGCACACCTGTGGGTGACTTGTTCTGGACTTCCTCAAAGTGTTAAGGGCTAAGCATCCTCTTTAATGGAAACATTTCCAGTTGACATTTTTAGGTACAGAGAACTGTTGCTCAGCCAGTGCTGCTAAGTGTTAGTGGTGTGTGTGAAAAACACCCCGTCTTATGTCACAAGCCTCCTCTCTTGTTACAAGGATCGTTGCCCCTCAGATGGGGGCTCTTTAGACTTTGCGCCCGTCTTTACATCTATCCTCGCCCAGGGCGCGGCGAACACCGGACTATAAGAAATGTTGCAGCTGCGTATGAGCTAAAGAACTCATTTCGCACAGAAAAGGAGAAGGACCCTCCGGAAGACAACTCAGAGGGAGGCCGTACGCCTTGGGGGTGGAAGGGCGCTACTCACCCAGGAAGACCTCCTGGCGCACCGCACCAGGGACCTTCCTGTCCAGCATCGCCCTGTGAGTCAACTGCACTGTTTTCACAGGCACCCGCCTGACTGTGCTTGTTTACATTGCAATGGCAAATGCTCCGCTTTAGCGAAACAAGCCAAATTTGCTTACGGTGTTTCATTTGAAAATGTCAGTAAATTCCCCTCTCCACCCCTCCTACCACCGCCCCCCCCCTAAAAAAACCTCATGCAATTCTGAAGCGCTGACTTCTTATCAATTGAAAACTGTCTTCTAAGGATAGAAGAGTCCACGAAGGAAAATCTAATTAATGCCTGTTCCTTAGGTATTTGCACAAACAAGGAACTCTCAGAAAGATCCATTCTCTCCCATCCAGAGGCTGCCTCTGCATGCTGGGCTCTTGACTTCGCCCTCAGGCAAATTCAACCGCTTTTTGACTAACTTTTGCTTCTCCAGTCTGCCAGTGCTCCTGTCAATCAATCCCACACAGCGCTACCAGATAAGTCTCCCGAAAGTACAGCTCTGATGTGTCACTTTTCTCACTAGCCGCAATGGCTCCCCACTGTCTATTCAACAAAACCCAATTGCCCAACATGACCCATAAGGACTCAGGTCCGCGACGTACATGCTCAGCCGTATCTTGCATTTATTTTTCTAAATGCGCTCTAAAGCGTAGGTTCTGAAGACTGGGCCCCTTACCAGCAACATCCTCCTCATCAGGAAACATGCAAGCAATGCGAATTGTTGGGCACTCACTCGGGACCTACGGAATCAGAGACCCTGGGGGATGGAGAAAGCTGTCCTTGAACAGCCCTCTAGGAGATTCTGTTGCACTCCAAAATCTGAGACTCAGACTCGCTACTCTTAGCCCCACAGTTATGCCTTCAAGGCACCAACCTCCAAACGCAAACCTGACTCAAGCACATTGCAGTCCATGGCCTGGGAGAGCCAGGTCCGACACCTCTGGTTTTCCTATCGTCACGAGGCGAGGATCAGACCTGCCTCCACGCTCCAGCATCCCATCTACTCTGGCACCAATCGTTCCTCCTGCAGTACTCTACTCCCAGGTGGGGTGCAATAACTCGATGCAAAGGCCACACGGAGCGCACAGACAATACTCACATCATGTAGGTTTACTAAGGAAGGTAATAGAGTACCACAGGTCAGGATAACCATGGCGACCCTCTTCTCAACCCGCAAACAAGTCTCTCTTTTGTCCTTAGACTCTCAGTCAATAGTTCCTTGGTTTCTGCCTTCCTGGCGCAGGAAGTCAGTCTGTTGCTCTGTCTCACAGCTCCAGAGTCCTCGTCCTGCCCCTCTTAGTCTCGTGCCACCCTGCTGTGGCCTCTGCTCTGAGGCTCCACCACTGTACACAGAGATCTGGAGGGAGCTTTACGCATGGTCCTGCTTCAAGAGGGTGGTGATATAAACTGAACAAGCCCCTCTATTAGCGTTACACATTTGCATATTCCTATCTGCGTATCCCACTCAATCATTGTGAGGGACCTTCAAATCACTTCCAATTGATAGGGGCCCTAAGTACAACAGAAGGACACACTGCATCCTCCCAGTTCTCCATCCTGTGTTCACGCCCATTGATGCAGCCACCGGGGCAATTCATCTCATCAAACGTTACCAAGAATGATGTGTCCTTCTCCGGGGACTGGACCCTGGAAAGCTGTTAATAAGCCTTCCTCCTAGCCTGGTGTGCACTGTTCTTCACATTGTCTGGTTTCTCTGAGGATTTGCTCAGCATACGGATTGAACAAGTCTGGTGAGAGACTACAATCCCGGGGCACGCGTTTCCTCATTTTCAACCACCTAGCACTCCTTTGTTCTGTTGGCTTAAACTGCCTGGTGATCCATGTCCACATTCTGTCTGATCACAATGCAGTGTTCTGGGATTCCTGGTCTTCTCAAGGCTATATGTTATGGTCCACACAGGCAATCACCTTGTCAATAAAACACATGGGTAGAAGAGCCATATTAAGAGATTCCACTCCAGCCCAGCCATCATGTTGATTTTCACTCATAGTGACCCTATACAGTAAAGTCTAACTGCCTCCATAGGCTGTCCAAGGCCAGCATCCTTCCCTGGGTAGTGACTGGTGGGTTTGAACATGTGACCTTTCAGTGGTTCTTAACCTCCCTAAAGTCATGACCCTTTAATAAAGTTCCTCAGGTTGTGGTGACACCCAACCATAAAATTATTTTTTTTCTACCTCATAACTATAATTTTGCTACTGTTATGAATCACAAGATAAATGTCTGATATGCAGGATATATCTTAATTGTTACAAATTGAACATAATTAAAGCATAGTGATTAATCACAAAAAATATGGAATTATATATTGTGAAATATTTATTTCTAATGACAAATCAATGAAATTTTGTCTTGAAGCGTGGTTCAGCACGGGGAAGTCTTCATGCCAAGTACTTGTATGTGGGCATATCTGCATGTGGGTGGACCTGCCTGGAGACAGAGGAGCAGTATCTCAGTTCCTAAGACCACTGTTTTCCCATGAAAGGGTCATTCAACTCCCAAAGGGGTCGCGGCCCACAGGTTGAGAACCGCTGAGTTAGCTGCTGACCGCTTAACTCTGGTGGTAGGTATAGGGCTGTGGTAAAAATAGCCAGCGACTCTCTAATGATGCCTGTTCTAGTCCTGGGCTCCTGCCCGGATGAGCCTTTCCTTCCTCATCTCAAGCTGGGTGGAAACCTACCCATCCTTTGGGACCCACCTTAATATCCAGTCAGTGTCCTTCCCCTACAGTCGCTCCTGTTATCTTCATGGTAATTAGTACCTTTGCAAACATGCAGGCTCTTTGAGAGCAATGTGCAGTCACAGGGCATACAGCCATATTTGATATCGAAGTTACTCAACACATATCTGCCAAATTAAAAACTAACAACTACTGACTGGGATTTAGGGATTTTAGATATACCAAATAAAAATATAATATTCCTAGTATATTTGAATGACAAATAGACGATGAGTAGCTTAGCATTCCACTGCCAGCGAGTCAATTTGGAGTCCTGGGGACCCCATCTAGGGCTTCCAAGGTTGTAATCTTTATGAGCTCATCTTTATCCCGTGGAATGGCTGGTGGGTTTGACTGTCTGACTTTCAGTTAGCAGTCCAATGCTGGTTTGATAGCATCCTCAGGAATCCTTAATTTTAGCATAAGCATGCCCAAATATTGTGGCATGACACATACATATACTTTAAAATTATGTGCTATTTTAGTTAAATTCAAATTTACTCATGCAGCCCGCATTTTATCTGTTATTCACACATTACATTATCTTTATTTGTATTCACCTTCGCTTTATCTATGGAAAGTAAAGAAAAAACTTATTGAATGAACATTTTCCTTTAAAACCCCACTTTGGAAACATGTGCATATTTTTCTGGACTTTTACATTGCTGATCCACAGAAGTGAGTTCAGTTGTGGGACTGAAGGGTCCCTATCAGATCAGTAAGCTTGATGATTGATTACGGCTTTAAGTTTTATTCCGCCTTTTGCTCCAACTCTCTCCAGCACTTTTGTTTTATTTTGATTACTTTCAGAGTGGATGGCAATCATAGCTAGACATCCTATAGTTCTTGTGGTCTCAGGGTCTTGGACAGTGCGGTTCACGTGGTCTATGAGTCTTTGAATTAGTTGTTTTCATCCATCTTTGAGTTCCTTCATTCTCCACCATCTATAGTTGCATTCTAGACAAGCACTCAAAATAATGAAAATTAATTGGAAAGGCTGAATACTTTCCACCCCTGAACATAATTTTAAATATTGCATACTTGTGAGTTAAAAAGTCATTTTCCAAACAAATGCAAAATTCTTTGAACCATAAAAGCCATCTTAGATTAAATAGGTAAGCTCCCCAGGTGTTAATGGAAAGAAGATGCAACTTAGGGAAATGTGTTAAGTCTGATTCTTTGATACATTTGAGTAACATTGTCTTATAATCATAACTCCTACAGATTCCAAATATTTACCTACACTTTATTTTTATGTTGCCAGACATCAATCTACCACCAAAAGCAAAGAATAAACCACCAAAGCCACGATACCTTCTCAACAACTTCCCAATAAGCAAACAGAGAATGACATTTAGCCTAACCATGTCACATGTCCTCCCATTTTTCATAGACTAGCTTGTACTCACATGTGGTATCAGTACTAGCTCCTCACCCACATACCACATTTAATTTCCATGCATACACATATCATGACAGGAAGTTCTTGCCTTCTGATAGGATTTTATTCTGATAACTCCATCATAAGTGGGCTCTGATATAAGTCATATACATCTCTCCTTTTTAACCCTATAATGCAAAGCATGACATTTTCATAACATATATATATGTAATATATATGGATAATTATGACAGTAAAGAATAAAAAAATTCCTAAAATTAAAAATGCAGGCCTTATGGGATTAATTTTATGTTTTATAGATGCTGTGAGGTAGTGTTGTGAGCAGGGAATCCTAACACTGGACACCTGAGAGTGGGCATCGGAGAACGAGAGCACTAGCCACATCGTAAGGGAGAGATCTGGCTGTCTGCTTCCAAGAAGCTGCAGCTTTGGAAACCCTATGGGACAGTTTAAGCCACTGTTTAGGGTTGTTATGAGTTGGAGCTGATTTAAGAGCAGTAGGTTTTGGTTTGGTAGTTCATCTGCCTGGAGTGTATCCAGCCAACTTACTGGACATAACCTTCGAATATCTTTGAAGAAGGGTTCGGAAACCATCAGCACAATAGTAAAGAGACCCATCAACAACAGTAAAGAGAAAAGAAAAATTTACCCACAAGCCCATGAGTTCAAATCTGTAGGGCTTGCTTAGAATGGAGTGCAGATTGTGGATCTTTGAACGGTGTGTCTGTTTCATGGGACAGGTGAGCTGCTGGCCCACATTTGGATGCTGAGATTTTGGCTTGGCTGACTGACTCCATAGTCCCCCGGAGGTGACCTTGTTCTGTTGGGTTGGGACAGGTGATTCATGGTGGTAAGACCAGCTTCAGGTGATCTTCATCCTGCTTGGACTTAGGAGGATCTGCTATCAGAATGTTCATAGTTCTGCTTTAGGTGGAAGAACTTGTCTCAGACTTCCTTCATCAGCTTTGGGGATAGGATTCAGGCCGAGGGCCAGAATTTCCCTGTATAACCTTGGGCCTCAGAGAAGGTGTGGGGTGAGATTCTGACTGTGGTCTGTGTGGTGGTCTTGCTTTCAGCAGGAAGGACCCCGTCGGACTTATCCTTGACTGAAGCTGCTGAGACCTGGTAAGAAATGGGGACAGTGGAGGGAGGCAGAGACAGGCTCAGGCCAGGCTGGCGGCTTCCCCACGGCATTGAGAGTGTCACTCTGGGCCCCAGGGGCGGCAGGCTCTCACCGCAGGGCCAGGACAAGAGACCTGGAGCAAACTTGAAAGTGTTTGTCGATGTCTAATTTTGCAAGGGTTCAGGAACCCGAAGCAAAACTAACAGACTGTCAATTGTAAGTTATTGATTATGACTGTATCCCTCCCCGAGTAGGTAACCCCACCTGTGTATATCTCAAGGCCTACTATAGTCTGCTTGGGAGAGAGACAAGGCATTCTAGTCTTGGGGCAGCCCCACCCTATCCTGTAGGGTTGCTGCGAGTGGGCATCACCTCGATGGCAGAGTGTTTGGTCCCAGTTTTTATAATCACACAAGCCCTCTTGTCAATCATGAGCTTGAAGAGAAGATGTTCATTTGCTTGAACCAGAGAGCATTTTTGCAGCAATTTTTGTAGTGCTATTTTTGTAGCAGGACTGTAGACCGCCTGTCCTTGAACTCATGTTTCCAGTGATGCTGGCCTTGAGGTTTGGCTGCTTCCCCTTTGATGTCATAGGTATCTTTTAAGAAAAACAAACCAAAACTGGCTCCCCTCAGCACACACCTCCCCATCCCCCCTGCTTCTGTAATCAGTCTGGGCTAAGAGCAGCCCCCTGTGAGGAAAGCATGAACCACTTGGCATTTCCTGCCCAAGATCTGGCTCTCCACACATCTGGTCTCCTTGTTAAACAAGCAGAGAGCCCTCCGCTTCTAGGCCTGCATCTGCCTCACACCCTTGTAGTCATGGGCTGATCATGTCGGGACGCTGGCCTGGCTCCTGTCCAGGTGATTTCGGGCTGCTAGCCCCAGGCCCATCCCCCTGGGCTTCCCATGAGTGGAGCAGAGGCCTTGGGCATCCCCAGGTTCTAGGCTAGTGGTCCTTTCTAAGCTTTTGGCCTGAACACACTCTGCTGTGAACAGTGGGTTGTTCTGAAAGTGACATTGACCTTGATTCTCCCTGCGCCCCTCCCCCCAACACACACACACACACACACACACACACACACACACACACACACACACACACATACAGACAGATGTGGTCCTGGCTGAGCTGAGCCATTGCAATATGAAGGAATTGCTTCTCAGAGACATAACTTGTAGCATTAGTGTCCTGGTCTTTCAAAGGGTCGGCAAGTGTAGTTATTCTATAAGAGAGAATTAAGTCAGGTGGCTAAGTAGTGAAGAAAAACGATTGCTCACTGGAACCTCACCCATTGCATTTGCAGGGGGCAGGCGGGCACTGCCACTGCTATTTAAGTCCTCTTTTTAAAACTTATATGTTAAAGACAGCCCTGGGCCTCTTGGGGTGCTGCCCATCTGGTAAATGTTGGGCTATGCTAATGGTGAATAGGGGGGGTCCCCCTTCTTAAATCGATACCAGTGACCTCAGTGGGGACCCAGCTCCAGCTGGCTCTTGGGTTTGACTGTGTGGAGTAATTTTTTTGACGTGGACCCAAGTCTTTGCTCATGCTGGCCCCCAATAATTGACAGAGCCTCACATTGTCCCCATGGCCACCTTTATTTCATCGGAAGGACCAGTTTTTTTCATGGTACTTGTCCTGATTGTTTTCATAATGTTCCTATCTGCATTTTTTTATGTAGAGGGAAATAACTTTCTCAACACTCATCACAATGAATATTGTTTTGAATCATCTTAAAAGAGTTCTTTTTAATAAACAGATAACATAAAAAAAACGGGGTTGACGTAGGCTCATGAGATAGCCCATGTTCAAGACTATCTTGGCCTTTGTGGTTTCTCTTCCCAATCTCACGCAGACAGGTAAAGAAGACACCAAAATGGGGTTGCACAAGTTATTGAGAATATTCCACTTTCTGTGAAAGCAAAATGAATCAGTATGACAAATGAGGTGGTTAAATGCAAATAAATTTGAACATTCTAGAATTTGGTATTCCGAAGCAGATTTTTCAAAGCACGGAATTTCCATTCCCCTTGCTAATCTCTTTGGGGCTATTGTTCAAGTTCACTGATCCAGGTAATAACACATTAGTGGGAACACATTTTTTGACAAAGATCCCAAGAGACATGACATTCTGAAAGGGGACTTCAACAGGTAAGGCCTTAAGCCTTCCAGAATTCTTTACCTCTTTGCTTGCCATGCTACCACGTGGTTTTACTAGGTTAGTGCCTTCCTCATTCTAGAAACAGTGATAATGTTCTTTCATAAGTTAGGAGTAAGATAGATGATATTCCTGCCTTTGCAATAGCGAGGGGCTATCCTAGTAAAAGAATCACGAATCTACCTTTTCAAATAAGCCTTAGGCAAACTTGCTTTTGGGTAAGAAAAATATATCCCCTTGAACTGCATGAATATGGCAAACAGCAAGAATCTCTTCTTCCTTACGATTTCTTTCTAAAGGAGCCCTCATGGCACCGTCAGCTGAGCATTAGATTTTGAAACGCAAGATGGATGGTTCAAACACACCAGCTGCTCTACAGGAAAGAGAGGGGCTATCTGTAAATCTCAGAGATCCTCTAGGGTCACTATATGTCGGATGTGACTCAATGGCAGTGGATTTAGTTGATATCGGTATATTTTGGTCAGTCTCATAAATGTTGATTTTTTTCTGATTTTATAGTTATGGTTACATGCATATCAGTGAGAGTAAAATCTGAAAGACTAGGTGTGTATCCATGAAGCACGTCTCTAAATGAGGCAGAAAGAGCAATACGAAAGAAAATAAACTTAAGAAATCCTGTGGAGTTCAAAATCCCCGGACCTTCCTAGACTGGTTTGTTACATGTCTTGAGCGAGACCATAAAACAGAATAGAGGGTCTTGAAAAGCAATCAAAAGCTTAGAATAAGGGAATGAAATAAGTTGATACCAATAAAGTAGAGGGGCTGCACCTACAAGACTGGCGAGTAAAAGGTGTATCTTAAGCTCCAAGCGATATTAATAATACAGGGCTGAGTCTTACAGTGAATTGGGCATGCTTTTTAGAACAGAATATCAGGAAGAAAACAAATGACTACTAGAAGTCGCATCTAAAATATTTTGTCTCAGGAAGAGGTAAAATTCCGGACATCCTGGCGAAATTGGTAACAAGATTAGAATCCCAAATGCTGAACTCTTGCCTCTGTGAACTCCTCTCTCTGTAATTCAAGAATTTTCTCTGCAACCCTGTAAGGAAATGAACATAGGTGAAGAAAGGAAAGCGGACAGACGCGGGAGCAGAGATTCGGGCTGAACACAGAGCCTGCCATTACTGAGCAAATTGGAAGATCTGCTGGTCAGAACAACCCTCAAAACACAAACCCTAAACCCAATGCCGTTGAGTTGATGCCACACGGAGTGACCCCCTTGTGGCTTTCTGGGAGTGTAACTGTTTATGGGAGTAGAAGTCTAAGTCCTTCTCCCAAGGAGTGGCTGATGGTTTCGAACTGCCAACTATGCGGTTAGCTGTGCAATGCAAAACCACGATACCGCCAGTGCTCCCTCTCAAGAATTAGTTTTGGAACCCCTGGCTATGGGCAAAGAGACCCCTGATTGGTGGTGGTGCTCTTACATTGGTCAGGGGCAGAGCAGACTGGCAGCCCTTTGTTCATCCTAGCTTGATGCCCAGATCATGGCCAGAGCTGTTTCATGCCTAGGGCACATTAAAAAAAGAAGAAGAAGAATTAGTTTTGGTAAAGATGTCAGGTAAGGCATACATAATCCTAGAACTTGCAGATGGTTGGCCTTCGGGTCACATATGAGCCACAGATTTGAAATGTGTTCAATATTCTTACTTTGACTTGGTTTATAACATAGAAGTTGGAATATTTCACATAAAATATGAATTTCACTTATTAAAAAAAGAAGAAATCCTAAGAGTGTTTTGAAATATGTGGGTCCCGTTCCCTGAATCTTTCTTTACACCAGACAGCCTTGCTTAGCTAACCAAGATTGCCCGCTCTGGTCACAGCTCTTTTGAAGAATGATCTACATGCAAGCAATCAAATGGTTAACAGCAACCCCAAAGTTTAAGTAAGAAGTTTAGGGGGAGGGACCATGCATCGATAGCTGAGGACCAGGTAGGCGATGGGCTGTATAATGAAGGCCATGCAACCAATCTCCTCGGCGGGTCCATGTCGACCATGTCGAACTGATGGATATTCCAACAGGATCCACAACTGCCACATATCCACGCTCTGCTGGAGAGGACTGCTTGCTGATCCCTTGAAACAAAGGATCGATTTGGCACATTCCTACCTTCCCTCATTTCTTGTCCCTGCCAAGCCCAGGAGGCAATTAAATGTATAACCATTGCTCTAAAGAACAGTGAGAATAAAAAGCGTTGTCATACTCTATGAAAAAAAGCGACCGTGGAACATATTCCCCAAATATTGTTTCCACTGGACCGAAAACAAAGAAAACAAAACTTGATCTTGACCCAGTGTGAGTGAGAAAAGCCTCAGCAAGACTGGAAATGGCCCTGTGCCTGGGAAGGTCTCTTGCTTATGTAAATGCTGGCCCTGGTCAATGATTCATACGGGTCAGGCCTGGAAGTGTTGAAAGTCTATTTATTATGTCCACTATGTCGTGGGTCCAGTTTTAGGAAAGAAAAGATGGCAAAAGGATGAAATGTGTTATCTTTTGCTAGCAATTGCTTCATAATATCCCTGATAGAATATTCTGGAGAAAGGCAGATATTTGATTCTAGTCCCAGAATATCTCAGAGTCCCATTGTGTTACAAATGCGAATGATCTAAATTACATTGGCAAAAAGATTAAAACATTTCTTAATTCTGTGGGAAATTTGATGATCCATTGAAAACAGCAATACCAAAACAACGTATGTATAAAACAGTGTATATCAAACGCATGGTCCGCCAGCAATTTCAAAGTACTCAGCATTTGTTTTGGTTATATCTTCCATTGGGAGATCAAAAAAAGGAAGTTTACATGTTCCCTGTGAAAAGAGGTGAGAATACACTGGTCCCATGGAAATTTGCTGTGGTACTTTTGCCACTTCTTGCTAACGAGAGCTACAGCGTACTCTGTAAACTGCAGAGTATTAAGGAAAGAACAGCATGGCTCGTATCAAACAGGAAACAGACACAAAGCAATCTTGTCTCATATACGACAGTAGTTCATGAAATTTATTTTCTAAATATGTGAGAGTAGAGGGTGAGTGGGTTGGAAAGGAGGAACTGATTACAAGGATCCACATGTGACCTCCTCCCTGGGAGAGGGACAGCAGAGAAGGGGGAGAAGGGAGATTCCGGATAGGGCAAGATATGACAAAATAACAATGTGTAAATTACCAAGGGCACATGAGGAAGGGGGGAGCGGGGAGGGAAGGGGGAAAAAAAGAGGACCTGATGCAAAGGGCTTAAGTGGAGAGCAAGTGCTTTGAGAATGATTGGGGCAGGGAATGTGCAGATGTGCTTTATACAATTGATGTATGTATATGTATGGATTGTGATAAGAGTTGTATGAGCCCCTAATAAAATGTTTAAAATATATATAATCAAACCTTTTTTCATATGGCTGTCTCACCTAAATTATTTTTTAATTCATATAATTTCTAAGGAACCAAAAAAGTATCAGTACTTGCAGATGTAAGTATAATCATATCAGACTGAGTTTCAGACATGGTATTGCTCTTAATCATCAATAATCTCCATGAGCAGAATTGATTTCTTGTGGTACAAACCAGGAAAGTAATACTCCCTGTAGAGACAAACATTTCAGCAGAACATTGGAGCAAGCTGCATTTCAGCACCTGCATTTTTGCAGGGTATATTTCCAAAGTCACTATATTTGCCAGTCAGTAGCATTATTCTCAAACATATATATACACACTTTGTATACTCATACAAGGGGATTTAAACAGACGATTCTATTATATTTCAATTTCATTGTCCATGAATCCCTCTCTAAAATCCAAAATAGTACATCTCCAATAAAATATCATCAGTATGGCACAAATGTATAAGACGAAGTAAAGAGAGAAAGAAGGGAAAGAATGTACAGCACGAGCGAAATCATCCAAGGAAATGAACCGCAGGCTCGCAAATTTTCAAAAGGGTAATAGTGATAATTCAGTATGGTGCCCTTCATCTAATTATAGATCCTAACCTTATTTGAGCTACGAACCTCTTTTCAGGAGAAAAAAATTAGTCAGTGCCCCTAGGCAATTACAAACTGAATGGAAACACCTACAGATTGAGGCCACAGAAGAGCGATGTGGCAGTGGACTTCGGTAAAAATGTCCATCTCTAAAAACCAGAAGGTTCCAATGAGCGCTCAGCTCCCACGCACGTAAAATCAGACTAATGACACCAGTCACAGGGATGCGCTAGGGGGGAAAGGAGAAAATCCGTGTAAATTGCTTAGCACACTGTAATGGCAATGCTCACTGCTGCTGGTGTGCATGTGGATGTTAAGAGGAAATATGTATTTTAGATAAATCTGCTAGGAGGTTATACTTTAGCAAAGCACTTGCCATTCCAGTGGCTCTCGCTGTGCAGTTGAATAATGTTAATTCTCTTCATCGTGTTGTGCAACTAGCTCCACAGTCCATTTCCATGTGTTTCGATCGCCCCGACCCGATACTGAGTGCCTCTCAAGAACTGACTGCTCATTGCCGCTCTTCTCCCGCCCTTAGCAACAATTCGTAAACTTTGGTCTTTAGATAAAGGTTATTCTTTACATAACAGTTTCATTGATACATAATTCACACATATAATTCAGTCGTCCAGGCATGTTAAGACTTGTATAATTATCACCACAATCAATTCTGAAACATTTTCTTCTTTCTCGATGAGTGGTTATTCTCGCCATGAAATGGCATGCACACATCATTCTCACTGAAGTGTTTGATAAGTGCAGATATTTTGGTTATGCATGAGGACATATATGTACATATATATTTGGATGGGTGCACATTAAAGGCCTTCAAAAATGTCATGGGAAAATGCCATTACCTTTGAATTCCTTTGTTTGATGGCCTTTTTGAAGCATGCTCATGCATGTTTGTGTGTGCAGAAAGATAAATACACTCAGGTACCGACACACATATGGGAAATTTTACTGTTTGCATGGACAACTGTGCCTACAAAATGTCAACACTGAGCATTGTAGTCCTAAAGCTATAAAATGAAGAATGAAACCAAAAACATAGAAATTATTAAAATCAGAAGGAATAAACAAAATATGAAACACTTACGTGCGAGGCTCAGGCTTGAGAGTCAGGATCTGGCTAAAGCCAAGAGAATGCCTCTTCCTTGATATGTGAAGAGGCTTTCTTGGAGAAAGGGTCACAGATGCATGGATTTCCAGAGCCCAAAGCAGAAAATCACTGGCAGATTTATGATAATAGTCATGACCCTTGTTGTCAAGATCTGTCAGGTTACCCCCCAATCACGTGACCCAGGTACACACAAGTGTCTGTCTCACCCATCTACTATTGGTGTTCTTAGATGCGGTCCAGTCATTGTGGACTCTTAATGACCCTCTTTACAGCAAGACGACACACCGCCCGGTCCTAGGTCATCCTCACAGGCGTTCTTATGTTTCAGTCCATTGTTGCAGCCACCGAGTCCATCGATATCCTTCGATGGTCTGCCTCTTTGTCACTGTCCCAACACTTTACCAAGCATGATGTCCTTTTCCAAAGACCAGTGTCCCCAGTCCAAAGGAGAAGAGACGAATCTCACTATCCTGTCTTCTAAGGAGCATTTGGCTATACTTCTTCTAAGACAGATTCGTTTGTACTTTTGATAGACCATAGGATTTTCAATGTTTTTCACCAATATTCATTGTCAGCATCCCTCTACTCGAATACATTAAATTACCTACAGAGCTCAGTGCTTTCAGGTTGATTTCCACCCAAAGCAACCCTACAGAACACAAAACTGCTTGAGCCAAAACAACTAAAGCAAAAACGTTAAGCCTCAAATTACAATATGGAAAGACTCTGTAGGAAAACTATCAAGCAAGGGCGGAAGCATGAAAGACAGAAGGAGAATACAAAGTCACTGTACCAATAAGACTAGGTCAATCTTCAACTATTTCAGTAGGTAGAAATCTGAAGGCAGAGAGCTGAGCTGCATGGAAATCAATGGTGAAAAGAAGGGATCCAGGAACTTACAGAATACCAACAGAAATGGTTGAAATAAATGGACGCAACGCTGGTGGAACTTATTTGTCTATGCCAAGAAAGTTAGACGTTAGCTACCTGGCCAACCGACTGGAAATGATCCATATTCATACCCATTCTAAAGAAAAGTTATCCAACAAAATGTGGAAATTGTAAAAAATATAATTAATATCACATTGAAAGAAAATGTTGCTGATGATAATTTTTTAAAATGGCAGCATGACATTTGCAGGGACTGCTAGAGGTTCAGACGGGTTTCAGAAGAGGGCCTGGAATAATGCATATCATTGCTGATGTCAAACACATCATGGCTCACAAGCAACATTGAACACTGCTGATGTCGAACACATCGTGGCTGACAGCACCGATTATCAGAAAGATTTTAACCTATGTTCAACTGACTATACAAAGGCATTCAATAAGGTCTATCATAACAAGTTAAATAAATCTGTGAACAGTGAGGATTCTAGAATACTTAACTATGCTCATTCAGAAGTTGCAGAATAGACCCAAAGTCAGTCATTAAAAAAGAATACAAGGATACTACATAATATGGGAAGCAGGAAATGTGTGTGTGAGAGTTGTGCCCTTTCATCAGATTTATTCAATCTCTTTGTTGATCAAATAACCCGACAACTTATTCATATGAAGAACAAAGTGAAATCAGGATTGGAGGAAGACTCATTAACTACCTACATATAAGAGAAATTTGC
This sequence comes from Tenrec ecaudatus, assembly GCF_050624435.1. NCBI lineage: Eukaryota > Metazoa > Chordata > Mammalia > Afrosoricida > Tenrecidae > Tenrec > Tenrec ecaudatus. The sequence continues at coordinate 70,911,720 of NC_134545.1, forward strand.
TAGCAGAAAGTGAGGAAAATACAATGCACTTACTAATGAGGATCCAGAACTACAGCCTTTAGTGTGGATTACGCTTCAACATAAAGAAAGCAAAAATCTTTACAATCACATCAATAATCAATATAATGATAATTATGGAAAGATCACAGCTGTTAAGAATCCAATTTCACAAACCCATAAAAGGGGCAGTCAAGAAATCAAATTATTTTTAATTGGGCATTGTATAAATATTTTGTATCTTCTGCAAAAGTCCTCTTTGGATTGTTTAACAACAAACGTGTCACTGTGAGGACTAAGACATGTCTGCCCCGAGTCATGCTGTTTTCAAGTCCCTTAAATGTATATGTAAGGTGGACAATGAATCAGGAAGACTGACAACTGATGAAAAATTGGACCACAGATTGTCAAAAGAACAAAGAAAACTGTCTTGGAAGAAGTACAGCCAGAACGCTCCTGAGAAGCAACGATGGCAAGACCTTGTCTCGCGCACTTTGGACAGGTTCTCAGAAGACATCAGTCCCTGGAAAAGGGTGTGCTGTTTGGTAAAACAAAGAAGCAGGAATAGGATAAAGGTCCAGGACAAGATGGATTGACTTAGTGGCTCCACCAACAGGCTAGAAGCGAAGGGTAATTGTGAGGATGACACAGGACCAGGCAGCATTTTGTTCTGTTGTACTTAGGGTCACTTGATGTACTTTGGACTTGTGATCAAGAAGAATCCATTCTTGGGGAAGGACGTCATTCATGATAAAGTGCACAATTAGTGAACAGAGGAAGATCCTCAGTGAACCGATTTGACACGGTGGTTGTACCAAGGGGCTCAAACATACCAACAACTTGTGGGGATGGCATAGGACTTGGCAGTAGTTCATTTTGATTCACATGGGGCTACTATGATTTAAAACCAATTTGAGGGCACCTAAAATCAAGGACGCCTCCCAAAGGTGCCCAAGACCTTGTGGCACAATTATTGTTGTGCGTCGGACTAGGTCAGAAGTTTGAAACCACCAGCAGCTCCGCAGGAGAAAGTCGGGGTTTTCTATTCACCTAAAGAGTTAGTCTCGGGACCTCACAGACAGCTCTGCCCTGTAGTTGGGAGTTGCTGTTCGTCAGCATCGGTTTGAAGGTGGTGAGGGTTTTCTTGTTGTTTTGGGGTTTGTTTGTGTGTTTGAGTAATATTTACAGAAGCTGACTCCTACACCTTTCTCCCCTGGAGCAGCTGATGGGTTAAAACCTTTTAGATAGCTGAGGAGCACTTAGGTACATCACCAGTAGGGCCCTTTCGGGCATCCACAATCTTTTCTTAGGGCAAAAGGGCCCTGCTTTTTCGTTAAATGTGACCTCTTCTTACCACCCTGCATGTGTCTACTGAGGTGTATTCTGGTCACCACTACACTTGGTTCTAGTGCTGAGCCTGCTTAGTGCAGATCCCAGTTGAGCAGTCCCTGGTTCAGTGATGGTAGACTATTCAAAGTCATTCCAAGCAAAGTAATTCTGGCGCTTAGGGGATAACAAGAGAGGAGTAAACCAGGGGAGCCTGCTTTCTGTCGGCAGTGGGTGGGGGGCGGGGGGGGGCGGTCGAAGTTGGTAAAATGTGCACAGGACGCACCTGGACAATAAAACATTGACACAGTACAAAGCAAAGCTGATAGAAATTTTTAGCCATGTAACTAGATGGACCCAGTGATGCCGAAAGAGAGGCCTGTACCTGGATTATCCCTCTACAAGAGACCATCAACTCAGCATTGTGCTTACATAAATTTGTAATGGGTTTCCATGACTTCCATCCCAGAATATCCCGGCTACTAAAGGTTTGTTTTAATTCAATAAGCTTGTATTGGTATAGGAATGTGCCAGAAATTTTGTTAGGTACTGCAAATATCCTTTATTCCTGTGGTCTCTGATTTTACCTGCACATGACCTTGTCTCTAAAAAACAGCACCAGCTGTGCAAGTGTTGAAATTCAGAGGCACATTCCCATCTGCCTGATGGACATCCCTAGCCAACGGCTCTACTCTCTGCAAACCAAACTCATGTAACAGAAAATGAGTTCTTCTCTGAAGAAAAGACTGCTCTGGACTGCGATATTTCAGTTAACAATTCCATCATTCTCACAGCTTGACATCTGGAGTTTAGCTTTGGGCTTCACCCAGTAAGTTATCTTGCCCTGTCAATTAATTTTTCAACATTTCCTTCATTTATATCTCTTAAATCTCTATACATGTGTACTTTATTGCTTGACTAACTTATCTCTCTGTGTTCACTCCTATACATGGTTAGTACATTAATCTTTTAATATTAATCGATCGTATCAAAGGTCTGCTCCAAAACTACAGTAGCTTCTCAAATCATCCAAGTGTGGTGTATTGGACTGACGAGTCTCTTAATGATCCCCCCTACTTTCTAGTTCTCTCACTTGGCCTCTGACTTTTTTCTAGTAACAAAAACCAAGTTGACCTATCAATTGCTCCTAAAATAACATCCAAACTTTCTTTCTTAATTAGTCTTCCAGGATTGGCTTCCCCCTTTCCACTTGCCATCATTTCACTCTTCCATATATTCCCCCGACAAGTTTTCTTTAGCACATCTTGTCCGTATGTAATATCTTACCCTTCAATAAACATCCCTAATGTTTGGATGATCGTATTTGCAGACTTCATTTGCCATGGAGCATGGGCTTATATTGAGGTTTTTATATATCCTTACAATGTCCTATCGACTACAACTAACCTAAAGACATGGGCTCGTGGCTATGTGACAGTTGAAGTACAATCCACTCAGTGTGGCGGGCACGCTGATGGCTCAAATGCATTTTGTGCTAACAAGACCGGAAAATCTCATGATGCATTTGTTCATTCATTTCTTGAGTTTCAGACTGTGCAACAAGAACAGAAAGCTAAGCAAAATACCCACAGTGGTGTTTAGTAAAGCCGACAACTTAGAGTTTAGTAGTAATACAAATAAAATCATCTGTCTTTTTGGTAGGTCCTACGAAAACTAAATTTATGGAAGTCCTGTGGAAAGGTCATGGCATTAAAGTGGTTTGCGCTAGCATGCATTCACCGTCAGGCATTCCATTGGGTGAATTTTCTTCCCATCTGCAAGTGCAAATATGAACAAAATGACATGTTTAAAAGCAAAAAAGCACTCGGGGAAAATATGTGCACAACGGGGAAAAGAAATCTGATTGGAATGGCTTTAAAACTTGTGACAACTTAGAAGTCTCTCAGCCATTATTTTATGTACTTATATATGTATATATGTATGTAAATATGTATGTGAATATGTATGCATTGCTAGCTTCCAGGGAAAGGTGTTATGATCGATGATTCCTTAGACAACATCCACTTTCCTCTAAAAAGAACTCTCTACTTTTATTCAGAGTGCCATGCTCCACCATATAACTCAGATGATTATCCATCTTTAGTGATCATGGTCATTTCCCAGAGTTGTCACATGGATCAACTGAGAAATCTGGAAAAGTCTCATGGTGGTACCTGGGGTGGGAAGGGGGGAGGAGGCATTTTCTCCTGAAAAGCAAGTGCAGGGCATAAACAGTTCCACAGCTTCCTATGAACACTGGGGGCCTGGGTCACTGCGGTCCTTTTGCTGCCGATCTGACCATCCAAACAAGGCTTTGCAGGGACCAAATCCAAGAAAATTTTAGAGAAAATGTCATATGGCACCAGGTTGATCTGCTACCTCAGAAATTTGTGTTATGTAGATAATAATAAAGATTCTTCTTTAACTCAGTTTGAGGCAAAATGTTCTGTTATCTGCAACCTAAGCACCTTGATAATACTAGAATCATCCAGAAATGCATAACAGAAGATAAGTCGTTGCTGTCTTGAAATTACAGGGGGTAAAGGGAGACATCGTATAGCGCAAGACATGAAAAAATAATAATTTATAAATTATCAAGGGGTCATGAGGAAGGAAGGGAGGGAGGGTAGGAAGGAGAGGGAAGGGGGGAGGGAGGGGGGAAAATGAGGAGCTGATACCAAGGCCTCAAGTAGAAAGAAAATGCTTTGAAAACAATGATGACAACATATGTAAAAAACATGCTTGACACAATGGATGGATGTATGGATTGTGATAAGAGTTGTACGAGCCCACAATAGAAATGATGTTTTTAAAATTACAGGCCCTTGGACATTAAATTTTTCTCTTTTTCTGTAAATACATGAACAACGAAATCAAGTGCTTAAACCTAGAAATTAATGTACTTCTTAGCCAACTTAAGCAAATGTATTAAGTAATTCCCACCTCTTCTGTCGTCAAAATTATTTAAAGATTGAAGTCCTCTCTTCATATTTTAAAGGTCTGTGTTCTTATACAAATGAATGCTCCTGCTTGTACTTAGCACTTAAGGTTGTCATACCACGGCACCAATTGTTTTATGTTACTCTATTATCATATTCACGTGTGTTTACAGTCATTCAGAGAGAAAGTATTTGAAGTTCAACTAACCAACCAGACCCAGTACCTTTCTAATGTAAGCTAGTTCCTATGACGTGGGGCATGCTATCCTGACTTCACTTTCCCCACAAACTCAATGGACTCCAGAGGGCTGTTATACTGCTACTCTGGGTCAAGGAGCACACTATTGGACTACCTAGTTTTTCACAGCTTCTGGTCCTCAGGGTGTGTTTATTTGGTTCTAGTAGGAACCCGAGCTTTTCTTCCCAAGTTACTACTTTAATTATATTTTCAGTGTAATGAAATTAATAATTCTGTCGCTCTGCACCTTTATAAAATATCTTAAATCATTATGAATGCAAATTCAAGTGATCTGGGCAGTCAGGCACTTTAGCTCAATTATCTATAAATCCAAATCCCTGGTGAAAAAAATTTCTGTAATAATTAATGAGGCATTGCTTAGTCTCGCATTGCTAAGGCATGTTGCTAATTGTAGCTTTTGTACTAAACTATTACTACAATGTTAACTCCTTAAAATGACTTATTTCCTCTTACTGGGTTGCCTGGTGGAAGGGGTTAGTAACATGGCAGCTTGGGCTCTAGGGAGAGATTCTATATGAGACTGAGAACTAACCTAGTCCATAGTCGAAGAAGTATCCTCATGTCTAGTAATAGAAAATATCATTTTTCACAATGCCTTGGGATATATGTGGTGCTATTATAAATGAGGCATGTAAATAAAAGGCATTATAGGTTTAACTTTTAAAGCACAGTTAAATTCTAGAAAAATTATGTAAGGAGAGGTATAAAACATAAACTTACTAGAAAACTGAAGAAACACTTGGAGAAATTAGTCACTGCTTCAAGTTTAACACATCTTTGAATGAACTGTTGAGATAAAATAGGAAATCTTGACTTCAATACATAAAACGCTCAGTTATGATCTCCTTTCACTTCCATTCATGGTTACTACGCAGCAGAAACATTAAATGTGGGTGAGGATGAACTGTCAGATTGATCTAGAAAGATCACAGTTTGGGCTGCCCTTTCAAAAATGCAGCCCAACTTTTATTCAAAGCTGTTGGATTGGCAACACCGAAACAATATGTGACTGTCGATATCACGGATTTCTTTTAAGAAGAAAAATAACTTCACATCTTTTGATGCCTGAAAATCTGAAATCATAAGTCCCCTGGACACAACACACATTGCATTTGTAAAGATTAAAGGGATGCAAAACTCCGAAGTCTTTCCACCCTGAGGAGACTGTCTCCGTCTAGGCTACCTCCATGCCCCTCGGAGGATAATAAGTTGATGTAATGGTTTTGAGGACTTCAAAGTGAACATGAAGTACAATACAGCAGACCAAGTCCTCCCTCCCTCTGACCAGCCTTGACTTCTCAGGGACTCACTGATCAGGTTCTAAAAGAAGAACTGGCACCTAATTGGCTTGAAGATAAATGAAATATGTAACATCCGACTCAAAGGTTAAATATAACTCTTTGGTGTCAAAATCAGACTAGACACCTTGTGACAAAAAGAGAGATCTGTTGGGGTAAAAGAATGAATTCCCATCAGAAGTTAAGCTCAGGGAAAGGAACCTCCATGATATAATACAATCAACCCCTTAAAGGGGTCCACCCACACTTAAACTTAATCAGCACACAGGATTTTCAAGGACCACCACTCCTCATGATCTGTAGTGTTTTTACATTCCGGGGTGGATTTCATAATTTTTTTTTCCATTCTAGAAAACATAGGTCTGAAAAATGAATTACATTCGGAGATGGCTGACTTGCCTTCTAGCATCCCCCGTCGGCACTACAGTGACGCTCCTGTACAACAGTAGACGGCTTTCAGACTTGCTCAAGTCTCTGCTTTGCCGCGCTACTGTTGATGCCTGGGACTCTCTGATGGGTGGAAAATGCAGAAACAGCGGTCTTTTGCAAGCAAAACCCACCAATCGTGGGGAAATGCCTGCCAGTGATTTTTACAGTGAATGAGCCACACCGGTGGGTTGGTTTGATAATGACCCATGGCTAACCTGTTGCCAGATCCTCTTTCACTTAATTAAACCCATTTGCCTCCTCAGCTTTTCTCCTTCTTCCAATTGAACCAAGTCTGCCCGTCGCAAGACTCTGCTTTATCCCAGGCATTATCGCACGAGCCTGCATCAGCTTTCTCTGCAACTTTCTAGATGAAGTCGAGCAGGCAGTCCCTGGAGTACAAACCGATGCGGCTCATACACCTGGCTTTAAATGTTGAATGTGCGTCACGTCTCATGTCAGCCGGCCAAAGGTTTGTCTTAGTATCCAATGCACAGGGTCCTATCATAGGCACAAGAGATGGTAAACAAATACTCCCACAGAGGCTTGACCTTCTGACGTTCATGACCCAAGCACTGCCTGCAATGTACTTTTATTTCCACCCAACTGATGAAGAATCTTCCAGTTCAAACTTACTCAATAGAAGGCAGCTACTAAGTGATTGGACTTCACTTTGAAATCAAAGTGAAATCAAGTCTGGTTGGAAATTCCGTATTTTTCCTCCAGGACACTTCCAAGAAGTGTGGGAGTCCACAGGGCAATTGCCATGTAAGAAGCTGAACGGATTGCAATCTAAGCTGTCGGTATTTCAAGGAAGAGAATGGGACTTTACTGAGGGTTATAATTTTTTCTTATGCTTTATCTTGCTTGTAATAATATGTCTTGCCGTCTCAAATTAGATATGGAGTTGATCTGTTTTCTCAGGAATTTAATATACTTTATAAAACAATCCTCCCAGCAACATGACTTTATTCTCTGGGATAAAGAGACATGAATTTCACATGTGAGTTTACAAATTAACATTGAGTACTTGATAGGCATTTATTTCTTTACAGATGTGGATTCAGAGCAAAAACATTACTAAAATCAATCACATTTATTAAATCCTCAAAAAGTGCTGCCCTCTGAAACCTGCGATTCCCCGACTATGGGAAGATGGTGGCCAGAGCCTGAGGATTCTAGGTTTGCGCTGATCTGCTCCCTTTGTCATGGGGCTCCACATGCCAATATCTGGAATGATCTGACATAGCTAGGGCACCTTCACACACACACACGTGTGTACATATACATATATGAACTTAATGAGGTTATCAAAATACGGAGGTACTAATTCAACTATTTGGGGAGTTTTCCTTTACTACTACCCTGTTTCCCCCAAAATAAGAAAGTGTCTTATATTAATTTTTGCTCCCAAAGATGCACTAGGTCTTATTTTCAGGGGTGTCTTATTTTTCCATGAAGAAGAATATGGTACACATTTATTATTTATTGTTTTATGAAAAGAGACCTCGCCCTTCCTGTCTGCTCCGGCTGTGTTGCAGCCAACAGTGAGCTGCACAGCAGTGCCGGCCACTATGGGCCAGAGTCCAGAGTTATGGTAGCTTCGGGGGGCCTTATGTTTGGGGAGGTCTTATTTTCAGGGTGATGCCGTATATTTCAGCGATAGGCAAAAGTGTAAGTAGGTCTTATTTTTGGGTGGTGGATGTCTTACTTTTAGGGAAACAGGGTAGTGGCAGTAAACTATGGTTACACCAATGTCTCAGATATTTACACAATATGTTCTACTGAGAAGAATGTGCAGCTTCTGGTAACTAACTCAAAAGCTATCAGAATCATGTGCTCTTGTGAAGCAAAACCCCTCCAACACATTCTAAGTAGAGCATGCCTTCTTTGTACGGGTGTCAAAGCAGACTGATTGGAGCAGAATGATATGTTGCATATTCTCTGAAGCCTCTCAATTTCCCATTTACACTTCAAGAATGGAATTTCGAAATCCATTATGAGAAACTTTTTTTTGCTTATATAGTAGATCATAAGGTGCCCTGCTGGCTCTTCAACAAAAGGTCTTGGGTTCAAATCGCCTAGGTCCTCTGCTGGAAAAGGAGGCGTCTGGCTGCTCCTGTAAAGCATCCCGGCCGTGGAGAACCTATGTAGGACCTCTACTCTGCACTAGGGCCCCATGATGGCAGTGACTGTGACCGGGGGCTTTAGAGGCAGAGCGGTTAACTGCGTGGCTGCTAAACAAGGACAGTGTGCGAACCCACTGGGCAGCCGTTTGTGCGAGAAAGGCCGGGCATGCATCCATCTCCTGTCAGGGTGAAGCTTTGGAAGCCCTTGCGGGAACGTCCTACGCTGTTCTATGTGGTCACTATGTCTCAGGATTAAACGCAATGGGTTTATTTCCTTTCCTGGTAGAGGATAGCAATACTTTCCTTCCTTCCAAATATGAATTTGTACGAGAAGAATTATCTTACTTGCTGTTCAAATACCTCCAACATGAAGGTCCTTCAGGACGCGGATCGTATTTTCTATATTTAACACACGCAGCTATACGGAAAGACAGTGCGTGTGAACTCGGGCCTGGGCAGATGCTGCTGGCTGAGCCACAGGGACATGAAGTGCAGGCCCCCTTCCGAGAGTCACTCCTTCTAGCAAGCCCACAGAGAGCTCCGCGCTGATAAAATGCTTTCAAGAGAATCGACACCTAGTCGACATGAAATAATTCACAGCTTCCTGCCAAGGCCTGCTCCTGCCAGGGCAGAGGAACAACTTCCTTCGTCCCTGCCAATGTCCAAAAGCAGGTGCTTGCTCTGCTCTGCAAGGAAGCATGACACGACTCGCTACTGAAACACCACCAGCAAGTCATGCCAAGTGGTACCTCCCTCCACACAGGCAAGAAGAATTACACGCAACAAACATGTATTCCTTGCCTACACTTGTTGCCTACGATGTGTTTGACACACTTGTTTAAAAACAAACAAAAAACAAAACAAAAACAGGTCACCTGAATTCATGTGTTTCCTTAAAGCAGTCTCCTGAAAGCCTGCCTTTTATTGACAAGATTGCCATGAGTATTCAGCAAAAGTAAAACCTATATCCAGAGATGGACTGGAGGCGGGATGAAATACCGAAAGAGGGCGGTCTGAAGTGTTCTCCAGCATATTCGGTTTCCTCATCGATAACGCCTGCGCAGTCACAAAAGCACCTCCCGGAAGGACTGCGGTGACTGTGATGGATGAGGCGTGCAGAGAGCTTCCCGGCTCCAGGTGCGGCTCCATAGGAGTTCTTTCACACCATCCCCATTTTTATAGCTAGCACTGGAATGGCTGATTAAAAGGGTTGAATGGTGCACCAAAGGAGATGTCTCTTCCCCGTCACAATCTACTCTGTGACAGAGAGAGTTTTGCCAGGAGAGATCTGGAAGGGTAGGTCGCCTGTGGTTTGAAAACCCTTGCGACTCTCCTCCTTGCTGCCTGTCCACTCAGAGAAAAGCAGTGTTAACAAGCCGTCCGTCAAAGTCATCACCAGAGTCTAAGACAACTTCGTGGCTTCAGTCACTCACTGCCGTCGAGCCAAGGCTGACTCATAGGTTCCCTCTGGGAGTGTCGGAGACAGTAACCGTTTACAGAAGTAGGAAAGGCCGGCCTTTCTTCCGTGGGGCTGCAGGTGGTTTCAAACTGCCCAACACGTGGATCCCAGCCCAAGGATTCACTAGCCTCCACCAAAGACCCCTTCCTTTCCATTTCACATTAACTCTGAATGACCTTCCATTGGTTAATTTTACTCAGATCAGACGAACACACACTCTCAGACACCCAGTCACTCTCAGCTCTTCAAATGCAATCACCTGCCACTCCATTGCTTGATTTGCTGCTAAACATTATTCTTGAAAACAGAGAGGCCTAATATTGTTCAATTTGTGGTCTTTGCTCGCCCAACATTTATTCTTTCTTAACCTGCCCACTTGCAAACAAGACAAGCTAAACGTTTTCTCCCTTCCATCACTTCTACCAAAATGTTATGCAAGTCAGGGTCAGCTATAGAAAGAACAAATATGAAATGCTCACATTTTGGTTTATATCTTCTATAGGTATTAGAAAATAACAATTACTTTTATAATTTATGGCAGAGCTTGACACATCAAAATGCCTTTCAAATTAATGTCCACATCCATTTCTAAGTGTTGATTTTACAGGAGCATTTGCCATCCAGTGGCTTCCTGTTCAAGGCGACCTCACATAGTTCAGAACAGCACTAAGCATGCTCCCATGATGTTGCTGCAAAGGCCCCTCTGGGTGGACTTGAACCTCCAGAGTCTAGGTTACCAGTAGAGCAAGCTAACCATCTGCACTATTCAAGGTCTCACTTGGACGCCCTATGGGCTGTTTCCTGATCAGTTTTTCCTTAAAAGCTACTTTCAACATATATTTTTGTAAGTATTTTATATATCACTTACATACCATAAAATTGAGTTTAAGTATATACTTAGGGTTGAGTTGTCTTGTTTTTTTTTTATCATAATCAACGGGTTTATTAAGGATGTTAACAAGTTATAATGACGGTGAGAAATGTTCAGTTTAGTTGATTACAGGGACACGGTAACAAAGTTTCAGGTCTGCTATTAAATGCTCAGGGGCATACTAATCTGCTGGGAGCCTCAACCCAGAGACAGTCAGCTCCAGCTCCAGGGGGCAGCAAACCCAGCTCCCTACCTGATTGCCCCACGCCAGTGAGCCTCAGCCCATTGGTACTCAGCTCCAGAAAAAGGTCTGTTCATTTAAGTACATAGTTGAACATGCATGCAACAAAGGATACGCTGAGTCAAAACTATCCAAGTGTACAATTCAATGTCATGACATTGGTTTGTGCAAACATTCTCACCTTCCTTTGCCAAATGATTACTCCCACATTCATGTCAACTCCCTCCCTGCCCTCTGTGTTTTCTATCAATCTTTCAGGGTGCTGCTGTTGACTCTAAATGTGACTTGGATGAAATTCGACAGAGCCATTCGGATTTCCCTTCAACCATCTGTTTGCCTTTGGTTTCCGGGCACTGATCGCATTCTTGATGATGGAACATCGCGCTCCCCACTTCCTCCCTGTGTTTCCATTTCTACTTTCCTGTCCTTTCCTACCTTCTGAGCTTTGTCCCTGGTCGATGCTGTTCTTCTGGCCCATGCTTATCTCTCAGGTGTCATTGTTCACCAGACAGACCTATTTACTGTCTGGTTGAAAGTGGATCCACATGGGCATCCTCAGTTTTAAGCCCGAAGGGCGTTCTGAAGGCCATAATCTCCTGAGGGTCCACTAATAGCTAGAGAAGGTCTGATAGAGAAGGGGAGCCACCCGTTTCTATCAGACCAGTACATCTGGATTCTTTATGGTTTTGATTTTCGTTCCACATTTTCTCCCCCTCCACCCCAGACTTTTATTGTGAGCCCAGGTGAGTAGTCAGTAGCAGTTGCCAGGTACTAGTTAGTTCTTCTTGTTTCAGGATAGTGGGGGATGAGGCACCTGTGGTGCTTGGATAAACTGCTTTCATGTGTCACTGATTTTCCTCATTCTTCTTTCAAAGTCTTTGCTATATACTGATGGCTGAATTTTCTTTGACCCCACCATTTTGTGGATCATGATGTGTAAAATATGAGCTTATTGATTTCTTTTAAATGTAGCAATATTTCCTGCTTCTATCATTTTAAAAATATTCTCAAAAATGTTTTTTGTTTTTTCAAAAATAATCAATTTGGATATTAGATCTTCTACTGTGTTTAATCCCTCTTGAGCGTGAAAATTTACCTTTGTGAGTATAGATTTTGTCCTTAATCTGACTGGGGTGTTCACCATTCAATTATCAATCTCCCAGGCCCATTAATGGCTCCGTCATCTTTAGAACATAGGAATGTTCTTTGCAAAGTAGAACAGACGAAAATTGAAGGAATTTTATAATTGCATTTTTCTTCCTTATAAGTAAGATTACTGTTTTATCTTTTATAAATATTATGTAGCCCTCTAAACTTGGAGAACTGATTACTCTAGAGCTATAATAGTGAATAACTTTAAGAACATTACTTTAGAACTTTTATCTTAAATGGTCAGCATTTCCTCATCAGAAAAACTAAAGAATATAGATTAGATGACCTCTATTCATCACTTCCTAAAACCCCCCGGTTTTAAAATGTGATGTTAATATTGGCTTCATTTATACAACTAAAAGTTGTAGGTGGCTGAGAGAAAAGGTGAAGCTGGATATTATATCACATTTAAGAATGAAATGGGTTAAATTGAAGTAAAAATATAATAAAACATTACCATTAACATGCAAACAGGTGTGGTGGCATGACATTTCTAACTGAAAAGGCTTGTCTACCTATTTTTCTATAACTTACATCAAATGATTGGGTAGGATCTTCAAATAGGGATATGCACATAGCCTATGCAAACAGGGTATGTGTAACAGTAATAGAATGGAGCCCTGCTGGTGTGATGACTCATTGTTGGGCTGCAGTCCAATTGGTAGGCAGTTCAAAACTACCAGCAGCTCCTAGGAGAAAGCCTGGGCTTTCTACTCTGGTAAATACAGTTACCATCCTGCGAGTCAGCATTCACGCTATGGCAGTTTTTTCCAACTGTCACAGAAGGGATTGGTCAGTGCTCTTTATCCCTCCCCTATCTGCAAGGGTAAGCCATCTCCGTGGCGGCAGCAGAGAGCAAAAGCCCAGGACCATAAGAGGAGCCCCGTGGAGTGTCTGCCTGAGACCCAGATGCACCGAGGCTGTGGCACAGAGATGATGAGACAGCAAGAGGTGCAGTGACAAGACTGTGGGACGGGGGACAGCGCAGCAGACTGATGTCTTGGTCCATGAAGGGAGGATCATGGGACTTCCCAAAGAGAGACTTGTTTGCAGAGGGGCTGCTGGGGACCAAGGACGGTATGCTTACTGTTGACTGATCCTTACTTGTGGTAACCTGGTAACTTCCCTCATAAATCCCATCATCACAACTATTACCTGTGAGTTCTTTGTGGCCCTTGCAATGAATTATCAAACCCAGCACACAGGTGCAGTGTCATGGGAGGGTCAGGTAAAGAAGGATGGAGCGTGGAAGCATGTCGGACCCCTCTGTCAGGGCAACAGGCATGTCCGTGGAGGTCCCATGCGGGTTACTGCAACACCTATCTCCACCATAAAATATGGTCAACAGTTTGAGGTATACTTGAAAATAACTAGAGGAAACCAATGTTTCCTTACCTAGAAATATGAATATCCATTTAATATGGATCTCCTCACCAGACACTGTATAAAAAAGAAAGGCATTTAGTATTACTAGGAATATTCTGTGGATCAATAACTCTCTTAGGCATCCTAAGAACATTTTGAAGTGCAACCTTAAGCAATTTAGTTCAGTTTCTCACATAACACAGACTCATGCAATCTTTCTAGCTTTCTATGTGAGGGTTCACTTAAATCCTTTCATTGTTGGTCCGTGTTTCCCCCATCACTTCACTGTTTCTTGTCATTTTTAGTAACTCCATTTAAAAGAGAAAGGCAGCCGTCCCTGAACTGAAGAGGACATGAAGGACCTGAGGAAAACGAAGATGAAGGGAATTCCAGGTACAGACTAAAGGTAAACCAGCAGCTCTGAGTGTCAGCAGGTTGATTCCGACTCATTGCCATTCCATTGGTACCGGAATAGAACTGTACGCCAGGAGATTGCCAATGACTGAATTTTTTACAATTCCCAGATCATTCTTCTGAGACATCATGGGTTGGCTGTGAACTTCAAACTTACTGGTTAGAAGACAGAAATGTTTAAACATTTTCATCCTTCAAGATCTCCAGGTCGAAGATGGAAATTAGTCAAAGTTTTGGGCCAAGTAATAACTCGTTAACTCAATTTTTAAAAAAGAAATTTAAAAAGGGAGTGTAAAGAAAAATCAGGCAAAGAAGAAGTTGAATAGAGGGTAGTGAGAAAAAAGCAGAGGCTAGAAATAAATCACATGAGGTATGCACTCTAGGATATAGGTGGGACTCGATTTTTTCCCTCAAACCTGTATCTATTCATTCAACACACTTAGCAAGTGCCTACTGTGGGGCAGCACTGTGTTGACGCCAGGGATTTGGGGGTAAATAATTAAACAGGGTCGTACCTTCAAGGCGATTAGATTTGATCAAAAGGCTAAACCTGTATTGTTGTGCATATTCAATAATAATGGTATAAAGTTTACTGGATATTTATTGAAACCTAATATATCATCAAAAACAATATGTCCCTAGGTTTTTTTCCTTGAAGATTTGGCTTCAATCTCAAAGGAGAAGGCCGGATTCTTATGCACCTTAAGAAGATCAAGATATATGCTTGCTCCCTTCCTCTCTTTTTCTTTCTGCCTTTAAATAGACAGGTAAATCCCAAATGCACATTTAATCCCCACCTTTTTTTCCTTCTCATTCTTAGAGTAACATGTGAAGGGTAGCGAAGGGAAAATTAGTCCAATAAACAGAGAAATAAAAGCTGTCAGTGTATCGGAATTACATCAGCCATGCACTGAAAATGTATTGTGCTCTAAAGCAAACTTGACAAGTCAGAGCAAACCTGCCCCCGCCCTCCTGCCTGCTCCTCCACACTATTCTACTCGCAGTCCCACAGGCCATGGGCGCTGCCTTGTTTAGTCCTCTTGTCCTCTTACCATATCACCACATTCTCCAGCTTTGTCCTTCCCATTATCATAATGGTCCCTGCTCTCAATTCTAGAAGCCACACCCACATGGTTGTAAATGGCATCCAGACCACAAAAGAGCATTTTGCTTTCTTTTGTTTTGTTTCTTGAACTCCCCAAGTTTAAAATGTTGCACTGTGCTAACTGCCCGTAGTTTAAAACAGAGACGTCACAAACGCTTAGTTTCTCTTGAAAACTTGGGAAGACTTAACAACAGTGTATTAATGAGGCACCGGAACTTATGACTATCAATAAGAAGTCAAAATCTTCACATCCCTAAACACTCCCTCTCGGGCCTTAACTGTGACACCCAGGGCCTACCAGTGGCCATTGATTCTCACACTTCTAAGTGGGCTTTCTTAATGCGGGAACAGACTTCCTATGCCAACAGCTTTCCGAAAAGTTGGAAAGTAAAACATTAACTATCTTGCTTTTTTTTTTTTTAATGCATGGCATTAAAACACTTTTGCTGCAATGGAACCCCAAACCAAACGAATCAGTCATCAACTAGATTCTGACTCATAGAGACTCTGCCAAACAAAGAATTGTTCCTTAGGGTTTCAGAAACTGTACCTCTTTGGGGAGCAGACAGCCTCTTCCTTCTCTCATAGAGCAACTGGTGGATTTGAACTACCAACCTGCTGTTAGCAATGCAACACTTAACCAACTGTACCACCAGGGTTTCTTCAATGTCTGTGTGGCCACGATTCAACTCTGCAGCTTCAGCTTGACTTGAATGCATTCACAGGTGGACTGCAGATAAATGGGCCTAATTGGGTCCAGGTACAGCAAGATTTATAAACACTGGCAGTCGACTGGATTGGGGTCAATGCTACAGACTCCTATTTTACGCTACCAAGCTAGAAATCCTAGGCATTCTCATTTATGACCCCGCCCCTAATTCTTTGTCATTTCATCATCTACCAAATCAAAATGTTTAGTTTCTTTTCCTCCACACTTCATAGTTTTGCTGTTGTTATTGTTAATGCTCATGTAGGTCAAATGAGTGCTTAGACTATAATTTTATACCAGCCAAAGCCAGCCCCATCATGGAGAACAGCTCTTCGTTCCAGAATCCTGGGATAGCAAGTGCATCGCTGTGAGTGTGCTGCTCCACGGCCTTCCGTCTTTGGTTTTCCTGTATAAGCTCACCAAACAAGGCACTCTGGCCCCAATTGGCTATTTGAGTTGTATTTTCCCTCCCCTGTCCCACCCATCAATTATTTGCTCCATTTAGTCTACATTTCCGGACATTTTCTGAGCATAATCTTACTTTCTGCTCGCCGTTTCTTTGATCAAGCTTCCCACTCTCGGAGAAAAGGAGGTTAATATCAGGAGAACCGAGTGCTAGCCATCTTGCAAGGCCTGACTGAAATCACACGTTCCCCATGAAGTCTTGCCAGATTCCAAGAGTTACATTTAAGATCTTCAGCCTCGGTGCTCCTGTGGAACTCATTATCAGTTTGAATCATAGGCAAGTGCAACTTTTATTGATAGAAAATCATTGAACATTGGCAATTTCATGTCCTTCAACCTTTTTCAACTAAATGTTCTATGGATAATCAACTACGCTTCCCAGAACCTGGCACAATCCGTTAAGGAAAGACATCGGTCAACATTTGTGGAATTTCCACTCTAATTTAAAATGCCTCCGCTTGAGGAGGAGTCTGGTTACATAGTGGTTACACGGTGAGCTGCCAATTTCAATGCCAGCACTTCAAGACCACCAGGTGTCCCGTGGGAGAAAGATGAGGCTTTCTTTACCACTGTAAAGATTTACAGTCTCGGAAACTCAGAGAAGACGTTCTACCCTGTCCTGTAAGGTCATTCGAGTCAGCACCCACTCGATGGCAGTGAGTTTGTAGGGTTTTTTCAGTAGGCTTTCCTAAAGGAATGACAGCCTGCCCCGAGTCTCTAAATTTCTTTATTCACACTCTAAAGATGGCCTTCATTGCTGACTTGGATGATTTATAATTATAGAAATATTACCAGAGGAAGAAAAACAAAGCAGCATTGAGGTCAAAAGATTCTCGGGTGCTTAACCGGCTGCGACATTTGGCTGCCTACACTGGGTCACATGGGGCCCAGGGGTTATTACACGATTAAGTCCATTTCCTAGAGAAATATCTCGAAAATCGTATGGCCCAGGGAAACCACGAGCATTCACAGTATGAAATTCTAAATGGGAAGCCCAAGGAAATTGTGTAATGTTTTATTGGATGTCTTATACACTTAAGTTCTTCCACTCACAACGAGAGCAAAGAAAACAGTCTGTGGACAATACGGTGCTTGCCACATTCCCGTTGCTAAGCAAAGGGCAACTAGGGAACCGGGGGTGGCGAAGGTCCGCGAAGCAGGGGCAGTACAATTCTAATCACCTCTTGGTGTTATGCTTGACCGACTTGCTGGGGGAGGGCAGGCACAAGGCTGCACTGCTATGTCCAAAGGCTCAGAAATGTAGTCTCCAAGTATTCACAAAGGGAAACGCTTCCACTGTGAAGTGTGCAGTTAAAAGATAGCATCTCAGTGGTAGGAAAGAAGTGATAAGGTAACCTTAAGCAGCCTCAGTGAGTTCTCAGACATATTTGCCCCCCAATTAGTGGTTCTTAAACAGCGACATAATAGCAAAATTATGACCGGTTAAATATCAGATCAGTTGAAAAGGATGGTTAGCATTCTCTTTTGCATCACACATGGGCTAAAATGTAAAGTCAAGGGTTTTTCAGTGATTTGGAAACAGACCAGTTTAAAATGTATGGGCGGATAAAGAGACCTTGCTGTGCTTTGTCCCCCTGAGGACCCTTTAGGGCATTTTGAAGTAAAGAGAAATTAACAGAGACTCTGCAGAATCTTTGAAAGAGAGACCTCTAGGCAGGGAGAATCGGAGAAACAGGGAGAAGAAGACAGAGCCTCTGAGTCATCTATAAATAAATACGATCTATTTTGCATATCCCTCTAGAGATGAGGTGAACTCAGGAATTATATTGAAATTGCAGGCTATTTGTGACAAATTATTATCTTGGATTCACCTTGATAACATGAATGGTGAGAAAGGAAAAAAGAATATTCCTAAATCAAATTCAGATACTTAAGTTCAGTGTGAACAGAAAGCCTTGAAAATCTCATTAAATTACCAACAACCTTTGATTAGTTGCACATAATGTAAAAATATTTGCGGTATGCTTTCTGCCAGTTAATCTGTAACTTCCAGCAAGCAACAACAACAAAAAATCTCATTTCAAACCTGGCCAAAGAAAGATAACACCACCACCACCACCAAAAATAGTCTCAAAAATCAAATTCACGGGAGGAGACACACCATATCTTATTCTGAGAATGATTTCTTTGCCCAAATAGAGCAATGACAATCTTTAGAAATTTACCCAGGAGGCGTGAGAGTGCAAGAGAAGAACTCAAACAACATTTCCCATGTTATGTACAGAATGGTCTCCCACAAGGATATTTGTTAAAATCCGGCCCTCTGCATTTGTAAATCATAAACTCTGTGGGCACAGTGTTTTCGTGGAGGGCCGAGAACTGAAGAATCAGAAATTTGGACCCACCAGCCTCTCTCCCAGAGAGAGATGTGGCAGTATACTCCCAAAGATGACAACCTTACAGAACAAGATAGAGCAGTTCATAGGGCGTGTCTATGAATTAGAAAGAGTTCTAATGGATTACATGGTGACTGCTAACCACAAGATTGGTTCAAAGCCACCCGCCGCTCTGTGGGAGAAAGATGAGGTTTCATGCTCTCAAAAAGAAACCCACTCTGTCTCCTAGGCTTCTATGAGTCAGAATCCATTTGAGGGCAGTAAGAGCTGGAATGGGTAATAAGCATGTTTGGGGGTTTTGTTGCTGTTGTTTGTGTTGCCTTATTTTTGTTCGTACTTTCAAATAGCACCATGTTTAGAACTAGGAGTCTTCTTGTGCTAATTAGGTCACTTCAAAAGAGACTCAATCCTAAACCTAAACACCACTGAGTTATAAAATGTGTAGAATAGACACGGATAATGCACAGGAAGATGGACAGAGAGATAAATCTAAAAGTCTAGGAAGTCCAAGGATGGCTGGCTACTGGAAATAGAAAAGAAGGATTTCTCCCTAGAGACATATCCTGACTTTTGACATCTAGCTTGCTAGATTGTGAGAAAAATAAATCAGTTCTATAAAGCCAGCCCCTTGTGGTTATTTTTTGCTACAGCAGAATGTCTTGTCTGCCCAAATACAATTATTCGATTCCCATATCCACTTCTCTAAGAGCATGTATTGCAATAGATAAATTTATTAGCATTCCTACGTCTATCATCTACATTTACTAACACGTGGTCTACGTGTGTCCTTCTTATTCACAAATGTTTCCAATACATCTTACGCAGCACTCCCCGTGACAGTGGGGAAAGAAACCACCCGTGGCCTGACTATAACACATGAGGAAAGATCTGGTCATTGAAGGTCATGGGAACCCGTCAACCAAAGGCAGGAAAGGGTTGCTGCCATGGAGAAAATAGGCTCCGTAGGCCCCTGCACAATGGAGTGCGGAGAGGAGGCAAGACAGGAAACACGGGCAGATGCTTTCAGGTGCCACAGAGCCACAAGCACCAAGAGGTCCACACTGAAGAAAAGACATGGGACACCAGGCCAGGAGCCTTCTGCTTGCTGGCCTGGCTTGCTGGGGCTTCCAGGTACTGATCTTCACTTTAGCCTCAGTCTCCTCACGATCTGTTCCCCTAGCCCCGCGCCCCCCCCCCCCAACTTTCACATAGTCTCTTTTATAAATTCACCCAGAATGCTCTTGTTGAAGACTACTATCTGTTTCCTCTAAGACCCCATACGGACGTCTTATTCAAGGAATGAAGAAAGCAATAATTGCAGCCAACATCAAGGACCACAGCCTGCCGTCAGAAGCATCCTTTTAAATACGACCTCCCCATTTATTCTGGGAGGAAGCATGACTACAACGCTCCTTAGAGGCACGGATGGCAAGACTTCATCTTACATACTTTGGACATGTTGGGAGGAGGAAACAGTCCCTGGAGAAGGACGTCATGCTGGTCAAGTGGAGGGGCAGCGAAAGGGAGGTAGCAAGATGGACCGACACCTTGGTTGCAACCGTGGGCTCAGGAGTGGGAACAATTGTGCAGACGGCATAGGCACTTGTGGTGTTGCATTATGTTTTCCATAGTGTCTCTATAGGTCAGAGCCATTCAGTTGCACCTGTCAACAACAACCACAAACCCATTTATTAACATTTCCCCAGTGCATCTAAAAGTGTTGGCATCATCTCTATATTTCTCCTCTCTCTGCTCAAATGTTTCATTGGATCATTGGCCATACATCTGGGGAAACCCGGTATAGAAGATATACTATAAGAGTAGCTCTGTCTTTTCAAGCCTCCCACCCTAAGTGACTTTTCCAAAATGAAAATATAAATCATTTTGGCTTGATCTTTCTCAGTAAATCCACAAGGCTCTTTAGTTGTCATTTCAAATATGCCTTAGTCTTCAGTCTGTACTCCAGATTCTTATTCATGATTGATATCAAACCATGAATCACATTTCCCTATGATGTAGGGAATCTGGGCTTCTTTTTAAAAATTTAAATCAACAATGACCAATGATGCTCCTTCTGCGCTCCTCCTGCCTTTGTAGCTCTACAAAGCAATCGGGAGCAAGATCCCACTGATTTCTCATACTGCTATGTGATAAAGCTTGCCCTGTGCGTTCACCCCTACCCGGGGGCCCTTTAAGACAGGGACTGCATCTGGTTCATCCCTATCACTGCGCCTTAGCGAAATGTCAACAACCATTCAGAGAACTGAATTTAAAGCAACAATATGCTTTTAAATGTCTTCATATCCTTGGCTTTAGCTCCTTCTTACTGGTCTTGGATCTTATTCAATAAAATATTTAAATCCATCGATAGAGCAGTGGTCCCATGTTGGAGGAAGACAAGGACATGTGACCGCTCCCAAAGAGAGGCTCATGGGAGAACCGGGCCATTTTTTTCTTCCGTCTTGGTCTGAACATGGTTACAAAGCTTTCTTATCTTCAGCACTTTCAGGCTTTTGACACATTTCCTGCAGGCCTCTGACACTTGGATTTGGCTCCCCAACTCTTCTCCCAGCATCAGCCATGTCCTCTGTCCTCTGTGTGCTCATTAGAGAACTCTTCAAGCAGCCCTTCCCCCCAGGAAAACTGCCCTTTCCTTTCTCACACATCCACGCTTCTTATTCTATTTGAAGTTCTGTTAGGACAGCCTCTCAACGTATCCAAAAGTCTTTCATTTGGGGCCAAATCCTGCATTATCCATGATCCTTACCCTTTTTGTTTTTGTCCCTTTTATTTTTTTCTTGGCAGAGAGAGAAAATGCCAATTCTTCTCTGGCAAGGCCGAGGATCTTTGAGATGCAGCATTGTAAATGCGGCTCACGTGAATAATGCCGTTTTGGAATTCTCTTTGCGCTCATGAAGAGCTGCGTTTTTAAGTACAACTGTAGACGTGCTTCATGACCCAAGGTCTGGAGTGGGGAGGGTGGCTGGGGAAGAATGTTTCTCGGCATCTGTACAGCCACGGGTTTTTCAGGTTGGGCTTTGCTGGCATAAAAAGAGAGCATTTGGCAGAAGGAGCAGGTGACAACAATCACAACCTCCCACCCCCCTGCCCCCGAAAACCCACAACACAACATCTGTTGTGTGAATACTGACATTGGCTGTCACTTGGAAGGTTTGGGTTGCATGGTTAACCTGAGAAAGTTGTTTATGCTGATACTTGTGGCCCAAGTAAGGAAACTGGGTACTGAGTTCTGGTCCCAATTCTTTCACTAAATCGCTCATTTAAAGCAGGCCATCTAGCTGAGAAACAACAAAGGCCACATGGCAGAAGCACACCAGCCTGTGAGATGACAAGGCGTTGAAGGGATCAGGTATCAGGCATCAAAGACCAAAAAATAAAACCATAGCACTGTGAATGAGGGTGGGTGCGGAGTGGGGACCCAGGGCCCATCTGTGGGAAATTGGACATCCCCTTGCAGAAGGGCCGCGGAGAGGAGACGAGCCAGTCAGGGTGAAGTGTAACAATGATGAAAATTACAATTTTCCTCTAGTTCTTTAATGCTTCTTTCCCCCCACTATCATGATCCCAATTCGACCTTACAAATCTGGCTGGACCAGAGGATGTACACTGGTACAGCTAGGAACTGGAAACACAGGGAATCCAGGACAGCTGAACTCCTCAGGACCAGTGGTGAGAGTGGCGATACCAGGAGGGTAGAGGGAAGGTGGGGTAGAAAGAGGGAACAGATTATAAGGATCTACATATAACCTCCTCCCTGGGGGATGGGCAGCAGAGAAGTGGGTGAAGGGCAATGTTGGACGGTATAAGATATGACAAAATAATAATAATTTATAAATGATCAAGGGCTCAAGGGGGGAACAGGGAGGGAGGGGGAAATGAGGAGCCGATATCAAGGGCTCAAGTAGAAAGCAAATGTTTTGAGAATGATGAGAGAAACAAATGTACAAAAGTGCTTGACACAATGGATGGATGGATGGATGGATGGATTGTGATGAGTGGTACGAGCCCCCAATAAAATGATTTAAATTAAAAAAGGGAGGCCATATTATTTCTTAGGGCTTCACCTAAGATCTCAGAAACAAATCCTCTACTTTTCTTCGGATTCGGTTACTAATAGTCAATATTTATTGAGTCTATATGCTAGTCCTCCTGTTGCATGGTTTACAAGGATAATCTGATTCACTCTCCTACAATGTCTACTATGTTAGGTTACAGCTAGAGACCTAAGTCTCCTGGCTGACAAACAGCCTTTTCGGTGTTCTATCACCAGGCAATCATGGAGTCACAAATCAAATGCACTCATGTGGTCCCAGAGTTTAGGACATCCCTCCCCTTACACATTTCCCTAGACCCTGCAAATACAAACACCCTGGAACTGCAGGGAAGCAGAACAAAGATAGAGAATACGGCACTCGGCTCCTTGTCTCTTCCAAAGACCTGTCCAGCATGCAGGACACCTGCAAGGCCTCACCCGCCTCTCTCAGCACAGAGCAAAGTGTAAAGCTATTTTTAAAGTTGGAAATAATTTTACACATTATCCAAAGGTGCAAAAAACATCTAAATGCTTAATGTCTCTATTTAGCTGTTTGGTAAGTGTGCATTTCATAACCTCCTTACATAGCTTCTGGGAAGCCCCAATTTGAACTTTTATATATACTTGTTAGTGTGCTATTTAGCCTAAGAAGGTGTTAAAATCAGTTCTCTGCTATTTATTTCTGCATTTAAAAAAACGAGCTCATGAAATCTGGTTCTTTGCTGCATTGTTTTCATATATTTCAATATTTCTGTTATTTACTTCTGGTTTCTGGGTACAGATGCTATTTAAGAACCAATTTCTGTTTTTGCAAGGTTACAGAGGAGTGTGAGCTGATATTTTTGCTAAGAACATAAATTCCATTTTAATTCATTTCTACAGAGCAGCTGGCTACACCCCAATCCTCAAATGTTGTTTATCGTGTTTTATAAACATTATCTATATCTCCAAAGAGATTTTTAAAAATTTCTATCATCCTAAATCCTTTCATTAGATTTTTTTCCCCCCACTTACTATTTTAAGCTCACTCTATCTATCCCTGCTGGCTTCAGTTTTACTTTGGAACTTCACAAAGCACATGAGAAAAATAATTGATGATATTTTATAGATATAAAGAAATAACTTGTGTAATTTTAAATGTAAAATTTTCAACTTGAGAACCATCATCCATAATTGTGATTACAGCTTTTTTATTTTAAATGCGAAGGCTCTGTGTTAAGCATGTTGAATGGGGACACGATTATTCATGGTGACTCAACAAGCTAAGGCAATGAAACGGGGTGAACGCTGATACTTTATGACTCTGCTATTCTCTTGTTACTTGTAGGTGAATCAGGCTTTCTAGCTTCTAATGGAAAAAATCATGTTTCCAGCCTAAGTAGCATGAGTTGGAAAATGAGTTCACGGCATTTTTTTGTGCTAGGAGCATACTCATAAATCCCGTGATAAAGGAGAGTATAATTTTCTAACTTACGGTTTTGCAATGAATAAATTCAATGACATTAGACCTTGTTCATAAGGAAAATACTAAAGGGTATGCAAAGATAATAGCAAATATAAATCAATGAGATAAATTCATATTATTAGTAGTAATAATATAAAATCTAAGGCTCCTTAGAACCAGGTGCTTGGGGTCAGTCTGAAACTCATGAGAGTATTGACCCTGAAGTGCTGAAGTCAACAGCAGCTTATCAGTGGTTTTTTTTCCTTTCTTCCTGGTAAATTTGTATTGAAGAACAAAGGCTGATGGATCAAAACTGTTCCACATTTTATGTTGAGAGCTTGTTCTATTGGCAGATATTTAGAGAATTACTATGATAAGCATTTTACTTTCACCAAAAAGTTTTCCTTTAGTTATTCAATTTTTTTCTCCAAATTTAAGGACTTCAATTTATATGTCACTTTTATCTGCCCGGGGGGGTGGGGGAGGGACACTCACTTTGAACATAGGTGCCACCAAATTCTGTGTATCTCACCGCTTCAGACACTTACTCAAAGGGTCTTAAGGAGGGCGGGGGGCGGGAAGACTTATAGGAAATGAGTTCCATCCACTCCCTCTACCAATTAAATGTGATCTATCTGTTGCGGAATTCAGAGACTACTACAAGATTCAGTCTTGCCTCACCGACAGGACCCATGGGCTATGTCAGTTTGTCCAGGACCTCCATGAGAATGATTGTTGCATCCCCAGCAATCCTCTGGATGTTCGTAAAGTCGGTGCCTTTAGGGGCGTATGCACGCACACAACATGCATTTTTTGAACACCCCTTTTGTGTAAATGGCACTTTCAACCTCTTTCTTAAACCCATATGAGTGTCTATGAATTTGTTTCTCTAGTCTACCCGGATTAACACAAAGGCCTTCCACTATTTCTCAGGACCTCTCCTTTACCTAGCATGATGTCTTTGTCCAGGTACTTTTTACTCCTGATAATGTCTGTGATAGTGAAAGGGTTTATGTCAATTCGACAGGGGCAGGACTCTCACTGGCTTAGCAGATCAGACATAGTAAATCCATCCATGATGTGTTCTCTTCAAATATATGTCTGTGTCCAATATTAAGAGGGCACTATGAAAAAGCTTGCTTCTTCTTCCCTGGCTCTGGATTTGGCATCGGGCTCATCATGTGACCTCCAGTTATTTGGACTTGCACCAGCAGCCTGTTGAATTGCCTGCTGCTTTTGGAGGACAGCAGCTGCTTGCTATTTGACCTACCAATGTTGGATTCATGAGACCCTGCAGCTACATGAGTCAGGAAAAGCCTCCTGCCTGACACCTGATGCTGATGGACTTAGAACTTGTCCACTTCTACAACTGTATAAGCCATTTCCTTGACATAAACCTCTCTGTCCTCAATGTCCAAAGGAAGTGAGCGGAAGTATTGCCCTCCTTGCTTCTAAAGAGCATCTGGTGTACTTATTCCAAGACCATTTGTATGTTCTTCTGGCAGTCTAAGGTAATTTCAATATTCTTCACCAGCATGATAATTTAAATGTATATATTCTCATTCTCTCTCTCTTTTTCTCTCTCTGTCTCTCTCATATTCTTTTTTCATTATCCAGCTTTCACATGCATGTGACTATTGAAAATACCATGATTGGGTCCAATACACCTTAAAGTGATGTCTTGGTTTTGAAATAGTTTATTTTCAGGGTCAATTGGATGAACTTTTACAGAGCAGCTCAGTTTTCAATTTAAAAACTCATACACATTTTGTTTCATCTCATTGTCTGTAATCCCTCCAATGAAACATCTCTTATTCTACGTCCTTCCTTTTCTCCTCTGTCCATTCCTCCTCCTCTCCTAACACTTGTGAGATTTGTGAGATGCTGCTGTTTGCTCCCCAATGATTGATTATTCTGTGTTGTACATCCACCCCTCCCCCACCCCCAGTTATCATTTCTTCAAAAGGCCTCTTGTTGGGTTTACATTTGAGCCATGAGGGTGAGTTATTTCCAGACCTTTAGGGTGAATAAGGTCTCAGAGGTTCAACCAATACCTATCCAATACACAAGCCAGGTATTTTTATAATTTTGAGTTTTATTCCACATTTTCATCCCACTTTACCCAAGAATTCCAATTGTGATACTAAACCGGCAGCTGGTAGTGACAGCTAGGTACCATCTACTTCCGGTCTCACAGTCCTAGCGACTAACGCTCCATGATCCATCGGTCCACTGGACTAATTGGCTCCACGCATCTTTGCTTTCCATCCCTCCTCTTCACACGGAGAGGGACCAGTAGTTGCACCGTAGAGGGCCACCACTAGCTCCTCACCAATGTAGGGTGTAGAAGGCTGTCTTGGTGTCCTGTGCTCTGCCCCTTGACCTCAGTGTCCCCCGAAGATGATCTCTAACCACAGCCCCCATGAAACATGTCCTGTGAAGCAACTCAGCTCAATTAAAAATGTCATTTGATGTCTGCGCTGCTGGGGCAACTCTTATCATTGGGAGGAATTAACATTTCTGTATTGTGCATAACATAATACCATGAGATCTTTGAGAGTCTGAATTCGGATGAACTGCCTTGTTTTTCTCTGTCTCACAAGCTTTCTGCCTTTGACCAGGTTCCATTTCATTGCTGTTTTCTCTCTATCCAGTAGTGGAAAAATATTTGTGCTTCCTTCACTGACCGGTTTCCACTTTAAACAAGGTATAAATTTTCCTAATAGTGATAAATTAATGATCAGTATAAACGGTTATATAGCTGCACACTACTTAATCATTTATCACATTTATTTGGTCATAATGATAATGAGGTTATTGTACAGCCAATAATAATTAATATTGCAAGATACAGAAAAGCAGTTTACTACGTCAATTGATTTATGCAACATCCAACTGGAACTGGGAATCCATTGTTTCTTGTTCTTATTGCAATAATTCTCAAAGTTTGGGCCTCAACCCTCTAGCACCAGTGTCTGCAGCTCCCACTAGAAATGCACATTCTCAATCCTACCCCAGAGCTAAGTACCAGAAACTCTGGGAGTGAAGCCCAGAAATATGAATTTAACAAGCCCTCAAAATATTAATGATGCATATCTAGAATCAGTATATCAGGAAAGCAGAGAATGTTTTCCAATTCCTATCCTCTACGTTAGAGGATCCTCTAAATTAGAAATACATTTGGTTTATTCTCTCTCTCTCAGTGAAAATTGTTTCCTATGACACTTCTATATGCTTTCTGTTTTCTTCGAGACAAGTTGTTGTTTTGCTGTGCTCTTGAGTCGATGATAACTATTAGTGGTCCTATTAGGCAGTGTTGTACCACTCCATAGACTTTACAAAGCTGCAAACCTTTACGGAAGCAGATTGCCACATCTTTCTCCTCTTTCTCCATTTGAGTGGCAGAAGCATCCCAAAGAAGAAGCTTTCAGTTAGCACCCAAGTACTGACTACTGCTCCATCAGACCTCCTAGACACAGGATCCCTCCCTCACCACCACGGGGTGGACTTCAGCGCAGAGCAGCCCTGGAGGGCAGAGCAGACAACTCTAGTGGGTTTCCAAGGCTGTCAATCTTTACATGAGCTGAAAGCCCCCGGTTCTCATGAGATGTTGATGACTTTGAACTGGGTGCTCGAGGTGAGCGATCCAATAGGTCAACCACTAAGCCACCAGGACTCACTGGTGTAGATGTTTATATGTTTTTCCTAATTTTCATTATTAAACTCGTAAAGTTAAAATCATCAGTTTTAAAATTCTTCTTTTCCATTGCTACCTTTCCTTGTCACTATTTTGTTTTTACAATATTTTGTAAAGAAAATTTCAAGTTAAGCTTCTTGACTTTTAAACTGATTATAAGACTTTGGAAGAGATTTTTTCAAGGAATGGCTTCAGTAGTGAGCTTCATAAAATCCACTCTACAGCCTTCAAGCAGAGTACTAAAAAACCTGGAGAACAACAAAGCCAGATGACAACCTACAAGATAATGCTTTTTAAATGGCAATGATTAATGCATTCCAAGTGTGGAGCCTAATGTGATTCTTCAAAGTGCGAAGTGATTATGACATATTGACAAGCTGCGACTGAAAGTAAACTGGCTCTACCTAAAGGGAATCTCCCACTGAGTTCAAGGGGGAATCCAATGCCAATGTCTAGCTTTAAAACTGAGGAATAAACTGGCAAACATATGCCTTTGCTAGCTACCACAATGTTACAGAAAGGCTGAATCATGTCAGAGTTCTTAACCTGTGGTTTGAAAGCTTTTATTCTTTGATTGAGTCATTTGTATTTCTATAGATGTAGCTCAGACTTCCTGCAGGGAAAATTGTTCTCAGAAGAATATGTTACTCTCCAGCACTCTCCATCACATGGATGGCCCGCTTTAGATTTCCACGTTCAGGTCATATTCTGGCCTCTTGGAAATAAGAAATCAAAATGAACACTAGAGGTTTTATTCCAACCACTTATGAAAGGTACATAGACTTTGTTAGGTAAAAAAAAAAAACAGTTTATGAACAGCCCACAACACATGATCAGAATTGTCATGTGTACAAAAGGGCTTCAAAAGATCGTGGACAATTTCATTGTCTTTTAATTCCATCTTCCCACAATTCGTTGAAGACTCCTGCTACGTGGTGAGGAGTTTGGCAATGAGTATAAGCTGGATTTCTGTGTTTTGGTTTGTAAAGAGGTTTTTACTGGTTTTTTTTTCTCCTTCCTTTCCAACCAGAAATGAACCTTTAGGCTGACTTCCGTGTTTTCTGGCTAAGATGTTTTGAGAAAACACATGTGGAAAAGTGCTGTATGAAGTTATTGATGATCCTTCGAAGCGTTTGTGTTCTTATTTTTCTTGGTTGCCTATCACGGATTCCGTTCTCTGTCATAGAGTGTGGGGGATGTCTTCCTGAATTACCCTTATACTTAATGTGGGATATTATGTCTGTGGAAAAGTTTATAAAAAGGAAGCAGTAAACAGCTTTCGTATTTCAGTGTAATTGGAGTGGGTAATCAGGACGTAGAAAGTCGATATATTGTTAAAGGTAGAGGTGGATTCAACCATAACTAGAATGAGAGACCAATGGGTTCATGAGTTGGGAGATGAGTTCCATTACCATAGAGAAATGAAGGAGGGAGGAGGGTTTTCGGTAACCTTTGATGAATTCAGGGTTATTGCTCTAAGCCCCAAGCCCTGGAGAGAATCAGTCACTGTTCCAAAGTCACACCGCTGAGCCCAAAGAGTTCATTGCCAGATTTGATATGTAACAAACTCCCAACTTCAAATGATTTGTACTGTGGATGTGAGACATCTGCATCTTGTTCTGGGCTATGATGAACTTAGGACAGAGCACGTCCCTTCTGCATCAGGTCCACAGATTCTGGACAAGTGGATGAATCAGAAAGAATGAAGTGAGTCATCCGAGTGGGAAAGGGCTAACTCATCTCTGGTGCCCACAGAGAATACTGGGGGGAAAGGCCAGAACTTGTTATCAAATCCAATCATCAACGGGAGGCACGTTGTTGCGAGATGTGATCATTCTTCCTTTAAAAGTGTAATCATATTCTAATATTTCTCTTAATCACCTGTTACGGATCTCTCCCCACATAAGTTTCTCTGAGACCTTCATTTAAATTCTAAGCTTACACCATGCATAGCGTTCATGCATTCAATGTATTCCATTTCTATTTGGTAAGGTGCTGCTGAATGAAAATGCTCTTTGTAAGGCCTAAAAGATGCCATCTGGTTCTTATATTCAAAAATTGGTGAACAAGTCCATGTTTACTCTAGACTTATAAGCTTTAATAACATTCCATCTGGAATATAGCTCCCATATTGGAACACTATTTTTATCACACTGTAATATTAAAGTTCTCTAGTCATTTGTAAAATGATCTTACATCGCAGATTGGGACACATACATAGATTCTAAATCTTAGTATAGCAAAAGATCATGCTGCATAATGGGTTTTCCCATCAATATTCATTTGGTGGAAAAAACCAGAAACGCATTCAACTTCACTGAGCTAAAGACGAATATATTATAGACTGACAACAAAGTTAAGGTGGATCTCACAGACATTGGTGTGGTTCTTTCTTTCTTTCTCTTCTTTTTGTCCATGCTTCTTTGTAGTCAACTGCATCTTGCCTGTAACTCCTATCCCTACCCTTCCCCTTTTTAGTATATGTAGCTTGCATGCGCTCATCAGGACAGCCTTGATATCGCATTGTGCACATCACATTTCATCCTCAGGGCTCATCCCTGCTCTTTTCTTTGTGTCACTGTGAGAGAATTTAAGGGAGAGAGAGAACGAAATTGGCCTCCGACCAACTAATGAATGTTCTCCACTTTGACCAAGAATTCTCTTAGTTACCTAGTGTTGCTATAATACAAACATTCATAATCAGGCTGCTTTAAAAGTGAGAATTTGTTTTCTTATGGTGCTGCAGGCTAAAACAACACATCTACCTAATCAAATAACTAATGTATTCCAGCTATGTCGCAGTCCTACACATTTCTGGGTTCCTTGGTGATTTTTTGTT
Source organism: Tenrec ecaudatus (assembly GCF_050624435.1). Taxonomy (NCBI): domain Eukaryota; kingdom Metazoa; phylum Chordata; class Mammalia; order Afrosoricida; family Tenrecidae; genus Tenrec; species Tenrec ecaudatus. The sequence continues at coordinate 70,942,266 of NC_134545.1, forward strand.
TACTTGTAGGCAGCTTCACATAGGGTCCGCCCTCCCCCATGGGTGTGTCCGTCATGGCCTTTTCTTTCAATAACTCCGAGGTGATTAGGTTTAGGATCTTCTAATGGCATGGCCTCATTCACCATAAAAGAAGAACAAATTCCAAACAAGATTATATGTCCAGGTGGGCATAATTCAATCCACAACACTGGTCTATCCCTGGTCAATTAACCATGGCCAGCAATGGGGATGAGCCATCTGAGAAGTGGTTTTACAAGTTCTAGGAACCAAGGAAGAGGTGGGTTTTCTACATGGAGTTTTGGAAGTGAGCAAGTAGAGAAACGTGTCTAACAAAGTGCAGGACAAGAATTTGCACTTGAGTCCAACCACCTTTTGGATGATGCCTTCCATTCCAGAAAGGGAGCCATCACGCATGCCTGAGCCTTTTCTCAAGAAACGTTCATTTTCCTTGCACTGTGGAGTTTTCATTGCCATTTCCCAAAAGAAGAAGTGCCAGGGTCATGAATGAGAGCTGTTCTTAATTGCATTTCAAAAAAAAATGTAGGGCAGTTAAAAAAGGTATAGATAGTTCTTATTTAGCCTTATTGTAGTTGAACAAAAGGCTCGAAGCCTTTTCAGTGATTTAGACATTGCATGTGCAGCAAGAGAAAGTTAACATGATAAATTTATTGGGAATATGGGTTGTCTCAATTGTTTCAAACTGTGGGCAAATTGACATTAGATTAAATCAGGGTTTTTAACAGCTGACAGAGTTGGAATAGTCATGACCTGCTCAAAGATGGCAGCATGCACTTAAGCACAACAATATCCCCACTCAAAGATAGTGGTCCACCATGACTCTTTGAATGTGCGTGGCTTTCCACGGTTCTGTCAATCAATAGTACAGTCCCACCCATAAAGTTCCTGAAAAGGCTCACGATGTCTCTTCCAAGCCTCCCATTCCAAGGTTTTAAGCTGCCGTTTTTCCTGTTTCAACCACCATGACAATCACTGAAATTGTGGGGGGGGGGGGGAAGTCTTGTCTTTTCCTGGTTCATTTCATGAACCATGACAAAACCAATTTGAATCTATCTGAGATCCTGCATTAAAGGGTAAGTGGGAATTGTCCGTAAATCGGACGTCCATAACCCAGGGACTGCCTCTAACATAATAAATGGCACTTGAATTTGTAGGTTTTCAAATGGCAATTCGAATGAAATGAGAATCACCTAGCTGTGCAGTGCTTACTGTAATATTATAGAGCATGAAAATTTAAACATAAAATACACAGAAGCCTACAAAACATACACCTTTTTTCAAGTGCACGCATTTCACATACCAGTTTGCACTGAAGTGTCCATATTTCAAACAGTCGCACACCATACCTCGTAAACAGCTGTTACTTAATTTCTTATTCCAATAAGACTGTACAACCAATCCCCCTGTTGTATTACTCACATCTGAAATTGTTAATGTGTCTCTCATTAAAGGGCCATATGTTGGGCTTTGCCAACAAACCAGCACTGAGGTTCAGTTGAAGTATATTGTGACAAATATACCAGTCTGTTCAACTTTCAGAGTCCTGGATATTGGATCTACTGAATTCAGAGATTTAGTGTGTATACACGCATGCCTCAAGAAATTGTTCCCTTACACGCATAGGTCTATCTTGCGAGCCTCCTTTTACTTTCCTGTCCTTTCCCTGGTGAGAAGCAGTCAATCCAAACCACAGTGTCCATTTGTAGACTCATGTAACACCTTAGAGGTATGCATATTTGCGGTTTTCTAAAAACAAGGCAGTAAAAATAAGGCTGATAGAAAGCAACCTAGCTAAGAAGACAAAAACTCAGCTCTTGAAGCAGGAGGAAGGAGAATTGCAGGTCTTGCCAGATTCACTACTAATGTCATTGCATAACAAAGAACAATCTATTTAGATTGTGATGCAAACTCAGCATCAGAGAAACTGAGAGTTGACACATCATAGGAAAGCACACTTTTCCAGAAAACTCGACAAATCTGTTTTCAGAAGGCCTCATGCAATAGTTTCAGAATGGTCTGTGCTGACCAGAAGATTGAGTTCACGATTGTGTTTATCAGTGGTTCTGTGTGACCAGCTCATGTTCAGGGAAATAACTCTGCAATGAAAAATGGCAGTGCGAAAGGACGATATTTTTGGACAGCCTGGGATATAAGTCACATGCATGCATCAGCGAAGTGTCCATGCATTTAGTGGTAGGGAAGGCGAGTTCTATGAGGAGACTAAATGCGACGTCCCCGGCAGGGGCGTAGACCAAGAGTGTGTAGCAGTTGCCTCAGAAATGAGACCCTTTGACTTGGTCTATCTCGTGCCACAGTTGCTTCAAGAACCCATGCTACCATCTTGTTTCCCATAAATGTTTCATTTTTATTTCAATTAGAGGGTTATGCAGCTTCAGGAGGAAAGAAGCTAGGAATAGAGCACTGGAAACGAACGTCTGAAATTACTGATGTAAAACATGTTTGCAGTAAAAGAGCTGCAGAGGCCCTACCTAGAGACTTGTTTACACCCTGAAGTGAAAGAGTGACTCTTTTTCCTTTGTCACCACTTCTGATTGGAATTCTCAATGGTCGTAACACCTGGGAGCACCAATCCTACATTTTTTCCTGTAACAACCTAGCTTCCACAGTTAATCTATTTGTTGTGTGTTGTTTTCTGCCCCAAACTCCATTCCCCACTTCCATCCAGCTGCCTTCATGGGGAGAAAGAGGCAGCACCTCACGGAACTCCAGCTGGGCATGAGGCACCAAGAAGGCCAATGGAGGCCCCTTCCCGAAGCAGAGTCTCCTTTATGGCTGGGTCTCCAGACTCCTTCCTCACTGCCGTCACGTCAATTCAGACTCAGTGACCCTACAGGACAGGCTAGACTGTTCCTGTGGGTTTCCCAACTGTTTATTGGAGAAGTCACGCCTTTCCACGTGGAATGGCTAGAGCAATGGTTCTCAACCAGTGGGTCGCGACCCCCTTGCGGGTCCAATGACCCTTTCACAGCGCTCACTCACCTAAGACCATTGGAAAACAGGTTTCTAAGGGACTTACGGACCGAGACACCGCTCCTCTATCTGTCTCCAGGTGGGTCCGCCAACATGCAGATACGCCTGCCTACAAGTACCCGGTGTGAAGGCTGTACCCATGCTACACCATGCTCCAAGACAAAGTTTCATTTATTTGTCATTAGAAATAAATATTTCACAATATGTAATTACATATTGTTTTTGTGATGAATCCCTATGCTTTAATTGTATTCTATTTGTAATGATGAAAATACAACCTGCATATCAGATATTTACATGATGATTCATTACAGTAGCAAAATGACAGTTATGAAGTAGCAACAAAAATAATTTTACAATTGGGGTTCCCACAACCCGAGACCCTGTACTAAAGGGTGGCGGCCTGACGAAGGTTGGAAGGTTTCAAATTGCTGACCTTGTAGGTTAGCCACCCCAGGCATGAAGCCTGCAGTGCAGGAGGAAGACCAAGGTTGTCTGCTCCCTAACAGATTTACCATCTTGTGCGCCTCGAAACAAGAGCACACAGGCTTCTATGTATCAGAATGAGCTCATTGACAGCGGGATGGGTTGTTTCCTTGGAAAACTGAGGCTCGGAGAAATTATAATACATTTCAGAGAGTGGCAAAGGCCAGGAAGCTAAGTTAGAGAGTAAAGACCGAAACTTGAGTTTTCAGGCTCCAACCATCACCTACCTGTTCTACTGTTATCACTTAACTTCCCCCAAAGAACTTGACAGATATACTAAATAAACTTAATTTCTGGAGCGATCAATGGCCATGTCTACAGGTTAGGGAAATACGGTTCCTAGAATTTTTAACTCTCATGTAATATCATTTATTCATCAACTTCTAAAATGCTCTTAGACCACCTCTTCTCTGTTGGGCCTGGTGGAGACGCCGTGAACAGGAGTCACACAGTTTCCACATTGCAGTGGGAAAAAAAATGAAAGAAGAAAGCTCTATTACAGTATAGAAAGGAAAGTCTGAGTAAAGGCTACAGGGGGGAAGCCACACAAGCTCCAGGGGTTGAAAAAGGTCCAAAAGGTTGTAAGAGAAAATGGAGACGCTGCGGCGAGCCTTAGCCTCAGGGAGGCCTTGTTAGACTAGGAAAGCTGTAGTATTGCCTTGAATCTAAAGGAGGCCAATGAAAAAGACTTCAGTGATGTGTGTGTTTGCACTTCTATAAGAATGGGAATGATGAGAGCAACAAAGCCCACACAGAAGAAGCTCAACAGCCTGTGTGATCATGCGGTGCCAATGGGATAAGGTATGAGGCATCAATGGCCCAGAACAAAAAATTATATCTAGGTGAATGAGGGGGAGGGCAGAGTGGAAACCCAAAGACCAACTGTAGACAATTGGATATCTTCTTACAGAGGGGTCACAAGGAGGAAACAAGCCATTCAGGGTTCAGTATAACACTGAGGAAACATACAACGTTTCTCTAGTTCTTTAATGCTTCTCCCCCAACCCAATATTATGATCCCAATTCTACCTTACAAATCTAGTTAGAACAGAGCATGTATTCTGGTACAGATAAGAGCTCTCAACATAGAGAAACCAGGGCAGATAAACCCTTCAAGACCAAAAGTGAGAGTAGCTATGCCAGGATGGTAGAGGGCTGGTGGGGGAGAAAGAGGGAACCAATTACAATAATCAACATATAATACTACCTCCACCCACAGGGGGACAAACAACATAAAAATGGGTACAGGGAGACAGTAGACGATGTAAGATATGAAAATAATATTAATTTATCATTTATCAAGGGTTCATGAGGGAAGGAGGTTGGAGGAAGGAGGGTCAAAAATGAGGAGCCGATACCAAGGGGTCAAGTAGAAAGAAAATGCTTTGAAAATGATGATGGCAACATATGTACAAAAGTTCTTGACACAATGGATGGATGGATGGATGGATGGATAGATAGATGATAATATGAGAGCTGTAAGAACCCCCAATAAAATGATTCTTAAAAAATATATATATACACTCAAAAAATGGGAAAGAGGTGAATACAGTTACTGCAACTGCAGCATAGAGAATGGTTATAGGAAGGGCCCCAGCAGCAAAGTTCATCAGTATATGCCATGCTTACAGGAGGCAAGGCAATCTCTCCTACAAAGCACCCCACAAACTTGAGGACCACACCTGATTCCTCTCCTCTCTTGCATTTGTTCTCTCTATTATGAAGCTCATTATGAAGACAACAAAAAGCAATTTACTTAAATGACATTGTTGAATCAGTAGCCGCCGTAAACACTATCATCACCAGCATCAAGGGGACGCAGTGTATATGAAGAGTTAACTGAGAGCACTTTCTAAATCAACTTAGCTGCAAATGCTGACATCCGTTTAGAATGAACCAACTGCACAAGCAGTACAAGTGCCACCTGGGCAAGGACATTTTAGGAAGAATCCACTTAGACCCACAGCGCGAGGCAGCTGCCTCAGAAATGAGACCCGATCACTGGATCATAACCCGGGCCTGTCTTAGCGCTTCAAGCATTCAGACTCCACCGACAAGTGACGCTTCTAAAGAGGAGACATAATAACATAACATCTTGACTGACTGTGGCCATTCCAGACCTTTAAATGTCTGAAAGGGTAATTCAGGCATAAACAGTTGCACAAACTTCTGGGACGCTGGCTCCGTTGCCAGGACTGCAAGCATGCCCTTAGCACCCCACAATGCGGGGCTTCTCCCCAAATCCCAAAGGCTGGCTGACTGAGGGGGCACTTACAGATCCCCGGGCGACTCCTCCAATCGCTGAAGAGCACAATTTGATGGTCAAAAAATGCTCATCATTGCAGAGAGTGACCCTAAAGGGGATCCCTGCATAGATCTACGAATGACCATGGGCTGAATGAAGCTTCTGACACACTTCCTGTCCCCGACACTCCAGGTTTCCCATCTACAACTCAGTTATGATTACAGCTGAATCTTCTGAGACGCTTTCCCTCCCCTCATTCTTGCCATCATTTACGCTCCAGCTACATAGATGCCTCACCTATTCCCACAGACACTTAGCCACCACTCGGTGCAGGCTGCTGTTTCCATGTAAAATATCCTTTCCCATGGTGGAGCGCTGACTCATCTCTCCAATCCAAACTGTAATGTCTGGCCTCCGATTAGTTCAACATTATTTGAGAACCAAGCATTAGGAGAATGTAAATACATAAACCACAGATTGTTCTCCAGAGAACGTCATATAATTCTACGTTGCTTTATTCCTATGGGCTAACAGACTGCATCTAAAAATTAATGTTGACAGAGATAACTCAGATAGACTCAGTCAAGAACAATAAACGTAACATTTATTGTTACTGTTGTGTTCGTGGTCTTGTATTATCCGGTTGATTCTGACTCACGGTGACCCGTGTCTTATAGAGTAGAACTGTTACATAGGAATTTCATGGCTAGTAATTGAATTAAGAAGATCGTTTAACCTGTTTGTTCCCCTGTGCTGCTGGTGGATTCAAACCACCAACCTTTCAGTTACCAGCCAAATGTACGCCCATCCCAAAAGAGGTCAAGAATGCCTGAGCTTTAGTGTACATCAACATATTATAGATATAATAAGACCTATAAAATATACTTATGTCTTAGCATGTCCATGGGCCCTCACACCTAAAAAAAAATATAATGTTGACTGTGCATGACTGAAAAGTCCATATCTCAACAACTTTAAAATACAACACTGTATAAGATGGCTCCAAATAAACATATGACAGAGGAATAAAATATTTCCTCAGGTTGATGGAGACACCACATTCCTACACACATCTGCCTCAGAATCATTAGCAAACCTGCTGCTTAAAACCTAGACTATAGGGGGAAAAACCACAAATCAAGGGCTTACCCAGTGATTTCTGGGTTCAATTGATTGTGACTGAACCTCCGATCTATGGCCACACTTGTGTGCTTCCTGGGGTAGCCCATGCTCATTTCAGACTGCAATAAATGTGGGAGTGTCTTTCATTCACTGAGGCAAAATATATTTCTAGGAACTTCTACCTTTCAGTTTTATGTCTTCTTCTGATGATTTTTAAAATTTATTTCACTTTTACTCCCATATCAAGGGACAATGGAGGCACAATGGTTAGATGCTTGGGGACTCACCGAACTGAATGGCCTATACCGGGAGCCTACCAGCGCCTCCCCGGAGGCAGGATGTGGCCCTCGGCTCTCTCAAGATTATAGTCTTGAAAACATTTGGGGGACAGTTCTACTCTTTCTTATAGGCTCATTAGGAGTCAAAAGTTAGATTACAGCAGCGGGTTAAACACATGAATTTAGAGACCATCTCAAGAATAGATTTGACACACGGCACACCAATTACTGAAGAGCACGTGAATTGTGAGATACTATCAACATCATACATGAAGAAAGCAAAAGGTCCATATAAAGCCTGGAAAGAAAGAAAGAAAGAAAGAAAGAAAGAAAGAAAGAAAGAAAGAAAGAAAGAAAGAAAGAAAGAAAGAAAGAAAGGAAAACAATGAATGTACAAAGGGACTTAGAAACTTGTCCTTGAATGTACACTATCTAAATAGAACAGAAGAAAGGCAGGAAAGGAACTTAGCATAAGATTTCAAGGGGCAGTTGAGAAAGCAATGTAAAGCAATATAATGAAATGAGAGAGAAAACATGGAGTAAAAAACTAACATGGAAAAATATACTTACCATTTCTCAAGCTGAAAACAATGAAGAAAATGGTCAAGCCTTGAATTCTAATATTGAAGGATTGGTTGTATGGGTATCAAAAGATGATACACAAGAGTGTCTGCACCTAAAAGCTTTCTTGGATGCCCAACTTATTAGGAAGGTAGCGGATGATCATGATCAATGGTACTGAAGGACTCATTCCAAGCTGCACTAAATACATGATGCAAAACAAGGGATTGACCGAATACCAGTTGGCATGTTTCAATAAACAAGTGGAACACCCAATAAAGAAAACTAAAAAAAGTTGACGCAATTGAAGAAGCTTATCCAGATTGTCCTGAGAAAAAAAAGAATGGTCAGACTTGGGCTCACATACTTTAGACGTGTCACCAGAAGAGACCCGACTCTGGAGAGGGACGTCGCGTTTGGGAAAGCAGAGGGTCGGTGAAAAAGAGAAAGAACCTCAGCACGGTGGATTGGCATAGTAGCTATCAGCATGAACTCAAAGGTAGACATGAGTGTGAAGATGATCTACAGCCAGACCACGCCCCTTTGTGTGATACGCTGGGCGGCGATGAGTCAGACCAATTTAAGAGTACTTGGTGCCAACAGCATACAATGTAATGAATCAGAAAGAAATTGAGTGAACACAATGCTTCACTTTAGCTGTGGCAATAATCCTCGAGGCGTGATTTCAAAGGGGGAATATGCTTGCTCCTGCTGTAAGCAAACGAAACAACCGAATGAGGAACTGAACCCATAAACAAATGTGGGTGCTGATCTGAAGTGTCTGGCAGTAGAACTATATTTTCTGTTAATATTTTGGTACATACCTTCTTTCACGTGCATTATAAGTAACAGTCATCTTCTGCTTTGAAAAATCAATACCAGATTTAGGTTTTTGCTCTTGTTTTTGAATTGGCAGAGGGCATGGAAAGGACTGGACAGAGTTTTGTCTCAAACTATGAAAGCTGCTTTCATGGACCCATTCCAAGTGTGATCATTCAACCTGGCCGTTCAGTGCATCTTGGCCTTTCTTAAAATTCCAACCATGTGTGGGCCTCTTCTGTGCTGCTCTCTAAATTAATGCATCTAGTATTGTGGATTATGTGCGCCCCTTGTAGCCACGGCCCCACAAATGTTTCCTCCTGGGGCACCTAGCATAGATATGAATGCGAACCTACCAACTACAACCACACCCACAGCATCAACAGTCTTTGCACAGGAGCATGCAAATCGAGAACAAGCAACTCTATTTTGAGAATTGGTCAGGTTTGGATTGTAAGTGAACCAGCTCAGAAGCAGGAAAGGGGAATCTTAAAGTCATCAAAAAAGAAGGGCCAGGAGTTACTGTTTCCTTTGGGCCCCGAGAGCTGTGAGTTGACCATCTTCATTCAGAATGAAAAACGATGGCACCAGAGATGTGACAGGAAAGTGGCAGCAGCAGGAACCAAACTGGCGCAAGCCGGAGAAACAACACAGCCAACTGCACGTGTCAGTGCAGTGGGATTCCGAACAGAGCACCTCTCCAGGGGGGTTCATGCCAAGTCGTGTAACTTCGTTTTATGAGCTTGGTACCACTTGCTAGAGCAGAGCAGTGGAGAGGGGCCTAGTGGTTTGAGAGACCAAGCCAGAGAGGTGCTCCTGATTGGACAACTGGGGCAGCTCGTAGTTCTATTGTGAATTACACCCTCTTCACTTCCCAGTAAGCAACACAACCATGACTACTGCCTCTACGTTCTGTGTGGACATGACAATGAATTTTGAAACCCGGCTGGAAAGCAGAGGGAGGGGTGGTTGGTGTCAGAATTATGACAGAGGGGTGAAGGTGAAAGCCTGTCTGACCGCAGACTCATAACAATCAGCCTTGGAAAGATCCTAATGACTGAAGATATGCACTACACTAATCCTGCCTTATTAACATAAGAAAGGTAATCTATTCCCCCAATGGAATTATAACCACAGGCAAAGAGGTTAGAAATTACGTTTTTTGTTTTTCCTAGAAGAACGGAGCATAATTCAAATCCTAACATGAATCTCACAACCTTTCCAACTGCCTTAGGATATAAAAGTATTATTCCCCCCAGGGAAAATGTCTCAAGCATACAATGCAAATGAGTCTGATGTATAAAATCCATTAGCTATCTGCTGAATCTTGGAGCAATACATATCCATGGTCACACAATGACAATTTATTATTTTACGGAAGTAGTTGGGAACAGAGCTAAAGAGAATCTCAGAACACACTGCCAAAAAAAAAAAATTCACCAAGTCCTCATGCTCTAAATTAAAACGAAGCAAACACACCTTCCACCAACTCCCCACGGAGCCTAATGGTGATAATAATTGAAGAAAGAGAAGACAAATTAACTAAAATCTAGAACTTGCTGAATTTTTGTAAACACTGCAAATGTTACCTCTCCCCATACATGATCAAACAACACCCTTAGAATCAGCCTCCACCCAACCAAAAACCTAAACCATTGCCATTGAGTCAGTAATAATTCATACTGACCCTTGAGGACAGAATAAAAACACGCCAAAGGGGCTCTGAGCCTGTGAGTTCTGGGAAAGGATATTGCCACAGTTTTCTCCCTTGCAGCCGCTGGTTGATTGAAATGCAGCCACTCTTGGGGTAGTAGCAGAACGATTACCCACTGTGCCTTCCAGCAGCTTCTAGAAGCAGGCGAACAGAATTTTTACAAACCATTCAAAGACAATCTTTCTTGTCTTATACCCTGTCTTTAATCGACTCCCTGACCCTTCTTAACCTTTATGCTTCCTTCTTACTATCCAAAGATATTCTTAGCAGAATGGGCAGTCAGAGGAGAGTTATCAAAACCTACTCCCAATCAAATGTCCCTTTGAACACTGTATTCAAAGGAAACTAACTATATTAAAACAACAGATACGTATGAGTGAACACTTTTTTTATATTTCTTAGTAGAATCTTTACACCACATTTGTGAAACGACATATTTTTATCCACCAACTCCGCATCTAAGGAGAAATCATCAGAAAGTAATTATACGTGCCACATGAAAGTCGGTTTTTCTTGACATATTGTTTCTATTCAAGTAGATTAAGCTCACTGCAATTGAGTCAATTCTGACTAACAGAGACCCTATAGGACAGAGAGCACCACCCATATGGGACTCCTTGTCTTCAACTCTGTTTGAGAGCAGACAGCCTCATCTTTCCCTCTGTGAGCAAAGGATGGTTTTGAACTGCTCACCTCAAGGTTGGTAGCTCAACGTGTAACCACTACACCATCAAAGCTCCAATACAAATAGATTAAGGAACAAAAATTGTCCAAAAGAAAAAGTAAGAATAAACTGATAAAATCTGTTATATCCGCTATAGCCTTTAAAATGCTTTTTGTATAAATGTACACATTCACCAGTATATGGTATATGAAGCAAAACTACAAGTTTCATTTCACTCAATTGCTGTTGTGCATTCTGACTCATGGAAACCCCACTTATCTAGAGTAGAACTTCTCCAAAAGGTTCCAGAAGAAGATAGTCAGGCCTGTCTCCAGCGGGGACTCTGGGGACATTGAAATTGCCAAACTGCGTACTACTCAAGAGCTTAACCAATTTCACCGCCCAGGAATGATGTAGATACAGAATTCCATATGAAGACGTATACATTTAGAGCCTACATTGGTAAGCAAGAACATACACTACCATTGCTTAACAGGCATCAACCAAAGTCAACAGTTAAATGTATCAATGATCATGGAGCTTAAAGTCTATTCTTAATTTTGTCTTTATGCCTGAAACATGTATTGCTTATGATGTAAAAAATATGTTTTAATGTAGTTTATTAATATACATAATAGTCTCTATATTGCAAGGTTTCTTGAAACACAATCACAAGATCAGGCTGAAGAGAGAGATGTTCTGGGCTCCTGATCTGTCGGCAGGAATACAAAAATCTCCTGTCCTGGCCAGTTCCCCCATGCTTAGGACAGTCAATGAACATTAGAAGTCTAAGGTAGGCCTGTGTTGTAATTCTCCTCTCTAGAATGATGAGACAACATGACTTCTTTCTCTGAGTTTCTCAGTGTTATTTCTGTATTTTAAAAACATAAGGAAAATCACTATCTGTGAAGCGAGTAGAGAATGCGAGAAAAAAGGGTCAGAACTTCTCTGAGAAGGTCAAAGCAGAAATCAATTAAACATTTCTGACCAGAGGCAAAATTAGAAAACCCTCAGAAAGTTAATGTCACAGTGTTTGAACCAATTAAACTACCAAGATAAGGGGAGACAACACTGATTAATTCTCCACTCACAAAACAGGTTTTATTTTAGGACTGATTTAAAAGAAAATCAGGGAAAATATCTGCTCAACAATAGTCTTGTTTTGAAGACACTGATTTTTGTGGTAAACAAAATTAAAATGGAAAAGGCTGTTTTTATACTCCTCCATATTGTCCAATGTTTCCACAGGAACATGTGTAAGAGGTGGAAGCGGGGTAAGTGCTGCCTTTTGTAATGGTCTCCCTCTGACGCTTAACTGTGTTCAGGTATTCCTCGCTGGACATATCAAATGAAGAATTTTTTTACTCCTATTATTTGCCTGTGTGGAATTTTAAGCTCAGCTTTGCAGATTAAATAATGCAGAAGACATTGAACAGGGACTAGGGCTTTGCTTTCATCTGTGTCTTTGCTACATAGACTATTCCTTAATGGCTTGTTGAAATTAGGATGTGGCTGCAGATGAAAACCTCAAAACTACACAGCAACACTCTAAAAATCTCCAAACTCATTACCCTCAAGTCAAGGGAACAGCAAGTCAATACCAACGTTGATGGTATTTCCACTGCCATGGAGTTGCTTCAGACTCACGGTGACCCTAAGACAAGGTAGGCCTGTACCTGTGGGCTTCCAAGACTGTAACTCTTGATGGGAGTAGAGAGCCTCATCTTTCTCCTGAGCAGCAATGGGTGGTTTTGAACTGCTGAACTTGTGGTTAGCAGCCCAACACATAACCACTATGCCACCATTAGTACATCCACATTAGAATGTTTACTGTCCGTTGGACATTGTTGTCATCACCTGTCACCGTTAACTCTGACTCAAAGAGAACCTATGGGACAAGCAAACAGGGCCCACGGGGTTTCCTAGGATGAGAATATTCCAGGAGCAGACACAGGGGCTTCCCCTCCCAGAGCCACTGGCGGGCCGCGTCCTTCTGAGTAGCCGCCGAGCATGTGACTAGTGTGCAGGCACATTAGTTCCGCGTGCTGGTTTAAAATTCCTAGAGCTCCCATCCACAGAGGATGAGGAACTATCGTTTTAATTCATCTGAAAACAGCTGAAGCACATTCATTTTGCTAACATAGACCTCGATGGCTAACATAATAATATAGAAATAAATGTAGTCCAAGTTAGTCATTAAGAACTCTAAAGCATGCATTCTGTCCTTGTATTATGTGCTGTCCAGCCAGTCTCACTGCACAGTGACCCTCTTGGACAGAAGGAAGCATCCGCAGGTCAGGCACTGTCCTCACAATGGCTGCTGGGTGTGAGCGCATTGCTGCAGCCTCCATGAAAGCAAGCGGCCGTCTGACTGTGGTCTTCCTCTTGCAATGGCGTTCTAACCCTAGATGATGTCATTCTCCAAAGACTCTCTGTCTGGTGACATGTCCCGAAGCACTCGAGACTAAGTTTCACCATCCTAACTGCTACAGAGCATCTGGCAATACTTCTTCCATGAGCGAGACGTCCAGTCTCCTGACAGTTCACGGACTGTTCAATATTCTTCACCAACACCACAATTCAAATGGATGAGTCCCTCTTCTTTGCACGACAAATGCCACCAATTGGGGCTGGCATACCTGTCATTTTGCTGCCTGAAAAGGTCTTCTGCTGCAGTTGTGCCCAGTGCAATGCATCCGTTGAGTTCCTGGCACTGCTCCTGCGGGCACGGGATATGTTGGGCTTCATGATAGATCTACACATGTTCTTGTCTGACAATATGGCATCCCTCTCCAATTCTTTTTTACTTCTCGCATAGTAGACCATATTTTTGTCTAATTAAAAAGGACCAATTACTCGTCCATTACAGCTTATGGAAGCCCAGGATATTCTCTTTCTGCAGTGCCTTTTATTTTTGACAACTCTGACTTTCCTAGATTCAAAACTTCTTACATTGCCTGTTCTGACTTCATGGACGTGTACAGTCATTTCCTCTCATTTTGAATCTCGAAACAACAGCAAATGAAGCTCCTGACAGCATTATTCCATCCCCATCATAAAGATCAACTATTTTGATGAAGCAGCTCTTTCCCTGCCACATTTTGAGTGCCTTCCGACCTGAAGGACTCTTCCTCGGGCATCACATCATTCAACGTTCCTCTGTTATTCATACGGGGTTCACGCCCATTGCGTTTTAGAAGGAGATCCCCATATCCCTAGTCTGTCTAAGTCTGGAAGCTCTACAGAGACGTCTCCACATTGGGTGGTCCTAGTACTACTTGAAGTACTGATGACCCAGGTTCCTGCATCACAGCCACCACAAGTTACCAAAGCACAGCCAAGTGACAGATGAATAGTGGAAAGTATTCATTAATGATTTTATATGAGAGATTTTATTTTTAAAATGTTTTCAGGAAAGACCAATCATAATATATTCAAACTATATTTAGTTGGAGCCTCAGTGGTGAGTTACACAAACTATAGCCTACATTTCTACAAATATATAATAATTAAAATCAAATTATATTTGACAACATTTTATTGATTTGAGTTTACCCACTAAAGCAAGTTCATCCTCCAAATCAGAAAACCAATTTTAATTAAAATGCATTTTCTCTCACCATTGAAGAATGAAACTGAACTTAATAAACAAGTGTAGAATGAAACAAACCGAAAAGTACCGATCTCATTTACAAATACCAAAAGCCCAGAGTTCCAAAGAGTGAGCTCTACCGCAGAAGAATATCCCACTCTTTGTACTCTTTCAAACCGGCCTTCCCCTATATTTTAATGTATTATGACTTTGAGTACACATTAGTCCTTCTGCCTCAATTAAAATTATTTGGGCTTATTTTAATTTCTATGAACATTTAAGAGTATTTTATTCACATCATTTTCCAGTCAGATTGGACTTTTCCTCTTCAAGGAGGGTGGTCACTTCAGGACTCTAGTATCCCAAACCAGATTCGCTGCCAGATTTCAACTCCTAGCTAACTTCTAGGACAGGGCAGAATTGCCCCAGTGGGATTCTGAGCCTAACTCTTCACAGGAGTAGAATGTCGCATCTTTCTCTCGAGGCTGGTTTCAAAGCACTGACCTTGCATGAGCAGCCCAGTGGAGAACCACCGTACCACAAGGCAAGACATAAATAAAGTGCTGGTGATCCCGAGAGGACATAGTTACCTAAAGCTCCGTATCTTTTGGCATAATGATCATTGCTGTGCCTAATTTAATAAATTAACACAAACACTAATTGTAAACAATATCCTTTTTTGTTTTAATTTCCCAGTTTATAGGCCAGTAGTTTGGATGGGTTTGGCTGAGCTCTTATATCCAGATCTCTTAAAAATGGAGCGAAGGCTCATCCCATATCAGGAGGCGCTCTGAGGTGGAATTGGTCTTCTTGTTCATTCACGCTATCGGCAGACGTCATCCCAATAACTGGCCACGATAAAGTTCCATGAGGCAATTTATTCCTTCTTATGTGTTTTCTTCCATCTGCAAGGACATCTCTAAGAGCCTTTCTTGGACTTCACATCTTTCGGCTGTCCTCCTGTACCCTCCCCCTCTTCCACAGTGAGAATTCTGGGCTTCTAAGGAAAGATGAGATCAAATTAGACCCCCAGAAAAAGTATACCCCTAGGTCAGTTAGAGCAATGTTGAACACTCAACTGCTAACCGAAAGGTCGGCAGTTTGAATTCACCCAACAGACAAGCCTGGACGCTTCACGGAGCCTACCAACCAAAAGTTCATATTCTTAAAAATCCTACGGAGCAGTTTGACTCCTCACATGTAACATCGCAATGAGATGAAATCAACTCACCTGCAACCTATAGCAATGACTATCACATAGCAGCGCACAATCGTGGAAGTTATAGCTCATCATAAATACGGGAATAAGAAGCATGATCCTTTCTAGAAACGCTGCCTACTACATAAGCTTAACTCCCATCTCAACACCTGCGGAAAGCCTGCAGCGTTCATATATTCACTTCATTCGCCAAACTTCTCTTTGCCTCTGTTTGCTTCTGCTTTACTTCCAAAGCATTCCAGTTTTCCTGTTCATCATTCTCGATTCCTTAGCCAGACAACCCCATTAGGTCAGTGAAAGCCAACATAACAAATGCTCACTTCATAAGTTCATGTTGAACAATTTATCTGTGACTTAGAATTCAAAGAATAAGAATGTGTCAAATGTGAACTATAGTATTGAAGTATATAGTTTTGAAAATAAGTAATCTAGTCTTAGAAACTGTCAGCGAATCGTGACATCTCCTATCTCAAGATAATGTTGCATTCAGTAGGAGTAATTTTATGGACAACAATTTGGGGAAAAGCTAAAACTGTTTATGTACAACCAAACGCCTTATGAAATTCAGTTCCTTCATTTGGCGCTATAGGGTCATGGCTTAATAAGTCATCCTATTTAATTATCCAAATAAAATGCCTAGTACCCTCTGTTCTACCTCTGAGTCACTGCATCGTTCTTTAAGTTTTCCAGGCACAACAATCCGCCAGCACTGACCTGGGACAACAGTACAAAAGGAGAAGCAGCAGTAGAAGCAGGAAATGGAATGTGTGACCAATTGTCTCTTTTGCATGAGATCAGAATAACTGGATGGGGCCAGGTTTCCATCCCAAACATTTTAATCAAAATGTCTACAGAAGAATACTGACCCAAAGGAGGAAAATGCAAAATGAATTTATAATTCTCACCGACCTCAAACTTTTCCTGGAGTTATGGAGGTTGATGAACACCTGAAATGACTGTACTGAGATCATCTTTAAACCTTAAACCAGAAAAAGCTCGTGATGTCATCGTAAAAGCAAGCTCCTGATGTCATCGTAAAAGCAAGCTCCTGATGTCATCGTAAAAGCAAGCTCCTGATGTCATCGTAAAAGCAAGCTCCTGATGTCATCGTAAAAGCAAGCTCCTGATGTCATCGTAAAAGCAAGCTCCTGATGTCATCGTAAAAGCAAGCTCCTGATGTCATCGTAAAAGCAAGCTCCTGATGTCATCGTAAAAGCAAGCTCCTGATGTCATCGTAAAAGCAAGCTCCTGATGTCATCGTAAAAGCAAGCTCCTGATGTCATCGTAAAAGCAAGCTCCTGATGTCATCGTAAAAGCAAGCTCCTGATGTCATCGTAAAAGCAAGCTCCTGATGTCATCGTAAAAGCAAGCTCCTGATGTCATCGTAAAAGCAAGCTCCTGATGTCATCATAAAAGCAAGCTCCTGATGTCATCGTAAAAGCAAGCTCACAACTGCCTCCAGTATTACGCTCTTTAAGTTTAGCTCCAGGTCTGCCTGAGCATCGTGCTCTTTTAAGAACTAACTGGGTTTAAATTGACAACAGTAACTCAAAAGAGTAGGCGTGAACCTCTGGGGGTTGGGAGCTCCTGTTAAAGGGACAGGGACGAGGACAACTCAGGAGATGGAATAAGAACTGCCGTACGACGTGAAGGCGGTAATCAGTGTCACGAAATTATGCGTGTAGACATCGTTGGACTGGTCTGTTTCTCTCAACGACAAAATAAATAAATAAATCGGATTTAAAATACTAATTTGAACAACCATCTAAGATTCAAAAGTACATACGGCTACTTACTAACTGGTTTCTCTCCTTAATCAAACAATTCCATTTTACAGGGGAGTAAATTTGGCTTAAGAAAGATTATGCTACATAACCAAAGTCAAGAGCTCTAAAGCAGTGACACTACCATGATCCCTGTGAGGCTGATGACTGAGTCCCTATGTTATAGAATTTCATTCATTAATTCAATCATTTATTAATTCCATGTTGGTGGAACACTTATTAAGTGTCAGGCACTTAGCTAATCATTTTTATTGAATACACTTGGATTTCCAATATTGTTAGAAATATTTAACATGTCTATTCATAGCACCACTAAACAAAATACAAGCAAGGCATTATTTCTTAAAGGGAGTTAAAAGTCACATTTACTCATTGGTATTTAATTTAAATATGATTTTGAAGTACTCAGTTCTGCTCTTGTTTTTATATGAACACTATATATTTCTGAAGATGCGTGAGATATAATAAACATATACTCTATAACGTCCTAACCATTAGAAACTTTGTGTGGGGAAACTGGAGGAGAAGACTTAAACAAGGCCATTCCAGCTTGCCCACGTGTTGTCACCCTAGAGAAAGACACTGTACGAACCACAGATGGTGAGAATCCAAATGCTACCGACTCTCTACGGAGACTTCAGTCCTCATCACATAAAACATCTGTGCTTTAGACCTAAGGAGATATGACATAGGACTGTCCAAGGCCCCCGATTTAACATTCAAACCCAACCCTAGTCAAGGATACGACTGAAACTGTATCTACTTGGCTATGGAAGATATGCATTCTTGAATTCCTACACTTACCCCTGTAAGTATAATAGCTTATTTATAATACAAAATGTATTAGCACAAATTATGGTCATTCTTAAAATGGTCTCTGAAAAATATAAGGGCTAAACCCTTAGTATATCATGAGATTTTTAATAATTTACAAGACCTGAGGTTTAGGGGAGGAGGGAAGAGGGAAAAAATGACGACTCTATCACCTTTGTATAGAAACTCCACACAATCCTTGGGATTTTTTAAAAAGTAATTTAAATGCGAAAAGAATTTGACTTCACTGTTTCTGTTGTTGGCTATAGCTTTCCCATAATCAGATCTGAATTCAAATGACTGCACAGGAGGATGCATGAGGGTGAGATAGAGAACCAATTTAAGTAAACAGTAAATCATGATTATAAAAACTGTCTGTGTGAGCCCAGTGCTAAGGCCAAACAGAAGTACCAATTTGTACCACAGAAAAATCATTCCACACTCATAAAATGACTGTCTGCGGACATATGTTTTTATTTATGTAAATATCAATAGGAACACTGCAGTGGCATTCTCAGAATAGAGAGCTGTTTCTAGTATAAACAAATTCCAGTAATTGAATGCTGGATTGTTCTCTTCCATTCATTTCCAGGTGTCCTATGTTGTGATCACCATTGACATATTTAATATTAAAAGATAATGTCATTTTTTCTCGCTATTTTTTCTCAAAGCAAACTTTAAATGAATACATATGTAATTCTAATTAGCAAGAGTTAGATTATCAGATAGATAAATATTCACTTGGTTGACACAGCAGATTTGCGCTTTCTGCTGCCAACACCAGGTGATCTTGATTTCTATCATTGGATCAAATGTCAGATACGATCCACGAACATCTTGGTAGTCCTACAAATAGAAAGCAAGTCTGATCTAGCTTAGGAGTTAGCTTCCTCAGGAAATCTCAGTTGCATTGGTTATGAGATCTTAACCCACTTCAATTGTTCCTTTTAAAAATGATTAAGATGTTATGAACATATGGAAATTTTTATAAACATATAACACATAAGCCACTTTCTTATCTTACATCACACTAAGAAGGTTTCCAGGTCTGATTTTGAATGATATTAAATTTTAACTACCATTAGTGCTTTGCCCATAGGCT
The DNA here is from genome assembly GCF_050624435.1 of Tenrec ecaudatus. Taxonomy (NCBI): domain Eukaryota; kingdom Metazoa; phylum Chordata; class Mammalia; order Afrosoricida; family Tenrecidae; genus Tenrec; species Tenrec ecaudatus. Next base: position 70,961,674 of record NC_134545.1, read on the forward strand.
TTGGACATCTCTCCTTTGCCTCTTATCAAATGACAACATAAGCTAAAGTGTCCAGAATTTAATTTTTTTTGTTTTGTAAGATATGAAATAACAATATTTTATTCTTCTGATTACAAGTTGTAAGTCTGGAACATTTCAAGGGAAAAAAATTGCATTTCAATCACCTGATCTATTTATCAAGGACTCAAAAAGCTCATAGGAAAACACAATTAAAATATAATATAATTTTCCATGAAATTTTTCAAGTTCATATCTATCTATATATAGATTGATTTGAGTTTTATCAATATCTATATATCGTACACATATATGAATATACACACATGTGTATGTGTGCAAAAAATCTGTGCAAGTCCTGGTAGAACTGTGGGTTCGAGGTTACTAACAAAAGGTCTGTGGCTCAAACCCACCAGTCACTCTGTAGAAGAAAGATGAGCCTGCCTGCTTGCATAAGTATTTATGATATTAAAAAGTCTATATTGGATCACTGAGAGTTGGAATAAACTGGTTGACTAGGGGTGATTTTTATATAAGCATCCAAAACCCACGGCCATGACATCAGTTCCAATTCATAGCAACCGTATGTAAGGTTTATGAAACCCGTAGTCAATCTTCATGGGAGCACACCACTTCATCTTTCTCCAGGGTGTCTGGTGGTGGGATTGAACCTCTAACTTTGAGGTTAGTAGTCCAATACTTAGCTCACAGCACTGCCAGGGTTATAGAGTCCTCTCCATATCCTAGAAATTATTATTGCAACCCATCAAAAATGATCACACACTCTTTTACCTTTTTACAATTTCTTGGGTAATGGGTTATAGGTTGGCCTTCTAACCACCAGATCAGAAGTTTGAAACCACCAGTCACTCCGCAGTAGAAAGATGAGGCTTCCTACTCCCATAAAGATTTACAGGCTCAGAAATCCACTGAGGCAGTTCTACTATAGGTTGCTTTGAGTCAGAACAGACAGGATGGCAGTCAGTTGCATTTGAACTGACCCATCCGTGCATGGCTCCGTCTAGACGTCTTCCATGTGAAGCCTTTATTGGCAATGCCAGTTCGTTCTCCTTAGTTCTCTGGAGCATGAAAAACGATGACGCTCATTGCGCTGACGATGAAGACGGTGATGGCAAGTAGAACTGTACAGTGTCAGGTAACTTTCTAAGCCCTTCACACATGTTTACACCATTTTCACAGTGGTTTCCTAAAATCATTCTCTCCATTTTAAAAATGTGTGTGAGGACACCCTAGTACAGTTTAGTTAAGCGCCTTGCCCAAGTTCAGAGCTGGAAAGTTGACTGTTATGCAAATCCAGAGCCCACATGTGCAGCCGTACTGTCTTGGACCCTCTCTCGCCTCTCTCTTTATTAAGTAGAAGCAGCAGCATGCATGCCTCAGACAGTTTTAAACACTGAGGGTCACCTATGGAGGATGCTACCATTGTTCTCACCTATGGAGGATGCTACCATGGTTCTCAATGCTGAGGCAGTACTCTCTGTTATTACTGTCACCAAGTACAGTTATTTTTTGCCAAGACTTTCTCATCTACTAAATCATGAATTTATTTCGTGTGTCTTCTTTTGTTCATTACATCCACAAATATTTAATGGACAATTATTTGGGGCCAAGTGCAATGCCAAACCCCGAAAACACGAATCTCTGCAGATCTACACGGCAGATGAAGTAGGTTCCACATCAGGGTCTTTGTACTCCTTCTGTCCTCTACCCAGAAAGTTCTTCCTCGTATCATTTCAGAGCTTGCTTCCCAAGTCGATCCTCTCTCTTCAAATGTCACCTTTTTCAGATAAGCCTTCCCTGACTACTTTATATAACATAGTCCCACTCCATACTCTGTATTTTCTTGCTCTTGAATATTTTCTAAATGTACTTTTTCACAGTCAGACCCAGAATTAGACTGAGAAGGCTATCTGTCTTGTTCCCCACTGTATACTTAGAAGAGATAGAGGTAATAACTATGTTATTAGGTAGGAAGGAATGCCTGCATGAGAGAAAGAGGGAGAAAAAGAATTTGGATGGATACATATTTTATAAAGGACAAAGGTGTTCCCTCCTGATGTAACTGCGTCTCACCAAGAATTTAACACTGCAGATGTCCTCCCCTCCGCACTCTTCCATTCATGTTACAATAACCCTCTGGGTATTTCATATTTCAGGAGCTCCCCGAGGAGCCTCCTCAGCTGCTCTTCAGTTCTTCTCCCCACAAACCTCTCATTCATCATTTAAATCTCAGTACCTGCTTGTGCTCCATATATATATATATATATATATATATATATATATATATATATATATATATATATATATATATATATATATATATATATATATATATATATATATATATATATATATATCTTCCATGAAGACATGCATTCCATCTATTTTCAACAATACTGAAAAGCTATAATTTAGCACCAAAAGAGCTAGTTTTAATCACTTGTAATTTGTTATCCAACTACCAAAGACATCCATGTTTAAAGAAAAAGCTCTTCTTATTTTTCAGTTATTTACAATATGTATTTCTGAACTCTTTCTTCAAACATGACACCATCTACTAGTATGAAACGGGCTTTGGACTTCTCTTCTAATAAGATGACTGAATTTACATGACCTCTTTCTCTCCCGGGGCTACTCTCATTATCTGTGGAAGCTCTGATTGGCTGGCACAAGGTCTGACTGGCACTGGGCTATGCACGATTATTCAGGTTGGCCTCTTTCTGGGATCATGGTAGTGTTGTCCCCCTGACTCTTTTAAGTTGAGTATGACACCGTGACTTGTTTTAGTGAGATGATCAGTCACTTAAAGTTTGAATATCTGAAATTCCAAGAGCCAGTGTCTACCTCCCACTTGGAAACACACATGAAGACGTCTCTATCAGGGAGCTGCTGTGGGACTGCATCGTCAGCCACCCCTCACCTGCCAAGTTGTACGAGAGGAGCTTACAAGCTGCAATTCTGCTCTGAGTCACACCACTGGTGTGTCGAACGCCACCAGGAGCATAAAGAGATTTGACAGAGCTTCAAAACTAAGTCCCAGCAGGAAAAACGGCCTGGCCACCTACTTCTCACAGGGTCACAGCAAAGTACAACCCCATGTAATGCTGGAAGATAGGGCCCATATATTGGAAGTCCCTGACTGAAAATGCACAGTGGCTGCGACAATGGCTTCAAGTACTCCAAGGAGCATGGAGGCAGTATCTTGTCTGTTGTGCGAGGGTCACAAGGCGTCAGAACCCACTCACTAACAAAGACCCAGATATTAGGCAGAGGTCAACGGCCTATCCATGTTGGAAATGGGATGTGAAATAGAAATAAACTCTTTTTGTGATAATTTGCTGACATTTGTGAGTTGTTTGGTCTTGGGTTTGTTTTTCTGCAGGAACCCTGACCACCATCTGACTGACACCACAGTAGAGAAGAATTCCTATCCACAGCGAGCTTGACCTCAAACTCATGCAGAACAGAGCTAACACCTACTGTGGACCTCAGTACTCTCGGTCCATTGTGTTGATGGTCGACAAACAAGGCATTTCAGCCATCACACAAATGAACACACAATATATATAAGCAACACCTGGATTGTGAACACATGACAACATTGTTTTCATCTGCTCCTCCTTTTCTTTGGCCTTGATGTCACGAGACAGGAATGCATGTTACCTGTATAATGCCTTACGAGCATTTGGGTGTTATGAAATGAACATCGCATCATTTTTCAACACAATTTACTTTAGATATTTTAATTATGACATAGCACTATGTCAGAGCATGTAAATATCATATGCCTTTTGTTTATCCAGGAATAGAGGGTCATGTCCTGAAGGAGAACCACAGCACCTTTGGGTCACTCTGTAATCTCGAAATATTAAGGGTTTTTCTTTAAAATATAAGGAAAATCCTATAGAATAATGATTGCAAGGGGGAAAGGCCTCTATTACCTTAGTCTTTCATCTTCCCAAAATTCTCCTTTGCACTCACGCACACACATGTTCAACACACATACGCGTAACAAAATGGAATACGTATAAAGTGATGCAGGTTCCGTTTGAGCCCTTTCAGACATTACCACTGTTACCTTGGTGCAATTAAAATGAAAGAGTCTTGCCTTAGTTATAACTAATTACGACAATGACTTCTCCGGTCCCTGTGCTTTAATCTACTGTAACCTATTCCAACATCCATTCAGACAGCGAACAACTACAGAGGAGTGGCAACTCCATATGAGGCAGGTCACCACTAGAAAGGGATGTACATCCACTCACCTACGTGGTGCATTTACAAGGATTAAAGGAGAGAGTTGGGTTCTTTGTTTCGGTTTGTTTCTGAACACGGTACTAAAAAGGAAGCACAGCACTAAGTTTTTGAGAGAGAGAGAGAGAGAGAGAAATGAAACAAAACTCATGGTCCACTTCTACCAGCTTCAAGTAATTAAGTCCAGGAAAAGGAGCAGGTAGGCCCAATCACCTCAGTTGCGCTCACGCGCAATGATAACTGCAGACGGATAGCTCCAGAGAGACTCCGAGGACCAGGAGCCACTTCAGTGCCCTTGAAAAGACAGAGGACGAGCGCCGTAGCACGAGTCCAAATTTTGAGACGCTTCTCTTCTGTCTGTCTTTCGTTTTCTGCTCCCACGCCCCGTTACTGCCAACAGTCTGCTCCGTGTACAATGAACTGTTGCTCAGAAAATGACAGAATTCGGCAAGGATAACATTCGAAGAACACAGGACGTGAATGAAAATCACACCGGTTCTCCTTTTCAACTCCTAGCCTCGGAAGCGTTCTAATGGATTTCTATGTGCTGTGTAATGACTGTTGGAACAAGAAACACAATTTTGCAAATAGTCCCTTGGTGGGTCGGTGGTGGTGGTGGAAGGTTCCAGAAGTTGGATCCAACTCGTAGTGATCTGATGCACAACAGGAAGAAACACTGACCCATATCCTGAACGATTCCAGCCGGGGCTGTTATGGTTGGGCCCGCTTTCGTGAATACAAAATATGAAAATAACCTCATTAACAAAAGGCTCAAACACATTTATTTCTTTGCTTCTGACCAGGTGGAAGCTATAATGCTTCAGCTGAAGCCATGACATTTTTTTTCCAAACACTTATCTGCTCACTGGATTCATGTCTGGACTGTCTGAACATTTTGGGGACGTGGATTACAATAGATATTAGATGAGGGGTGCAATTGAGCTATCAGTGCAAGATCAGCGCATAGGTGCATTTTCTTAATCCAGAGAGGAAATAAATGGCAGCACACTTCATAGGAGAAAATAACATTTGAGATAGAAAACAGCTTTCTTCATTTGCAAACACGAGTCAAAACTGTATCTTTCTGTGTCTCTTGTCCCCATAGACACAGAAACCTAAAAGTGTACAGCTCATGGGTGGCTTAAGCCAAAAACAAAGGTTTCCAGAGCTGGGGTGATTCCAGTTGATTTTCCAGGCTCATTTTATAAACCTGCCTGCCCGATGTGCTCATGCCCAGTGCACTACTATGCAGTAATTACAATTCACACAGTTTTCATCAGAAAAATAAATCGAGAGTCTAAGAGGGAATGTGTATAACACACTTTCAAATAAAAGTATGCGATCCCATTGTCATACTGTGCAAGACAGCGTATCCTTTTTGAAAAATCCTTTGCATATCCCGCAGATTCTAACTGATATGTGAACACACCAGCATGTTTCAACAGCATCCGGGCTAGAAAATGCCCTACAAGTCCTACTCAGATTCTCTTGGTGTCTTCTTCCACAGTCTGAACCTGACCTACTCTATCCCTCTACTTTCCCAAATCAAAACTCCACTAAGTTGTTGGCACACTGAAATCGCTTTTTCCACGAAGGATGAGAAAGAGAAGCATCTTTCTCATTTCTGTATACCCATATCCTTCTCTTCTTCCCCAATATCCCCGGAAAGAACGCACCCACTTCCTAAGAGTGCTCATTACTAGGTAACAAAAGAACGCCGACTCTGTGAATAACTGACCCCAGTTCAGGCCTCCGGCTTAGACGGCATTACCAGCTCACTCTCGTTTATGTTGGAAGTGCTGGCTAAAAACAGATTAGATTACATTAGAACAAAGGTCTCACAATGAATCTTGATTGTTGAAAAACTAAAGATTAAATATTTCGCGATGACCTGAAAAGTTTCAGTTATCTAGAATATAAATGCATGTTACCGGGCCCTTCTACTAAAAACAAAGCTATTTTGACCCTCAGGATTGGAGTGGAATAAAACTGAGCTCAGTACAGAGGGTATAGGCGGGAAAGTAAGAAAATATTGCTACGAGAATTTCAGTGTATGCATGAATGATGTATTTCAAACCGAATGTATTGAAACATGCCTGTGTGCCAGGGGACGGCGTCAGGCAAGTCCTCTCATGAAAACAAGGCTGTAGATTTGTTGGGATGACCTCAAGAAACAGGTCAAATCAATGTCGTGACTTTCAGAGGGATCTGCGGGGTCTACAATTCAAAGCAGAGGTTACAGTGATTTCTTTGCTGGATTCCATAGGGATAATCTTAATAAATTTACAGGACTTATGAGGTAGACCTTATAAGAAAAAGTAAAAACTGCTTCAGTGAGGAAAGCCAAGACTGTTGAGCTCAGGATTTCTTTTTCCCCCCCAATCAGGACAATGCCTCTGCTCACTCTGTCCCCCTCCACCTATAGCCCTGACCTTGCCCCCACCCCCCACTTGCTACCCAAACCCAAGATTTGAAAGGAAGACTGCTTGAATCTCATGGGGATTCCCATACTGCCACATAAGATGGTTTAAATTTGAGAGAGCAGAATTTTTTAGAGAAAGATTAGAAATGGATAAACATTCTTCAGAAGACATAGATGAAGGATATGTGGAGAAAAAGTAGCTCTGCTACTTGATATTTTTGCTTAATAAAGTTTCTTTTATTTCTGTGTGGTAGGTTCTGTTCTTTACAAGCATCTTCAAAGAAGTGTAATCAGGAGGATGCTTAGAAGAAAGGACAGAGAGACTTTGTTCTCGGGAGAAAGCGGAGCCCTGGTGGCATAGCGCATTACCTATCGGCCTATGAACTATGAGAGAGCAGCTTGAAACTAGCAGCAGCTTTCCGGTAGGAAGAAGAGACTGTCTACTTCCGTCCCAGAGGAAGATGAGACTGTCTACTTCCGTCCCATAGGAAGATGAGACTGTCTACTTCCGTCTCAGTTCTACTCTGTCCCATAGGATTGCTACGAGTCAGAAAAGACCGGATGGCAGTGAACTTTTATCAGGGAGACTGTGCTGGAAAAGGACATCCTGCTCAGCCAAGAGTCACTGAAAGAGAGGAAGATGCTCAATGGGACAGACTGCCACAGAGGCTGCCCCATGGGCTCGAACATCACAACAAGTCTGAGGATGGTGCGGGGCGGGGCAGTATTGCGATCTTCCGTACACAGGTGACCATGACTTGGAGCAGACTCTAGAATTCCTAGCCAAACAGTGCTTCTGAAGAAATACGTTTTGACTTGCCCTGCTTGTATGAGTCTGTCTGTGTGCAGAAAAGCAATGAATGCCGACATCTGTATCATCATGCCCAACAGGATTGATAAACTATAGTAGGAAAGGGATTCCTACATACTGGGCTTAGGCAAGGTAAGCACGTAAGGCAGTACTAACAGGAACCGAGTGAGTACCTCCATAAAAAGTCAGGGTTCCTCCACAGAGAGAAAGATCCATGTCACATATTTGGTTTTCAGAGGATTGTGTGGACTGTCAAGTCCAATAACACAGCTCATGAACTCCAACAAGATACGTGTATCGAACAGAGACAAGATTCCTTGTCTTTGGGGAAAGACTCCGTTTTTGTATGTACCTTCCATTGATTAGATGAGGCTCAGCTATATTTATGTAACGGCAAGCTCTACTTAAGAGTCAATGAATTACACAACTTAACCACAGTATAAAATATATTTTGCTGCAAATTCTAGATTAGTGTTTGACCAAACAACGGGGCACCATAACTTAGCCAAGTTGACACATAAAGTTAACTGTAACAGGACACTGTATGTTTCGTATGAGTTCCGGGAACTAGCAAATACTGGAAGCTTCTATTAATCTACAGTATATCTTCAAGGAGAGTCTGGTGGTCCAAGCAAACCATCAAAAAGAAAGGAGCGAGGGGCCGGTTACCGGGAGGAGAGGAGATTGCCCCCTTGCAGGCATTTCAGCAGATCTCGTGAATAAATAAAACACTACAGGGTAAAATTGCCACTGTGGGTTTCTGAGATTATAACTTTATGGGAGTAGAAAGTCCCATCTTTCTCCTGGTGGCTTCAAACTACTGACCTTGCAGGTCATAGCTCAACTCGTAGGCACTACACCCCCAGGGCTGCTCTCTTACGTGGCTATATGAAAACCAAGTTCAAGGGACTGAAAGAGAAAAGAAAGGTAGTTAAGTAATCAAAGACATTATCTGCTGAGGCATGCCTGAGGGAAAGAGTTATAGAAATGCTTCCTAAATTCAGAACCAGTACACACAGACCCCTTCTTTCTATCCTATTCACCGAGGTAAGAAATTAGATATTTTTTGTGAATTTGAGCAGCCCTGGACACCTTTACATCTTCTTTGCAGGGAAAAAGGAAACAAAACACTAACATAGGAAAGGGGGGAAAGAGCAGAGAGTTAATCAGGATAATTCCTTGCCTTTAGAGAAAACTGGCAGCTTAGAGAATATACTAAAGATGGGAAATAGTTATTAATGAGCTGGAACATAATCCTTTCTCCCTAGTTATTTGGCCATGGCCAATTCCCACACTCTGATGCGCCCAGTTCAGACTCTAGCAACTGAAATCAGAGTGCTCTGCCTTGCCGAAAAAGAGAACCCACAATGGCAACTTCCTTACCAGATTTATTCCAATATCTACTCAGTAAATGTAGGACTCAGCAAACTTCAAATGTAATTCTTTAATCAACTGATAATCAACTGATGTCCTAAGAAAAAAAGCACAGTTTCATATGATCAGAACAAGCGTCTGTGTCGGTGGCATCCATCATAGGAATTGATATGCTATCACTAGATTTTCTGATTCCATTTGTTTGCAAATCAATCACTGCCCTGTTCTAGTTAGTAAAGTCCTTGCCAAAGTCGGATTTGGGTTTTAATTCCAGAAAAAGCTGCTATCAATATGAGTGACTGCTTTCTGAGTGGGGTCAAGGTTAAAGAAGCGACCAATGCAAGAGCCAACCATCCTTCCAACTACAGTGATATTCCAGGGTCTAATTTCCATAGTGGAAAAAGGACAGTCCTGTGTGGCTCAAAGAGCTAAGCTTGACATTGAAAGAAGAGTTTATTGTTTCTTATCCTGACTTGAGCAAATGGAAAATACTTTTAAGGCTCCACCTTTGTTAATGGGCATGTTCTTGGCAGCCAGTAACCCCTGTGAAATTATGGTACGTATAAAAACAAAATGACAGCGCTAAGCATGTGAGTTGCATTTACCAGAACAAGCAGAATTGCAAGAAAGAATGTTTAAAAAAACACACCACCTTAAATAGGACTATTTTTCACTGCTGCTTGTTTAAGTTTAAAATATGTTCAATGAAAACTATCTGTGTAATCCTGTTGCAGGCAGAAAATTTAAATTGTCATGACTGCTGAGTTTAACAAATGTCTATCATTTTCCTACCTAATACCCAATATACTAGGTAAGCGCTAGGTACTGGAAGGGATGGAAAAAAATTAGAGGCAGTCTGGTCTTATAGCAAAATTTGGCCACCATGTAATACAGATGCATTATTATTGTAAAATAATTTTAATAAAATAATTTAATTAAGAAATACCATTAAAAACCAAAATACAATTAACTAAATAATTTTAATTTAACAATACTGAATGTACCACGGGCTGCCAGAGAACAAGCAGAGTTGTCTTTAAAGAAGCACAACTGGTATGGTCCCTCACAGGGACGATGGTCTCACCTACTTAGACATCCTAAAGGAGGAGCCGGTGCCCTGAAAAGGGCATCGCGTTTGGTAAAGTTGATGTCGGTGGAAAAGAGGAAGACCCTCAATGGGATAGCTTGACACGTGGCTTCAACAGAAGGTTCAAACATAACAACCACTGTGAACACGGGGCAGGGCCGGCCAGTGTTTCCTTCTGTACATACATAGTCACTATGAGTCTGAACCAGCTCGGTGTCAACCTAGCAAACCGGACAATATCACACAGAATGTGAACAGACATATGAGAGGAATGAAGACAAACCTAGAGACATGTAGATGAGAAAGAAAATCCTTCCCCAATGGCTCATGGCATATTGCTAACCAGAAGGTTGGTAGTTCAAACCCACCCAGGAGTCCCATGAAAGAAAGTCCTGAGTGTCTGCTGAAGAAAGAGGATAGCTGAGAAAGCCTTAAGGCTCTACAGCGTCATGTGAAATCACTACACATCAGAATCAGCCCGGTGCATGCAACGGCACAAAAGGGAAGGTTTAATAGCAGGAGAGATGCGTAACCTAGACTCGAAGGCTAGACGTTCTGGGGAGATGCAGGACTGAGGGCAATGAGAAAGCTAATGGTACAAGCAGATACAGCAGTATGGAAACTGCAGGCCACACTCAGAAAAGGCAAGTGGGATAGTTAAGTCTTTTGTGTCAATATGGCACCAGTAAGAACATATGAGTGGAGTTTAGCCTGTCAATCAGGTCACAGCTTGACAACCTCCTTTGGAGGAGTGAATGAGATAATGGCTCTCTGGAGGCCGGCCCCCCTCTCCCTCTCCCTCTCCCTGGTGGTCCTGGTGTTTGGACCAGCATGCTGCCTGATGTAGCTGCGCTGCCTCATCACGTGTGCTGTGCCAACTTGTGTGACTTGCAATGCTCTGCTCCCCCTGGCCAAGGCAACCCATGGAGCGCCACGGAGATACCACCACGCGGAGACACCACCCCAATCTAGTGTGTCTGCTGCCTATGGGGCCCACCCTACCCATCTTGCCACCACTCCAGATGCAGTGCCTCTGGCCTGCCACTTTGCACTACGAGGCTCTACCATGACCAGCTTTGCCACGCTTCACTACTGACCTCTACTACCCCACCCCACCCCCCACTGCATCTTCCCCTATCTGCTTCCTTAGACTTTGGGGCAGTGGCTCGTGATGCAAAAGCACCTTCGGTCTAGTAACTGACCCACAAAAGTGAGTTGTAACTGACCCACAAAAGACTGAGCTCTCGGTACTGCTGTGTGGACTGATTTGTGGCGATATTCCTTTTTGTTACATACCTTATCCTTTTAAATGTGTATATATATGAAATCATATGTGTCCTGGTTTTGCTTTTCTAGAGTACCCTGCCTAATACAGCAAGCCATCCCTTTGTTTAGACCAGTTCAGTTACCAATCATCTTATATTGATAGAAATCTTGCTCCCATCCTCTTGAGCCTAAGGTAGCTAAAAATCAATGGAATCGTGGGCTCATCTATTCAAACTGAAGGTGAACAGGGCTGATTAATGTCTCTGTAAACCTCACAGGTAATGGACACTCCCTTAAGGATGCTGGCAAATAAATATTTAAAGCTTCAGTGGGGTCTTGCAGTAGTCCTGAGTGGAAACTAGCAAAGGGTCTTCCAATCGTAACGAACGTGGAAACTCAGTTCATTGGGCTCAGCCACAGTTCTGCTAGCGTGCTTTTTTTTCTTGTTCCTTTCTTTTTCTCATTTGAAGAAAGAGTAAGGTTAGTACTTGTGTGGTCTAACTCTATGGTTAAAGAGATTCTCTATATACAAAATGGCTCATCTGGAAACAGACTTACGTAAGTCACAAGCCCTCTATGAGTATGAAACACAGGAAAATGTTACCAAGCAAAACCCTTTTCTAGAAGATGGGAAGGGAAATTTGGGAGCATAAAAAAGGCGCGTGCGCACACACTCACTCACTTACTCACACACTCTCACGTACAGGTCCAGAGTTGCTCAAATAACGTGAACAAGCTGTTCTGGTAGGGAGGTAGGGGTGGGAGGGGAACGATACCAATGACCAGCTCATTTCTCATCTCCCTATCACGGTTTGGAAACGACAAAGGTAAAAATCAAAGATGCAACAACAGGTTTTTCGTTTGTGTTTTCCTCATGAGCGAGGCCAGCTTCTAATATCCTAACAGGATACTGTTGTTTAAATAACAGTACTAATAGAATCCAGAATCACATCAGACATAATGCACTGTTTCACAAATAGAGGGAAACCAACTTCATCATCCATCTTCAATAAAATACACAAGTCTTTGGATAAAGCCAAAACAGATGGAGGAAAAAATAGGATTCATTATGAGAACACCCCCAACATGCCTCTCCTGCCCCATTTTTTATTTCAGTGACAACAACAAAGACTAAAGTATATATACTGTTTGAGGCTTATTAGCACCAAAGGCAAAACGGGTCCATCTATCCAGATGACAAGCTTTGTGAATGATTTCTAAGTGCCAGGAAGAATGCTAAGACAAAGAAATATGGAAAAGTTGATTTTGCCTTGAAGATATAAAAGCACCACGAATAAAAACCTACCAACATTCTTTGGGTGCGTATAAGAGAAAGCAAAACACACTCTCAGCCCTCTGGGTTATGCCAGACCGACGTGGCCCAGGAGGATGACGAGAACTGCCACTGGGATGTCCAGGCTGTCAGTCTACAAGTGCAGAAAGCCTCACCTTTCTTCCTCACAGCGGCGATGGGGTCAACCCTTGCAGGTAGCAGTCCACTCTGCCACCTTGAACTGCCCTTCAGAGCGACCCTTGGAAGAAACTGCCCCTTTAAAGCTTTGCAAACCAAGGTCCACCGAGTTTAAGCGATTGTTCCAAGTACATAAAACTGGATGTTGGTTGATTCAGGATTCAAACTCAAGTCTAATCCCGAAGACTTTTCAAAACCCTGGGCTAGGAACTTTCAGACAAAGCTTTTCTTTAATATAGCCACATAGCCAGCTGTTCCTTTGGATGAGACTGGATGAGGCTCTATTATAAATCATCATGGGTCACATAATATAACATCAAACCTCTCAGAGCCAGAACAACTCCAAATGCAAGGACATATGGAAACACCCTAAGGAAGTTTGGGCTCCCCCGCCCCCCCCCGGCAGGCAGGGTTGATAATACTCAGGTAATACTTCCAACATTATTTGTAGTTTTCAACATTATTTGCAGAAAAGCAACAACGAAATACTCATATAATCCCTTCTGTGAAACTGGCAAAGGCAGGATGCTCAGTGTTTGCATTTTATAACAGAGTGTTAAATATTTATGCACCTTCGAGGCCACAATTCCACTTCCGGGAAGGCATTATGAGACCACGTTATGCCATCAGTCCCTTGCTCGTTGACCTTTACATGCAATTACTTGCCACGGATTGTCAGTTCCACCGGCATTCCTTCACCTCGCTGAGCTTCCTCCATGCTGTGCTCGGCCCGTGTGCATGTTCGCTTGTTTTACAAATGGGAGGTTCGTGGTAATCTTGCAGGAAGCGAGTCTGTCTGCTCCCCTTTCTCTTTTCCAACAGCGTGTGCTGCTTGCTTTGGGTCTCTTGTGTCCCATTTTGGTAATTCTCACTGTATCTCAAACTCTACTGCATACTTAATAGGCTGCCAGAGAGTGGAAACATAACTTTTAGATGCACTGAGAAACTAATGTATTCCTGCGACTTGTTTGACTGCGACAGTCGGCAGCAAGTTAACACACACCTCCAATGCACGCCGGATCTTGGAAACTTGCTCTCCGATTCATTTCTCACACACTGGCGCTGTGCGACGTCATTATTTTCCCCCAGTTTACTAATTAGCCTCTTTGCTGGGCCCTCCAACTCTTCGTTCCCACCACTAATCATTAATTCAACAGAGTTAGCTATCTTCTCCACATCTTCCGAAGGGCAGTTCTAACGTAATCATCGCGATGCTAAACTGTAAGCATTAAGAATTAACGAATACCTTTCCTTGACATTTCAAGGCAAGCCAGGCTACGGGCTGCATTGCGACCTTTCACTTCCTCACCAGATAAAAACCACCTACGCGGATCCTCAAACACGTGTCAGGGCACCCTCCTGGAAGGGTCAGCACCCTCATGCTCACTGTAAAGTGCTTCTCCTTTGAATCACCATTGCGGTGTTCAGGTGTCTCTTTCAGGTTACATTGTGTGTGCGTGTTACATTTATTCCCTCTTCTACATTGTAATTTCCTTGCCTTATGTTTCTCTGTATGTATCCTGGAAGGAGTCCCTTGGGATTCTTGCAGGGCCCTCAGGAGAAGTTTGTAGTGTGGTGAAGGAAGTGGGAAAAAAGGAAAATGAGCCAAGCAGATGTGATTTAAAAAGAAGTCATGCTGAGTTTGACCCTAAAGGAAATTTGCTTGCATACATTGTATCACAGAGGAGACACCTAGCCTCATCCTTATCCCAGTGGGAGCTTTGGACACAGATGATACAATAGGGGAAAGTCTAGCCTCAGTCTGACCCCTTTGGGAGCCCTTCAGGATAGAGTATGCTTAACAGCTTGCCCAATATAAGACAACACACTGAGCAGTTAAGCCACCCCCTCAGTCAGCCATTGACCAAGAGGTAAACTTCTCAATCGCCACTTGTAACTTCTCATCAGCCACCTGAAATTGAGGGTTAAGTGCACTGCCTCAGTAGAGGGGATCTGAAACCAGTATACGCACCAACAGTACCTGCTGCCGCATCCCTTCTAAAACCTGCAGTAACTCCAACCAGATCCTACCTGCAGGATAAGATTCCATGTGGGAAAAGGAAGTCTAGTAGTATATTCTTACAAGTATCAACTTGCTTATTTTTTCACAACAGATATATAAATGAACTTAGAGACTTACAAAGAACTATGATTTCTTAGCAATATAATTTCACCCTGGATAAACACATTTTTGTACTCTTAGAAATTAAGAAGAAATAGATTAAAATTTAAAATAGTTCATACCCAGAGAAAATTAAAGTCTTTAATGCTTAGACATTTAAAATGAAGAAGAGTGAAAATATTTAGGGCAATTTCCGATGATAGTGATCATTTTCCTTATTAAGAGTAGAATGTCCACTAGTAAGCCCATTGGGATCCTGACGATGCTAATAAAATATTTATAGAAGTCAAATCTTCCAAGAAAAACCACAAGCAAAACCTCTTAGCTTTAGTCAATCATCTTCCATGTTGAGGTCATCTTTTGATCAATGTGTAATTAAGGAACAAATGATATTTCAGTAGGCAGCATATTAAAACCATCAGTAGCATTGTACCTCAGCTTTCAATTGCATAACTATGAAATCAACTTTTAGGATAAAATCAGTGTCTTAAAAGTTCCAGTAAAAATTGTGAAAATGCACAAGCTAGTCAAAGTCTTGCCATATAGTTTATCCTTGCGCTAATTCAGCAAGCATATTTTGGATGCCAGCAGTGTACAAGGAACTACATGCAATGGTCACTGGGAGTGTGAGGATGAATACGATTTAGTTCCCGCCTTCGAGGTGGTTATCATCCGGTAAATGGCAAAGTGAATGCACAGGAAACCATGAGAAGGGAAAGAATCCCCTTATAAAAAGCGTCCAGCCCTTGCTTACAACCCTCTCAGGTTCCTAATCACCATTACGGCGAGGTACACAATCTTTAGCATGAAAAACGCTACATGACCTGTCCCCTGTCCAACTTCCTATCGTGTCTACTTATTTTTCATCATCAAGAGGAGAGAAAGACTGGGTTTCTACTCCCATAAAGTGCTGCAGTCTTGGAAATCCACAGTGGCAGCAGTTCTCAACCTGTGGGTCACAACCCCTTGGGGGTTGAATGACCCTTTCACAGGAGTTGCCGATTCATAACAGTAGCAAAATGACAGTTATGAAGTAGCAACGAAACAATTTTATGGTTGGGGGAGGGGGCCCACAACAGGAGAAACTGTATGAAAGGATCTCGGCATTAGGAAGGTTGAGAACCACTGATATAAAGGAAGTTCTGATAGTGTAATGGGTTACACACTGGCTGCCAACCACAAGATCGCACAGTTCAAATCCACCAACCACTCCCATAGAGACGGGTAAGTCTTCCTGCTCCTGAAATCCACTCGAACAGTTCTACTCTGGCCTATAGGGTCAATACAAGTTAGAATGCACTCCATGGGAGTTAGCTTGGTTTATTTTTTTTAAGTTCATTTTGCTTTATGATGTGGTGAATGTGTTTGTAAGTATTGAGGACATAGACTGAGGGCGGGGGTTAGCAAAGGGTACATGGATTGAACTGTGCACCCCAACAGATGTGTCAACTTGGCTAGCCCATCATTCTAAATACAGAGATGCAGTTACCCCCCTTTTTGTGAAGGAACGTAATCTCTTCCACGATGTCATCACTCAATCAGTTACAAAGAGAGTTCCTTCTGAAGTGCGGTCTGCATTCAACATATACAGACAATCAAGTAAAGCTTACTCATTTTTTTTTCTTACTTGCTCTTGATCCTGCATTCAGGAAACCACCATCTGTGGGGGGACTTGAGCGAGCAGCCTGACAGTCTTGGGACTCTTCAGTCTCCTCGGCCAGTGAACCAGTAGCCCGCCACCTTCTCTACCAATCTGCAGTTCATCAGTTTCTGCAGCTGCAGAGGTCGTGGGAGCCCCTAAGCCTGGCATTTGACCCATGGATCTCGGTCTTCTCAGCCTCTCCAACCATGTGGAACATTTTGTTGAGTCTTTCTGTAAACACGTGTGTACATTTCACGTGTTTTACTTCTCTATAGTGCCAAGCCTACCACAATACACAAAACAGTTTCACTTACAAACCACTCACTTGAAATTTTATTCAGAAAAAGAAATACACGAGCAATCAGATTTTCATCACAGTTTGCACCTCTGAATTTGCATTATTGCTCTTTGTCAACGATAATGCTGACTCCACCATTTCCTCTGGGGCACCGAATATTAGTTGCTTGTCTTGCAGTATTAATGCAATGTTTTGATTTTTTGGTGTGGTAATGTACCAAGGGAAGATGGTAGATGAAAGAAATCTATAGATAGTTCTAAATCTGACTTATTCATGGGGTTCAAAATCCACCACCGCCGAACCTTTAACTGCAACTGTAACTGCTCACCTGGTTTCCCTGATTCAGGTATCGCGAACTTTTACCCTGAATGTTTTCGTCAATAGCTGCCATCCCAAAGGGCGGGAAGGCTGACGATGTAAGAAATACAAATGGTCTAACAGACCTGTAAGTGGGATGATCAGGCTCTGAATTATTGAGCTGAGTGTATGTTACAGAGCCCTGTTCCATCAATGCTGGAATGCAATTTTTATGGATACCTTGTCAGTGGTAACATACAACAAACTGTTCTCTTAATACAGTGTTCGTGAGAGAGAGACTGCTCTGACTGGTGCTTTGAACATTTTAAATCAAGGCATACCCATCTATGGGAGGAAAAGTCTCAGGTGTTTTTCCCTGAGCCTTTGACTGCATTTGTGTTTGGATGGAGGAACTGGTCTGAGGCTCCATAGGCTTTCTGTGTGCAGGCTCCTTTTCTTGAAACCTCCCTCCACTGCCCGAGCTCTGGTGTGCAGAGACGAAAGGAAGGGGAGAAGAGATGATGAGTCCAGCTGAGCCCCAGAAAGCTACCAGACTCCCAGAACACAGGTCCTATGGGAGACTGCTATCACTGTTCCCCGTCGATCCTGCCTAAACCACAGCCGGTGATGTGTGATATTTTCTTCTTTGAAGGACAATGAATCACGCATTTCAGAAAAGAATCAAAGTACAGTCATCAAAATTTTAAACACAGGGAAAGGCACTGAAAAATCTTAGGTTGGTGCCCTTTCTTAATACCAGCTGTGGAAGGTCTTGACACTAAATGCTTCATAAAACCAATTTAAAAAATAAAAAGTTTGACCGACGGGCTGAACACTTCCTAAAGGTTTTATTTTTAAGTTATTTTCTTCTTCCACAGAGCCCCTTGGTTCATGACACCCTATCCGTGCAAGAAAATAAGAAAATCAAAAGGAGACAGCCTCGTTCTGGTTGATCCTGAGGGTACATACTGAGATTTTTTCCCGTACACGCATCTCAGTCATCTACAACTTCTAGATTCACTATACCCACTTAACAAAGATATTCTACAAGAACAAATCACCCGTTATTTTATCTCCTTTCTTAACCCTTACTTGTCTTTGTAAACATCGGCCACTTATACCTCAATCTCGCATGAAGAACACGTGTTCAAATATGTATCATGCTGATTTATGAGTAACTTACCTCATCTTATTCCTCATCTCACAGCCACGATATCCGAATAGCCAAGGCACTAGCAAAGACAATTACCAAAATCTAGACATCAATCAAGAGCTTTAGATAGCTTTAGAGAAACAATTTCTTTAATTATGACATGAAGAAAACTAGGAACGTGAGTCGCTCATTTAGAAACTGCTCTTCGTCTACTTTAACGGACATCCCCCTCCCCCACAGCATGTACCAATTTCCATGGAGTCAAAAGCAGCTCAGGCAGATCCCAAGTGGATGAGAATAGAAAGGTGTTCCATAGGTTGACTGGCTTCTTTAGGAGATTTCCTGCAAAGGTGCCTTTGGATGGAATCAACTTTCCAGCATTTTAGATTGTAGGTGAGTATGTTAGCTATTTAAAAATTGTCATTTGAACAGAAAACAAAACGTGCATTAGCTTATGCACAGTTTAATTTGCCAGAAATACTAGGTGAACTCATAAAATTTTAGCTTGCTGAATTGAGATGGGTAAGACGGTACAACGTGTACATATGTGCATACTTGAACTATCTCCTCACTACTTCAGTTTGTGAGTCACAACCATGCATACCTGGGATTGAAACTGTCCAGTTTCCAGTAACCCACATCCTTCCCGGTAACTCAGACACTATCACGCTTCGCTGTACATCTCTACGACACAACAACACGTCAGGTCTTTTTCAAAGTGAAAGGCTGTATTTCTTGCAATTTCTATATATTTTTAAACAAAATAACAGAGTGTGCTATCTTGTGTTTTCATCAGGCTCCTGGTTTCATGTGTCACCAATGCCACTGTAAGGTGCTGCACCACAGCGCCCTTTGTCCCACAGGCTCAGTGGCTGGTTTGGTCCAGCACTGCATACGGTGGTGCTTTTTAGGAATGTGATATGTTATAGAACTGAATATATAAGTTCATATTATTTGAACAAGTATATGACATATAAATATATAGATCACATGTAAAATATCTATAAAAGAAAAGGAGTCCTGGTGGTGTAGTGGTTATGTTTGAGGCTGATAAATGCAAGGTCAGCAGTTCAAAACCACCAGCCAAAACGAAGGGGGAAAGGTGAGGCATTCTACCCGCTAAAGGGCTACAGTCTCAAAAAACCCCAAGGGCATTTCTACCCTTTTCTATAGGGTCACTATGAATTTGGAATGGATTAATTATCTCTCCCATTATGAACATGCACACATAAAGTTTTCAACATAGTTTCTTCAACATCATCTTCAAGTAAACAAATGAACAGAAATCAGGATTAGTTATACAATTAACTCTCATTTGGGATATAGAATTATCCTAATTTCTTGTGAAGATAAAAATGGTAAAATCAATTTTGCCCAATCAAAGGCTAATTTACAGCCTCTTCTTCTTACCATTTACTTTCATCTCAACTTCCCGACAATAATAAAAGTAAGAATCCTTTCTCTTTCATTCCTCATGTCTGCACTTTTTAATTTTCCAGAAACTGTAGGTGACATATTAAAGTGTAGTACCTTGCTGAACTGAGCTGTGTAAGAATGCACAAAGTACACATACCTGCATACTTCAAACATCGGCTAGCTACTTCAGTGTGGTATGCACACTGGCACACATAGGCTCATCATTTCTAATCCTCTCTCCCCATATAAACACACACATACACGTTTGCAACATAATCTTCTAGTAAATGAATAAATAGAAAGGAGGATTAATAATACAACTAGCTTTCCCTTGGGATTCAGAATTATCCTTATCTCTTGTGAAGACATTGACTAAATCAATGATACTAGTAATAGAATTATTTTATGCAATAAAGGGATTCTTGATAATGTTCTCTACATATAATACATATCATTATATATTATATATATATATTCCTAAATCCACATGGAAGAAGTATACTAGTCTGTGTGATTCAAAGGATTATAAATCATACAAACCAAATTCGAAGGAGGAAATGGTATCAGAGCTTAAATTATGAATACTCAGTTTGTAGAAGGCTATGAATGGCAGTGGGAGCCCAAACTCCATTTATAGGGTGCCCACGTGGATTAAACCACTGGTCAGTCCCCTCAGACTCCAGTTGAGGGTTGTGAACAGCCTTGTTATCCAACAGAGAGCATTGTAAGTTTATCATGGTTCATGTAGTTGGGTCAAAAATGTAAAATCTTATCTTTTGATATCCCTTTGGAGCCTTAAAAAATGTTTCAGTTTTTACACAAATTGAAGGGGAAATACACATAGCTAAGCCTCTGGTGAATCCTTCTGACCATGGACCAAGACAGCCGTGCTGCTGGGCACTGGAAAGTGAGGTATTGCAGATGCAGTGAGGTTAAAATGTGACACCTGGTCATTTGATCTCCATTTTGACCCATTTTAAATTTGTTATAGTTTTTAATGTTTTCTGCTTTCTTGTCTATTGAGATTTTTTCTCTGCTTTATTGTTAACTTTCCTCTTTTCTTTAAAAACGTTTTTTCTGTATATGAAATACAGAATAGATAAAACTGTAGAGACAGTAATTGGATTAATATTTCTTTGTGGGTAGGCAGAGGAGGTTGAAGGGAAATGGAGAGCTAACAACACAGAGGACAAAAACAAAAATGGATTGTGTTGAGGACTGTACAACTGGCTTTAAGATGACTGAATTATTGAAGTGTGTAGTTTTTAATTACGGGCCAATAAAACTGCTACCATTTTAAATATAAATTCTGTCCTACCAAAGGTAAATTACAGCCTCTCCTTCTTACCGCCTACCCTTGCCTCACGTCTTGACAATAATAATAGCAAGAATCCCCCTTCTCCTTCACTCTTCATGTCTGAAGTAGAAAATATCGAGGTTACGTAGACGTAGCTCAAGTCCATTTTCAGTTAGAATTTTGCTGCTGCTCCAGTGGAAAAATGGGCTTCACCGCATCTCATCTAAAAGCATCGTCATCCACAGAAACTTGACTTCTGGAATTCGAGTGTCCCCAGGGACTGTCTCGGGGTCTGGTCTGTCTTCCATCAGTCCCAAACCAAACTCATGGTGGCTGAGGAGGTTCAAGGTCATTGCACCCTAAGGACGAAGAAGAACTGTCCCATTGGCTTCCGTGACGATCATCATGGAAGTGAACTGCCACAACCTTCGGTCTTAATAGTGGCTGGTGGTTTTGAACCAAACTTTAAGTTAGCAGCTGACCATTTCACCACTGGGCACCGGGACACATAGACCCATCTGAAGTACTTAATAAATACTAGTTTAACGATAATTTATTAGACTGACTATTTCTGACTGCTCTGATTTTGTTAGTATATTTATCTTTTTCATGTGATATGCTGATGTGATAACAAAACAAACAAACAAAAAACCTTATCCATCCACATGCTGTTTTTTGAAGAAACTGGAAGCTAACATATCTGTTTCCCTTCAGTTGAAGCTGATGGCAACCTCAAAGATGTGGGGCCTAATTACCTGTTAGAGAAGCCCTGGTGCCATTGTCAGCTAGACACTGGACGGCTCACTGCAAAGTCAGTGGTCCAAACCCACGGCTGCTCCTCAGGAGGATGAAGCTATCCGCTCCAATAAAGACTTACAGCTTCGGAAGCCCCGTCGAGAATGCCTATGAATTGGAATTAATTGAATTGTAGTGGGGGTTTTGTGGTTACTTTCAGTCAACTCTGAATTTGGTTCCTAATGCTTAGGAGTCAATAAATAAGAAAATAAAAGGCATCCCCCATCATTATTTTTAAATATCGTAAACAAAGAAAGCCCCAAATAACCAAGCTTGCTTCTGAAGGAGTCAGACTATGCCTCTTGTTACTATAGGAACTGAGCCAGTAATTATTCATCCTTAATTCATTTGATTAATTTAAACAGTAAAAAAAAAGACTGGAAACTGATATTTGAAGTGTATTAAGAAGGCAATTCAAATGCAAGTGACACTAACCTGCCTTAGGGATAAATGAGTCTACTTCAAGGATACTTAATTATGTATTAGTTTAAAAAAGGTACTTATTAGTAAGTCCCCAAGTTATCAACTTCTGACTGAAGGACAACTCCTAGTTGCCCTCTAATGTTCTATTACTTGCCCTTTCTTTGAAAGAGCTGAATTAACCCCAAATCAAAATGAATTCTTCAATACCATCACCTTCATTTGGTATATGGGGAGCTTTTAAATCCTAAAAAAAATTCAAGCCTTGCACTAAAGTTAGATGAGAAATCCTATGCTCCAACTTACCTACCAATTGACTTAAAGACACACAAGCTTATAACCCAGGAACTGGCTGACTAGCACAGCGAGACGTAAATTTAGCATCCAGGATGGTTCAGATGCCCTCACCATTGGCTTAGGAGCCCCAGAGTCAGGACTTGAGTTTTTCGGTTTGGCTTTTAATACAGTTTCTCAACTACATTTCCATCCATTTCTAAACTCCGACTAAAAACACAGGTTTCCTGAATGGACAAGCATATATGGAGCTGGCTGCTGGCACGTGTGCACACACCCGGATCATGAAGCTATTTAATCTGAATGGGGCTTCACGCCAGTTCAGTCCCGCTCAGTTCTGAACAGCAAAGAGACTGGAAAGGAGTGGGATTTTAAAATGTGGGTGCACTCTAACCCGGATGGAGAAAAATTATAGGGCCAAGCCCTGCTAGAAACTTAGCCTCTCTTAGAAAGCATGGACAGTGGGAATTTTAAAAAAAACAACACGCTGCTATAACCATCTGAGTTGACTTCTCTGCCTTGAAGAGCAGTGGCCAGGAGGATTGCCTAGAAAACCAGTTTGATGGAGACTGCTTTTGAAGGCACCGTAAGGAGACGAAGACAGCTATTCCTGATCTTACACGGCTATTGATAGAGCTAAGCCCAGGGTCACATTTAAATACCTAGATCTAGACATGGATGAGCTGAAACCCCAGTACCAACGTCCAACTGTGTATATCTATATCATCTATATCTATATCTTTATGACTAAGAACCGAAACCGCCCACCACCAAGCTGACGCTGAAGCCCGGTAACCCTGTATCGGCTGTAGCTCTTTTCCAAAGCAGAGCACTCCCTCTCTTCTCCCTGCAGGAACTGGTGGCTTTGACCCAACCCTGTGGCCCTTGACGGTGCCACCAGAGCTCCTTCTAAGGAAGCCAGAAACTTCGGAACCTTCCAAAGCAAACTGCTCGTGTGAATGTAAAAAACAGCAACAAAAACAAAACCCAGGAAGTTCACTTTTCTCTGAGCATCATAAAAAGGATGTGGCAAAACAAACCAGCAAACAAAACATAGACATCAATAGTCTCCTCCTCTACAGGCATTTGCAGGATTTCTCCAATTCAGGGTCAGAGTGAAGGCCTTGGGCAGCAGCTTACAATGTCCCTTTCCTCCAGGGCTTCCTCGTTTCACCATCACATTGTCCAGGTTCCTGATGAGCAACTGCGTCTTTGTCTTGTCTAATTACACTCTACCAAGACCCTCAAGAGGCCGGAGTAACAACATGAAGTGATACGGTAAGGCAGCCCAGTCCTCTTACGTAAATAGTGGCCAAGCACAATGACTGTGGACATGCCTGTTTCCTTAATGAGAGATCTGAACTTCTATCCCTCTCAACCAGACCTTTCTCACTTCCAGCAGTTCTGCTGGGGATTCCGAGGCTTGGATTTGCCTAATTGTGGCCTTCAAATGTGGCAACTAAAATATACTCTCCTGAGTTATTGTTATTATTATGTATGACTTGAGTCAGACAATTTTCTTCTATTCTTGGGCTAGGCACTTTAGCACATTTACCCTCTGGATTTTATCCCTGTTCTGACCTGTGATTCCACCCAGTCTCCCACAAGTTCCAGATGTTGAAAAAAGAAAAAAAATTTCATTTAAAAAGATGATTATTTTCTGGAGGATCATCTCCATATCGTTTTATTCAACGATCTATTCCCATTGTGTTTTGAAAACACAAAGATTAGGCATATCAGAAAATACATTTGGCAATATATCATACTGGATCTAAACAATTGTGTAAATAGACAGTAGAATTATTGGGGGCTAGTTTCATGAATGTAAACTGGCTTTAAAATGAAACCTTCCATAATCAGGGTAGAGAGTTGTTTGTCAAGACGAGAAAGAACATTCTAAAACTTAGCCTCTTCTACAGCAACTCAGGCTCTTAGAATCTATGTCATCAAAAATAGTCCATGGCTGGAGGGGGTCAGTTGCCATTAAAAGACCGTTCATGAAGATGCATTTGAATAAACACAGCTGGTTCAGTTCGTCTTTCATTTCCTCGTCCATGTTTATCACAGAGTGAAAAACAAAGAGTGAGATGGCAGTACGACTTTAGAGTGCCAAACTGAGTAACTAGGAAAATTCTATAGTCCTAATTTTCTATTCACATCGTCCTAAACTTGGGAGCAACAAGATGACAGAAACACGAAGAACACTCACCGAGAGGGCTTCCAAACAAAGGCAAGCTTAATTAGATCATTTCCTTTTGGATCAGTGGACTAACTGTCCCACTGGAAGAATTTCCAAAAGAAGGAAGAAAAATATTCACATTATTGATCCTAAATGCCCTAGGTTGCTGTTGTTAGCTGAAGTCAAGTGCATTCAAACTGTGTCAGGGCGATTCCGATTGCCTGCTCCACAGACATGCAAGGCTGTGACCTTCAGGCAGCAGATTACCTGGCCTGTGGGCCACAGTGCTTCTGGTTGGGTGTGAACTCCAAACCCCACAGCTAATATAGGAAAGTGCTTACCCATTTGTGCTACACAGGGGCAAATTATATTACATATATATCATACTCAGCTATGATTTCCAGACACTGCAGCTTTATGATCTTAAAAGCAATGACTGGAGTAAACGTATTTAGTGTTAGGGTTAGACGCAGTTTCTCAACCTGTGGGCCGCGACCCCTTCGGTGGTCAAACGACCCTTTCACAGGGGTCTCCCAATTCATAGCAGTAGCAAAATTACAATTATGAAGTAGCAACGAAAATAATGTTATGGTTTGGGGGTCACCACAACCTGAGGTACTGTATTAAAGGGTCACGGCATTAGGAAGGCTGAGAACAACTGGGTTAGAGAAATGTTACAATAACTGCACATTTGAAAAAGTCTTCTCCACAAGATGGATCATTTATTTGGGTCAAGGTTCAGTCCCTTCCATAGTGATGAAGTGGGGTACACACTGGGCTGTTAACCACAAAGTGAGCAGTTCAAAACCAGCAGCTTCTCTGCTCCACGGGAGAAAGATGAGACTGTCAACTCCTGTGAAGGTTTTCAACGGAAGATACCAAAGGGGGGTTCTCCCGGGATTGCGATGAGTGGGATTCAGCTCGGTGGCAATGGGTTTTCATTTCTTTCCAAAGAATTTAAACTTGTCTGGTTCAAGCTACACACTTTGCAGTTCAGAAAATAAAACAAAGTCAGGGGGAATTTTAACCCACGTGTACTCTCTATACATTCCTGAAGAGATAAATGGTTAAAATTTAATTGCTGAAGGAAACCAGCACAAGGATAAAAATATCCATCTTTGAATGCAAGAGGGCTTCTAAATTCAAATCTTTGTGGAAAAATGGAATTAAAAGACAATGGCACTTCTCCAGGAGCTTTTTGGAGGCCCTCATAACCCAAGTCTATTTTTGTAGATTCTGACAATTTTAACATTGTCATATTGACAAAAATTAAATTTTCTTCCACTCACCCTTTCCTTCAAGGAAAGGATAACCAAGATTTTAAAATTAAACACAACGCGATTCATTGTCCGTTTTCAGTTGTGTAGCCTCTTTCAAGTGTTCCTTGCCTGCATTTCCAGTGTAAAGTGAGGGCCGGCTTCAGCTAATTTTCAAAGAATTTGATATGAATTTATAATCCCAACATAAATCCGCACGATCAGAATTTACAACAATTATGTGCAGGGGCATGCTGACGACGTAATTAGGGAAAATTCACGTGGAGTTTCTGTAAAGAACCTGATGGCTCAGTGTGTGACACGCTGGGTTGCTAACTGCAAGGTCAGCAGTTTAAAACCAACCGGTGTTCCATGGGGGGAGATGAGGCTTTCTACTCCATTAAAGAACGACCGGCTCAGACACGCATCGGGGCTGCTCTGCCCTGTCCCATGCAGTTGCTATGAGTCAGAGCGGACTCCATGGCAGGGAGGGCAGGGAGCGGAGTTGAATTTAACACGGCCATGCATTACTTGATGGCAGTGAGGTTTGTGTGTGTTGGGGGAGGGGGTTGTTCTGGTAGGGCTTTTTTTGGGGGGGGGGGCAGTGGGGAGAGTACATTTCAGAATGTCTCCTTTTTCCTGTAAGATGGCACCTAGAAAAAAATAACAAAACTCTGCAAACATCACTTTTTTCTCACAAGCCGAAAGCAGGTAGAATCTGCAACTCTAACGTGGGTTTGAGGCTGACGGACAGGAACGGGGCAGTAGTATAGGAGGAAGTGAACAGAGCAGCGTGATCCAATGGTGAAGGGGTGGCATTCATAGACTGCATTCGAAGACGTGCTTTCGGAAGGTCAGGAGCAGCTGAGATGCAGAAACAGAGCTGGTTTAAAAACGGAAGATAATTATTCATAGGAGTAAAATTAATATGGATATACATACCAGACATACAAACGATCCACATTAGTAAAAAGCAATCTCTTCATGAAAGCAGTGTAAGAGATCCTCTGAGTTACAGAATCAGGAAGAGTGACGATGGGGAATCGAGATAGATCAACCCCTCAGGGCCAACAAGGAGAGTGGAGATGCCAGGAGGATTAGGGGAGAGTGGGGGAGAAAGAGGGATTTGATCACAAGAAACAATCTAGAACCCCCTTTCCAAGGGGATGAGTGATTGAAAAGCCAGTGAGGGGTGACGGAGGACTAAGTATGATATGAAAATATATATATAACTTATCAAGGGTGAGGGAGGGAGGGAGGGCGAGGGAAGGAGGGAGGAGAAATGGGAAGCTGATATCAGGGGCTTAAGTTGGGAAGAGAACGCTTTGAAAATGATGATGGCGGCATATATGCAAATGTGCTTGACACACTGGAGGAGGAATATATGGATTGTGATAAAAGATGTAAGAACCCCCAATAAAAATATTTATTTTTAAATTATAAGACAAAAAGTCTACAACTCTAGCAAATGTGTTGTTGATAAAGTGTGGGTCATATATCTGCTTGTTTTACATTAAAAAAGAAATCAGGCTGACTGGAAAAGTCCTCAGTCTCTTCCCATGCTCTAGCCCTGAAACGCCCTTGCACTCACTCCATCAACACGTCCGCAGATGTAGTGCTTGCCCAAATCAGAAATAAAAGCCCTCAGGGGAAAGCAACAAACAATTTATTAAGACAAAATAATATGGAATGTCATCTAACAGAATTAACCACAATATTTCCATTAAAAAATCCATCCAAGAAATTTTTTTTAAATTGAAAGGAGCTAAAGGGAGACATGAAATTTCAGAAACACACTAAGAGAAATAAAGGACAGGACACAGATGGCTGAAATAAAGGGGGAAGCAGGGTTGGATTTTTAAAAATGAAATAAAGAAGGAAATGGAAAATGATAGGTAAGAAAGATGATCTCATATATATAATTTCCTGGAAAAAATTAAAACTACAGAAGAACGTATATAAGGATATAATTCAAGGGAAAATTAGAAATAAGAAAAATCTTGTATTGCATATAAAAATATTCCTCCCTGAGGAAAAAAAAAAGTTCTTATATATGCCAGTTTAAAGGCCCAGAAAGAATTATTTGGGTAACTAAGCAAAATAAATATATACAATTTAACAAAAGTGATTAAAAGAAATATAAGTAAGAAGCAGATTATGTTACATTAAAGGTATAGGCAAAGTTACTGAAACCTTACCACCATGGAGTGAAAAATCACTCTGGAACTTCTTTATTAAATAAATATAAAGAAAACATTCCGTTTTTTCCCTTTTTTATTGAGAGTTTCTTTATTTTTAATAAAGAAAGATCGCTGACTCTATCAAAGGTCTTTTTGGAGCTATGGGATGATCACATGTTTTTTCTCCTGTGATTCAGATACTCTATAAGCTTAGTTATGTTTTAATACTGCTGAATTGTTTCCTAACACTTCACTTAACATTTTTGTATATATCTTCTTAAGTGAAACCAATTCTGTGCGGGCAAGTGAGCCTGAACACGCAGATGTTCAGTGAAGACTTACCCAGTTTGGGGTACAGCACTACGGCCACATTGACAGCTGCCTTCTTTTTTCTGTGGATCCAAGCAAGACAAAATCCTTGACAACCCCAGCATTTCTCCATTTATCATGATGTCACCTATTGGGCTACTTGCGAGATTTTTGGTCTTTTTTATAATGACTTGCATTGACTTCAGTCAATACTGAAGGATACAATCTATCATGATCAACAGCAAGTTTTCAATTTCTCTTCACTTTAATCAAGCAAGGTTGTGTCACCTGCCTAACCATAGGTTGATAATAAACCTGTCACCAAACCGGATGCTGTCTTCATCTTCATATAATCCAGCTGCTCTAATGATTTGCTCAGCTGAAAGACTGAGCAAATATGGTGAGCAGATACAACCGTGATGCACATCTTGCCCAATTTTAAACCTGTCTTTAAACCGTGCTCCCTTGATCCATGTTCAGGTTCTGAATGAACAACGAATTGTTCTGCAATCCCCAGTCTTCTCAAGGTCATCCACAGATTTTATGGTCCCTTTGCATAGTCAATGAGACACAAGTAAACACCTTTTTTTAAACATCAAGTACTCTCTCCTTTGGGCCCAAATCCATCTAACACCAGCAACGATATCCCTTGTTCCCCACGCTCTTCTGAATCTGGTCTGAACGTCTGGCAGCTCCCTGTCAATGTGCTGCTGTAACCATCGTGGGGTGATCTTACTTAAAATTTTACTGTCAGTGATATCTTTCGATAGTTTGAGCCTTCTGTTGGGTCACCTTTCTTTGGAATGGGCACAAATATGGATATCTTCCAGTCAGTTGGCCAGGTAGCTATATTCCAAACTTCCTGGCATAAACGAGTGAGTGCTTCCAGTGCTTCTTCGGTTTCCAGAACATTTCAGCAAGCAATCCATGAATTCCTGGAGCCTGGTTTTTGGCTAATACATTCAGTGTAGCCTGAATTTCTTTCTTCAGCACCATTGGTTCTGACTCTTATGCTATACTTCTGAAATGGTGGACTCTAATTCTTTCTAATACAAGGACTCTGTATATTCTTTTCAACTTCTCTTGATTCTTCCTGCATCATTCAATATTTTTCCTATAGAATCTTTCAAAACTGCAATTTGAATCTTGAATTTTTTTTCTGGAGGTTGTTTTTTCAGTTCCAGATATGCTGAATGTGTTCCCCTTTTTGTTGTCTAGTTCTAGGTTCTTTCACATTTCATTATAATATTTGGCTTTATCTTCTTGAGCCATCCTTTGAAATTTCCTATTTATCATCTTGACTTTTGATTTTTATTTAGCTACTCTGGGATTAACAGCGAGTTTCAGAGTCTCTTCTGATACACACTTTGATCTTTTCTTTCTTTCCTGTATTTTGAATGACCTTTCGTTTTCTTCATTAATGATGGTCTGGATGCCCCCCTCCCCACCCCCGCCCCAGCTCATCAGGCCATAAAATCTCTCATAAACTCTGTTCTTGAGATGTTCTCATAATTCAGGTGGGATAGACTCAGGGTCATATTTTGACTTTTGTGAACTTGTTTTCATTTCCGTCAGCCTTACGAGCCATAGGCAGATCCTGGTTGGGTTTTAGCTACTGAAGTTGAGCTCCTCCATCGTGGCTTAAGGGGTTTGTTATGAACCAGTAGGTTGTGCAAAATACTATCCTGAGACCTCCGGCTTCACTTCTCTCACCAAGGCCTTCTTTTCCAACTACTACTCCTTCTCTTTGTTTCCAGCCTTTGCATTCCAATCACCAAGAATTCTCAATCACTTGTTTGAACAATTTTCAACAAAAGTTGTTGGTAGGATTCTTCAATTTCTTCATTACTAACTTTTGCTGTTAGTGCATAAATTTGAATAACAGTTGCACTGATCCCATTTCCTTCCAGATAGATAGGATCTGATCACAGATGGCACTGTCCTTCATGACAGATTCAGCAAGATCCTTTCTGACAATGAATACCAAGGCATGCTTCTTGATTGCGCCATTTCAGCACAGGCCATCATAAGATTTGCTGATTGGAAATGTCCAATACCAGTCCATTTCAGCTCAGGTAGGTCAAGAATATTGATCCCTGTGTGGGCCATTTCCTTTTGACCACTTCTAGTTTTCCCAAATTCATACTTCCTACATGCCAAGTTCCAATCATTAGAACATTTTTTGCAGCTGTTTCTCTTTAATTTGAACCATGTCCATCAGCAAAGGAAGAACCCAAAAAGACCCACTTCCATAGGGTCTCCTGGACTCATGTCACCATGGTTGACTCCCCTCCATAAGGTAGATCTTATGCATAGTAAGAATTCTAACAGGGTTGGAAAAACACCCAAAACCTAAAATGGCAATTAGATAAGTCAATTAAAAATGTATAAGGAGCAAATATGAGAGAGAAATATCTAGTCACATTCTAAAATTGAAAAGCAGGGACTCTACCCAATATTAATATGTATTAAGTCATTAGTAATAAATATAATGTGGCTCAGACACATAGAAAAATGGAACAGGAGAAAAAAACTTGCAGACATAGATCCAAATATACATTTGAATTGAGCATACAATGGAGTAGGATTTCAGACCAGTAGAGACAATGACGCAATCACAGCTATGGAACTTAGACAAACAACATAACATGAGCTAGACCCTCATTCCTCACACCAGTACAGCACCCAAATGGAACAAAGACATCGTGAAAAGAACACGGAGTGAGTAAGGCAACATCCCCATCATAAAAAAGGGTAAAATGAACAGGGGAAAGGTGATCTCAGAGTGGGAAAGGTCTTTCTAACAAAACCCCAAATACAAAAAGGCATAAATAAAAAGATTGACGAATTCAACTATTAAAAAGACAAAGTGTTTGATTAGTCTTCATGGGAAAGCAATGGCAATGCTATCAAACAAAATAAAACTGTGAGTGCTGATATTAGGTGCCTTCCAGTCATTTCCGACTCAGTGCTGATGGTCCCATTAAAAAGGTGCTTAAACTCACTTATAACAAGAGAAATGCAAATTAAATCTATCAGGTTGTCATATCACCTACAGAATTAAAAATTTGATAGTACACTTTTGGTCAAGGATTGAAGGGAGAAAGGGTACCCAGTCACTGCTGATGGAAAGGTAAATTGGTAAAATCCCTAAGGCTGGCAATTTTTATTATTTCTCAAATTGCTAAAACCATATACTCTTTAATTATCAATGGTTAACTCCACTTCTATGAATGTATGTAAGCAGATGCACTCAAAAAGTGAAGAGAATGTGTGTGCATACAGTTATTTATTACACCATTGTTTTACCATAATAAAAGAAGCAGCCCACTTTAAAATCCATGAGTGGTGTTGTATGAGGTTGTGACTAAGAACGTGAACCCACTCCACATCTCTACTACATACTTTTGAAAGAACATAGCAGTTCATGTGCCTCACATGTTTTCATTTCTGTGAATGGTATCACTCACACATGTTGCTTAAACAAATCCTTGGGAGATGACAGAAGAACTATTGGAGGGAAGCAGTGGGAGAAATGACAAGGTGAATGGGATCCGGGTTGATGATGACGGAGTACGGAAAAGATACTTGTTTGTAAAGGAAGACATTTTACCTTTTGTTCTCTAGGAATTTTAATTTTGGAATTCCATCAATACATTTCCTAAATAAATTCATTTTAATTGACACATTAAAATGTGTAAGTTCCGTGATCAAAAAAGTGTGTGTGTATGTATTCACACATATATATATTTATGTATTCATCCTAAAGTACACAATGTACACAATGCTGTGAGTATAAAAAGTACTCAGTGAAGAGTAATGTGTGAGCGTGTCTATT
This sequence comes from Tenrec ecaudatus, assembly GCF_050624435.1. Classification (NCBI taxonomy): domain Eukaryota; kingdom Metazoa; phylum Chordata; class Mammalia; order Afrosoricida; family Tenrecidae; genus Tenrec; species Tenrec ecaudatus. The sequence goes on from NC_134545.1 coordinate 70,993,873, forward strand.
GAAAAAGAGAGCAGAGAAATGAATTAAATGCCAGGTATCCAACACTATCAGATTAAATAAACTGCATAATATTTACAACATGGCATATAATGTCAGCATAAAAATTATTTTATATTTTTGAAGATTTAGAAAGATGATCAAATTGCATTTATGATTAAAAATTACCATAAATACTATAAAATTATTTTAAAAGACATTTATACATAGGCACAAATGAGAAAGGGAAACTTATCAAAAATAAAGTTATTATTTCTCAATATATCTTCCATATACATCTACACATTTTTGAAGGCTGTGTTCCTAACTCGCCTCTGAAAACTTTAATACTTTGTGATTGACACCAAGTTGAAGTAGCGGTTTTGTCACACCCCAAAACTTAACCTCACTGCCACCGAGTCCGTTGCAACTCACTGTGACCCTATAGGACAGGGTAAAGCTGCCCTTGTAAGATTCCGACACCGCAACTGTTTATGGGAGTGGAAAGTCTCATCTTTCTCTCGTGGAGCAGCCGGAGGTTTTGAACTGCTGACCTTGTGGTCAGCAGCTTGACGCTTAACCCACCACAGCACCACATAAACCTAGCAAGGTAAAATAGGCCATATATTATTTGCAAAATGGCAGAGCCAGGATCCAACCCAAGACATGTCAGCAGGCTTAACTTTCTGTGACACGTGCTTGTCAAGACAGAAGATGCTGACCAGCTGTCAAACCCCCACTTGATAATGTGAGACCTTGTCATTCTGAAAATCAATTTTTGCGTGTTGCAGCTGCCATGTAAAGTCAGATATCTGAATGCAGAAATAAAGGGACTGGAAATCTCTGGGCAGTGAAGGATCAATTGGCCTCTCTCTTCTTTTCTCTCTTATAGACTTGCTGGCAGGTGGCTTGTCCCAAGGGATGGAACTGCTCAAGTTGCATTTCTGTGTGAAGAAGTGGCAAACCTAATAACATCAATCTCTTGACCTGGTTGAGATGAACAGCAAGCAGTGTTTTCTTTGCTATGAACTTTCAGAAAAGAACTGCCAAAGAGTTGTACAAATTAATATGAAGAACCTTGTACCATTTTTCTTTATATGAAATCCATGAATAGGTAAACCTATAGAGATAGTGACCGGATTAATAGTTTATTGGAGTTACAGCAGGGGAGGATGAGGGGATGTGAGGAGCTAATAACAAGTGCAAGCAGGACGAAAGTGTTCCAAAATTGACTGTGATAACTGAACCACCCCTTTTAATATGTTTAAACTATTTAATTGTATAATATGCGATTTGTCAATAAAACTATTAATTTTTAATAAAAATGAAATTTAAAACTATCACACTAGTTAAGAGAGATTATCTCATTAGATTGAAATTAAAAGAGTAAAAATATAAAAATAAAAGCATGATTTGATGATGAAATAGATTTTTTAAAACATTTCATTAGGAACTCATACAACTATTATCACAGTCCATACATACATCAATTGTGTAAAGCATATATGCACATTCTTTGCCCTCGTCATTGTCAAAACATTTGCTCTCCACTTAAGCCCTTTGCATCAGGTCCTCTTTTTTCCCCTCCCTCCCCGCTCCCCCTCCCTCATGAGCCCTTATTATTTTGTCATATCTTGCCCTGTCCGACGTCTCCCTTCACCCCCTTTTCTGTTGTCCGTCCCACAGGGAGGAGGTCACATGTAGATCCTTGTAATCGGTTCCCTCTTTCCAACCCAGTCTCCCTCTCCCCTCCCAGTATCACCCCTCACACCCCTGGTCCTGAAGGGATCATCCGCCCTGGATTCCCTGTGCCTCCAGCTCCTGTCTGCACCAGTGTCCATCCTCTGCCGTATCCAGCCCTGCGAGGTTGAAATAGGTTTTTTAATCTAGTGTATGTACTCACGTGCAAGCCAAGTTTTTCAGCACATTGTTTAATTCCGTTTTTGTGGTAAAATTGGGTGCCTCCGCTTATATTCAAGTATATACAGAAACTGTCTTAAAAATAAATATAAAAGTTGTCTTAAAATAAAAACAGACAAGTCCTCATTAGTTTCATCCCAGGCGTTACTAAGTGATCTGTGAGGCACCTGTGAGTTGTGTAGGTTATCTCTCACCTGCTCAGTGTCTTTAAGTCGCCATGGCTACAGTAGGAGAATGCTATATAGCTTTTAGCACCATTTTAAAAGAAAATATGTCAATTCTTACTGGTATGTACATTTACTAAATACTTTGATTGCATACTAAAAAAGCCAACATATTCTGATAGTTTAATCAAATCTGATGAGAGGAAAAATTGTTCAATAGGAGCAGTTAATAAAGAAAAGGTCTAGATATGAATCAATTTTATGCTATGAATAAATAAGAATTAAGAAATAAGAAATGTAACCTAGTAATCCTGCCCTAATCTATACCTGGAAGTAATGCAGGGGCACTGACAGAAAACTGAGCACGATTGTTCACTGACGAGTGTTTCACCACAGCCCAAAGTTGGAAACAACCCAATGGTCACTAACAGATGAAAAGATAAACAAAACATACCTTATATATATTATTGAGTATTATATAGCTGTGTTAGGCTGGGTACTTTAGAGAAACAAATCCACAGCAACTCATGTATAAGAGGGAGTTTTATATAAAGGTTAAGTGCGCATCAAGAAAACATCCCAACCTAGTGCTGCCCAAGCCCACAAGAACAACATTAACCCATATGTCCAACACCAATCCACAAAATCATCCTCCATCTCACAAAACAGACACAATGATGCTGACTGCAGGAAGAAATCCGAGTTAGTGAAAGTGTAAGCATCTCAGCGCTGGCAGGAGTCTCCACACAGCTGCTCCAGAACCTAGGGCTGCATCCAGATAGGTCCATGTGGCTTCTTCTTGGGGATGTCTTGCAGGAAGTGAGCCTTGCCAGCTAAGCAGGGAACTGGCTAAGGCAGCTGGACCCTGGTCTGACCATCAGAAAGCAAGAGACTCAGAACTTGAAAGGCAAGGCTCAGGGAGCCATTTAGCCCTCTGCCCGTCAATTAACCTCACATGTGTTTATTGGCCAGGTTGGCACAATAAACTAACTACCCCAATAGCCATAAAGATATAAACTTCTCACATATGCCACAGCATGGATTGACTTTGAAAACATTATGCTTAGCAAAACAAGACATTGACCAAAGGGCACATACTGCATGAAGGAACCAAGTACACAGAAAGTAAAGATCATTGATGGTGACCAAGGGTCGGAAGGAGGAGGCAAAGGGGAGTCGATGTTTGAGAGTTTATGCTGATGGTGGCGAAATGTTTGGGGAGATGACAGGAATAAGCCGACTCAATCAGTGTCACTGTACTGTCAACGTGGGACCTGTGCTAGAAGACGTTTTGGTGTGTGTGATTTCACCACCAACATCCAAAGCACAGAGTGGGGCGGGGATTTATAGTTAGAGCCACAACTTCCTGAAGCATGCTTGCTGAGTTACTGTTGAAAAGATCTTTGCAAGGTAAAGACGTCATAAAAGTTTGATGTTGGAGAGGAGATACAAATAAATGCAGTGCATTTTTTTTGGCTGGAAGGTACATCTGAGTCCAAAAAAATTTTAAACTGTTGTTACAGAAAAGGCAACGAGACTTTAACTGGGACGACAGAGTCCATACATTAGTATTGCCTGCCTAGAGTGAAGGGCTAAAGAAATATGAGTTTTGATCTGGCTCCTTGAAAAGCATTGCTATGATGGACTCTGTCCAGCAAGGGGAAGGGATCAACAAGTAAGGGCAAGTCACACTATAAATGTGCTAGCCCTGAACTGGTAAATTAGGCAAACCAGGGCAAGTCTAGAATTAGTATCCAAACCATAAGAGCAGGTTTTTAAAAAGGCCTCCTTAATGTTTTAAAAAGCAAAAAAAAAATGTCACTTTGATCACTCAGTGTTTCTGAGCGAACCAGGGTTGTCCAGTCACCTCAAATTCGTGTAAACTTTGGACAATGAACACTGAAAGCAGAAGAATTGCCACAGTCGAGCTGAGGTGGCGAAGAAGACTATTGAAGAACGAACTAGTCAGGCTTTAAAGAACTACAACAGGAAAGCACCTTAGAAGCAAACATGGTGAGACTTCCACTTGTTACTTTGGACAAATCATACGAAAGGGCATCATGCTCGATAGAGTAGAGGAATGAGGAAAACCATTGTCGAAATGGGTTGACCCCAAAACACAACAAGGGACTTAAAGATAGCAACCATGGTGAAGAGGGGGTAAGGGCGGGCAACATTTTGTTCTGTTCTGCAAACATCTCAGTATCACTTACACACATGTGTGTCTAGTCACATAGCTGACAAGGGCACAGTGTCCAGATTGATATAAAGACCTAGGCAACCAGGAAAAAAATAAAAGGCAAAGCTATGTCCATGTGCCTGGCTGATCTTGCCATGCCGAGCTTCATGAGCGTGGACCAGGAGTTCGGTCTCTCTTGGTTGATGTTTTCTAGTTTTTGAACACAGATCATAACGTGACTCAATCCAGTGGGTTCTCGTAGGAGCCCATGTGGTAACGAACAATGAGTGGAAGCTATTGCATTATGGGAAATGGTAGTCGTAGTAATAGCAAGAAAAATGCTGAGATAAGCTCCAAGGGGCGGGATTCAGAATATTAACTAACTAGCAAGGCTTGAAGCTGCAAAGTTTAATATAGAACAGCTTATGTCAGGGACAAGCAAAATGATTCATTTCACTCAGTAACGAATCATTTTATGTAGCATTTGTCTATGCTTTTTCACAAGCCACTACATTAGATTTTGCAGGGTCGTATGATTCATTACATATGAAGCAGTGATTATTGCTGTTGTTATTAGTTGTTGCTTGGCATTATCTCTACCAAAATGTCAACATAGTTCACTATCCATCTAGCAAAATTAAGGGAGAAGACTAGAGAAAATGTTATTATTCTTTCATCTTTCTCAGATTATGTCCTATCAAATCAGCTCACTTGTTCCATTCTTTGTGATCAATGCAAAACTAATACAATTATTGAAATTCGCCTGTCATCCTACAAGAATTTGGCCCATGTTCAAACCTCTCTTCCAAGAGTTGCCCATTCACTGGAGGAGGGATCAAGTGAAGTCCAGAGTGATACTGAATTGGCACCCATTAAGTATAAGGATTGCACAGAACTTTAATAATGATTTGCTGTAGGGGGAGATCAGATGCTTACAGGCATCCTCCCTGAGGGCGATCAGTTGCCCGACTGCAGTTGGCCCCACTCCCTGTTGTTAAGAACAATGTACAGGCCTGCAGTTATCTATCTGGTTCCTGTAGGTGGGGTTTACACCCTATGGATATTGGTTCCTATGGAGATCCAGAGAACAGGTCAAAGCTAAGCTGCCACCTAAATCTAGAACCCGCCCATCTTGTCACATGTATATCCCAACCCCTCCTCTTCCTATTGCATGTATGTCCATACACCAACCCCTCTCATTGCTGTATAAACCCTAGTGCAACCCCTTCCTGTGACGTATGTCTTTACCTGTAATTAGTGGGCTTGCACGCCCCCCAAGGTATCTAGGCCTGGGTTAGCAATAGAGCTCTCCCTCCTCCCTTGGCCCTCACTCTCGCTCGGCTCCTCCTCTCCTCTCCCATCCTCGCTCCCTTGTTCCCTTGCCCTCCTTCCCTTCCCCCTCTCTCCACGTGGACCATCTAGTGGGGCTGAGGTGAACATGCTACCATGAAATGTGTCTGACTCCATTACTGCAATACCGCTTTTATCTCTCATGCTCTCAATGACTCTAATGTAATATACTTATATATCTCAATTGTACAATTCTGCTTACTGAACCTGTGATTAGTGGTGGGGGGGCTGGCCCCCCAACTCATACCACAATTTGCTACTCTGTATATCAGAAAAGCCGGTGAATTGGCACATATAATATTACATATAATATTATAGAAACAGTGATAAAAAAGTCAAAAAGAAACTTTAGAAAGACCTAACTGTTTATACTAATCAGGTCCGATCAAACACTGGATAGGATCTATGTCACTGGTCTAGGACCAGGAGTTGAAAAACTGTTGAGACTGAAGAGCCAATATTGTCACATACACACAAATAAAAATTATTTGAAAGCCATATAGTTTTATGAAAAATGAAATAACTATTATCTGAATAGTATACTTGGTTTTTTCCCCCAATTTTACTTCATAGCTATATGGATGTACCACAAGAGCACACACGCCTCTTCAGCCAGTTTGCTGAACCTACGTCTAAGTCTTAGTTTCTTGGTACAATCCAGTCAAGTACTTAACATGAGTTTTTAAAGTTTCTGTTTTACCACCAAATGGAAAATTCATGCCTGGGGTCTTACAGGATGGCAAGCAGTCGTCCAAGATACAATCCTTGATCCCTATTCTCCTGGAGCATCATAAGATGAAGGAAATTTAGAAACAGAAGAAGGAATTCTACTGCGAGCAAATGGCCTCCTTTGCCATGATATCAGAATGTTTCGATCGGGATTTCAGTAGATGGGTCCTGATCAAAAAAGGGGTAGAGAAGAGGATGTCAGAGTATTATGAAAATCGGATTTAAGAGAGCAATCGATATCGGATCAACCTTCTCCTAATCTAATGCGCTGAGATAATCCTTATACTTTCCACCGAAACTATGCTCTTAAATTTTATTAATTCAAACAAAAGTTTCAGTAAATCAGCAAATGATATTTGCCCTGAGCCTAATTCCATTCTAAAGTATTTATATTAATTTTTAAAGTATAAGAGGTTCTAGCAAAGGATGAACACCACTCTTCTGGTGGCTGTCTGGAAAGCAAGGTAAGTAACGCTCCCTGGACTTGAATGCCCCGCATTACCTGAGACACTAGACGCCTTGCTCCCTTCCTGACTGGTGAAGAGCTAGTGAAGATGGACTGCCTTCCTAGATCTAGTTCATCGGCAAATCCCACGGCACGTCTAATCCCTACAACATGCGATCAGTTATCAATAGTGGCAGAAGTAAACCCCAGATGGTAGTGAGAAGACGGGTCCATTTTGTGGGCCACAAACAGACATGACCCAAATATGGTGCAAACTCCCTCCACTTAAGGGATGTGTACTCTGTGGGGGTGGTGTCCAACTGTCACTAGCATTGGGAACTATTGACGCGAAAGCTTTGTAATCAGCTAGACATATTCCTGCACCTTCTCTAGTTGTCTGGAGAGAGATAAACTAAGTACAAAGCAGCAAGACAAAACTCTGATTTCAGGAAGAAGCATTTTCTTAGCAAAATTCTCGCTCTTTATCTCAGAGTCTTCCACACCAAATAGCATGACCCAGAGCACTGGCATTTCCAAAAACAGCGAGGTTTGTTGTTGTTTACTTAGCTTGAAGGATTTGAGTACTACCCCAGAAATGTACTCTATTCTGTTGGAGCCTATAGGATAAAAAACAAATGTTTTAGCTTTTTCCCTAAGAGCCCCAGGGAAAAACTAAATTGAAATTACAAAACATTTCACTGAAAGTATTGTTTAAACTATGGGTTTTGTCACCTCTAATGAGGTTTTTAACTCAATATACAAGTTCTTTGGTTGGTAGCCAGGCAGTTTCCCATGGAGATTAACAGACTCCATGATCATACACACCTGTTTTCCAGTCCTCTGTCTGCCCCTTTAAGAGATGCAGTGGTGGGCCGAATAACCTACACCTCAGTTTTCTTACCTGCGAAATAGGTAGATAAGAACTCTTCCAGAGCCCCTGTAAGGGACTAATGAGACGCTGCAAGTGATATACTAGCAACACTTGGGGGTGCACAGTAAATATTATTTAGTGTAGCCCCCAGAATGTTTTGTACTCAAAGACACATTTTGGTACCTCATCTAAAATTGAAAAATTCAAATGTAGTCTAGTAATACAGAAATTTAAAAGATCTATTCTGTACTTGTAACCAGAGTCAACTACCTTTGCAAAACCTTCCTTCAAGAGACGGAGGAAGGTTTGGGCATTGTTTTTGTTGTTTTGCGTGCCACTTCACAGATTTTACTTCTCTGGAGAACCCAACCTAAGACACCAGCCCCAGGCAAAACAAAAACAGCAATACAACATCAACACCACCAGGGGAGCACCCATAAAATAACTCCCGTGAAATTCTCAGACAGAGAAGTAGATGGCAACCTCTTCCATGCCTCTCCCTGTCCCTTGCTGAGAGCCCGGCATTCTTCCCAGGACACGCGGAAGGAAAGTTGGTCTTGGGGCTCTGCTCCTGCACGAGAAAGGGGCCATCAGTCCCATCGGTGTCTGGGTGCAGACCTACTTATTCTGAAATCGCGCTAACTCATCTTAATAGATGCCTTAGCTTCATCAGCAAACAGGAGGAAATCTGCACATTTTCCTTAGCACACTGGTTACAAAAGAAGGACATCCAATCATTGGGTTTCATTAATTTGTAATTACATGACAAAATAACATACTCAAATTTTCATGTACATTAACTGGGTTTCTTTGTCTGCCAGATTATGACTTCTATCTTCAGCACGAACTTTCTTTAATTCAAAAATGGGGTCCTTGAGATTCTGGTATATGGCAAAGGCATGTCAAAGAAGTAGGGCGCAGATGGCAAAGGTAAATGAAGTTTACTTAACTACTTATGCCTCTAGGCCAGCCTGGAGGTTAAAAGGAAAAGGAAACAGAAGGCAGGCACAGCAACCGAATCAGCGGAGCTGCCCTTATATGTACAGAGAATAAGGGTCCACGGGCTGATCTGAGGAATGCTGGTAGATTTCATCCCCTACATCAAGGGCCCCTTAGACACAGTTCAAGAGCAATATTGTCAATCCAGCAGCATTTGCTTGCATGTCACAAGTCATAGAAGGCCTGTACTCAAATGACACGGGACAATGGAAGATTACAGCCCCTCCAGACCTTGTCAATTATTATGATTTCATTTTGACCTAAACAAAAAGAAGAGGTACGTGCTCAGCACACTGAGTTCTAAGGGAGGAGTCAAAAGAATAAGGGAAGAACATGAATGTGTTTTTTTTAACATTTTATTAGGGACTCATACAACTCTTATCACAATCCATACATATACATACATCAATTGTATAAAGCACATGTACATTCTTTGCCCTAATCATTTTCAAAGCATTTGCTTTCCACTTAAGCCCTTTGCATCAGGTCCTCTTTTTTTCCCTCTCCCTCCCCGCTCCCCTCTCCCTCATGAGCCCTTGATAATTTATAGATTGTTATTTGTTCATATCTTGCCCTGTCCGGAGTCTTCCTTTACCCCCTTCTCTGCTGTCTATCTCCCAGGGAGGAGGTCACATGTAGATCCTTGTAATCAGTTCCCCCTTTGCAACCCAGTCACCCTCTACTCTCCCAGTATCGCCCCTCACCCCCCTGGTCCTGAAGGTATCATCCACTCTGGATTCCCTGTGCCTCCAGCCCCTATATGCACCAGTGTACAACCTCTGCTCTATCCAGTCTTTTAAGGAGGAATTTGGATCATGGTAGTTGCGGGGGAGAAAGCATCCAGGATCTGGGGGAAAGCTGTATTCTTCATTGGTACTATATCGCACCCTGACTGACTCATCTCCTCCCCTAAACCCCTCTGTGAGGGGATTTCCAGTGGCCGACAAATGGGCTTTGGATCTCCACTCTGCACTTCCCCCTTCATTCACTATGGTATATATATATTTTGGATGATGCCTTATACCTGGTCCCTTTGGTACCTCGTGATTGCATAGGCTGGTGTGCTTCTTCCATGTGGGCTTTGTTGCTTCTGAGCTAGATGGCCGCTTGTTCACCTTCAAGCCTTTACGACCCCAGACACTGTCTCTTTTGATAACTAGCACCATCAGCTTTCTTCGCCACATTTGCTTAGGCACCCGTTTTTCTTCAGCGACTGTATCATGGAGGTGTGAAGCCAATGATATGATGTTTTGTTCTTTGATGCCTGATAACTGATCCCTTTGGGACCATGTGATCACACAGGCTGGTGTGTTCTTCCATGTGGGCTTTGTTACTTCTGAGCTAGATGGCCGCTTGTTTATCTTCTAGCCTTTCAGACCGCAGACACTATCTCTTTTGATAGCCAGGCACCATCAGCTTTCTTCACCACATTTACTTGTTCACCCACTTTGGCTTCAGCAGTTATATCGGGAGGGTGAGCATCGTAGAGTGCCAATTTAATAAAAGAAAGTATTCATGCATTAAGGGAGTGCTTGAGTAGAGGCCCAAGGTCCTTCCGCCACTTTAATACTAAACCTATAAATATAGACACATAGATCTATTTCCCCATCCTCATATATATATATTGGCATGTACATGTCTTTGCCTAGACCTCTATAAATGCCCTTTGACTCCTAGCTCTTTCCTCCATCTCCCTTGACTTTCCTCCTGCCCTACTACCATGCTCCGTCCCCACCTGGGTTACAGCTATACCTCTTCTTTACGTAACCTTAACCTTGATAACCTACCAAGCCTGCCATGAATGTTTTAAGGAAGTTGTCCGATGTGGCAGGTGTTGTTTCATTTTTGTTTAAGATATGAATTATTTCATGGCTTACTCAGCCTTTCCCTTTCCACCCTCCACCCCCTCAAACACACTTTCCACACAGGATCCTTAGCAGTGAGGGCATCACTTAATTTTTGCCTATGGTTATCGCAGTATATTCTCCATGTAAATAATTGTTTTAAAAAGCTAAATTTTGGAAGCAGGTATTACCTTGTACATTAGTCTTGCATCAGATACTGAACAAAACTGGTAGAAGCTCCATAAGGCAACAACCCCCTCCCCCCCCACACACACACACACACATTTCCTGATAATTCAGTGAAACCCAGGAGAGTTGGAAGACAGCAGGGCTGTTCTAAGAATTTTCCCCTTCTGGCAGTGTACATTCTTATCATTTTTCCACCTATGGCAGTGTGCAATCTTACTACTTTCTATCACTTGTTTAGTGGGAAAAAACGGATTTTTCTTTTGTGAACCTTAAACAAGCTTTGGATTTTGCAAGTGCCACTGTAGTAACCTCACAGAATTTAAGACAAAGTTCTGAGCTCTAGTTTACATATTCAACCCTGTTTGACTGAAATTTGACACTATTAAACGTAAGTCATTGTCAGCTCAGCAAGCCGCAGTGAAAGCTTCCTGGAGTGTTTTATGGATATGTCAAGATATATTTGCTCATTCATAGTAAAGATACATTTCAGTACCATAATATGAAGTGGATCATCAGCAGTCTTCATTGGACTGCAATGAGCTCTCTCAGTCTAGTATACTATGTGTTTGCAAGTTTTAAGTTGGTTGTTCATTATGTTGGGAAGAGGTGGCTGCAGTTCATTTTTACAAGTGCATCAATAAGAATTGCATTAAAAATTGTCTACTGATTAGCAAAATGCCCTGCGTATTTCATGCTTTCATTTGGCTCCTTTGACTGGTTCTTTAATTATAGCAGATTCGGCTTTCACACATAATACTGGTCCACCGGATGTGTCAAAAACCACAAGCCTTTGCATGACACAGTCATAGTACAAACATCAGAAATAAGGATTTAGTTGTTACATTTGTTACTAAAATGGGTATGTGGTAACGATATGCAATATGTGATGGATACTGTGGAGCTATAATTTTCCAGTTGTATTGCTCATCCTTGATTTAAATATATTTCCCTAAAATTTTGTAGTAGGAGCCCTGGTTGGGCCTGGTTGCCAAACGAAGGCCTCAGGTTTGAGCCCACCACCCCGTCCCCTCAAGGCACCTTGAAAAAAAGTCTGCTCATGGGAACCGTGTGAAATATGTTCTACTCTGCCATGCATGGGATCGACAATAGTTGGAGATCCCAATGGCAAAAGTGGTGACTCGTATGATTTCTGTGGTTAAACACTAGCCTTAAAAGGCATTTTAAAAAATGTAAATCTATTTTTTAAGGAGGCAACCAAAATTATATCTACACAAAAGCATTTCTTACTTATGTCAGTTAGGAAGGTGTGACAAAGACATGTGAGGGTCACTTTATCGTGGTAACTGTTGTTTTCACATTGGATGTGAAGCTAAACTAAACTAAGTCTCAATGACGCCGCAAACAGAAATATCTTCAAACTGCTTTGTTAAAGTCATGAAGAAATATTTTCTTATCATACTGCTGTAATTAGTTTTGCTAAGTGATATTCTTATCGTGAATATATTAGCTTATTTCAAGTTGTTACTTCTCTTACACACAGCAAACTATTAGGAAATGCATAGGTTACATAGCTATCAAACAGGACAGCAAGAAAGGCCCTGTCCTAGAGTTTCTCCCATAGAATTAATATAGAATATATTATATATATATTCTATATAATAATAGAATATATTCTATTCCTATTCAAATAAAGTGGCTGTCCATGTTAATCTTTTATTTGTGTTAATATTATATTGTATGTATGTTAATCTTCAATCATGTATTCTATAAATATTAGCAGCAATTCGTATTATTAAGTTATGTGTTAGATAACAAATAAAGAAGGCTTGTAAACAGGAAAAAATGATTTCTGGTTTTAAAGTCAATTAAACGATGTACATATTTACTTACTAAAGGGTTCTTCCAAAGTGCTACTTAGGATAAAGCAAGGTTTTTGCCAGAATTTGATCTCGCTGTCAACTCATTCTTCTCACTTACTGAGTCAAACCACACTGTTTCAATGGTAGCTACCCAGTGGGCTGTATATCAAAAGATAAGTATGATTGTGATGGAATCTAATACAAGATTTGCTAAGAAAAAACAAGCCACTGTAATCCAGTTAGGGACTAGTTCAATACATGCATCATGCAGGAAAGTGCTAGCACACCGCTTGACAACCCAGATATTCTTTCCAAGCTGGCCAGGGGAGAAGTGAATGCAATGGCATGGGTGATGACGGGGTTGCTCAAATAAGACTCACCCAAACGCTAAATTCTTAGACTGTTACTTTTTTTATCCTTCCTTATAAAAAATAGGCTTATTTGATGTCATACTTATTACACAATTTTGATCCCAACATGATACTCATATGTACCTTGATGTATTATTCTTATCCATGCTATTTTACAGTCTTCTCTGGGGGAATGTCCACAGGCGCGAATAGAAACAGAAAGGGCATGTGGCATGACGCTGATGTCCTGCTGATGAGCTCTCTCCCTCACATGCCGGTGCGAATCTTCAGGGTCACACACCTGGAAATGTCCTGGGTCCGAAATCTACTCCCTTTCATAACACAGGCACATTTCTCACACCTCAGGGCACGCTGCCTGAAGTTTCTGTGCCTGACAAGTGCTCCCCTTCTGTTACCTGAGCCCATGACACTTGTCACCCCAGATCAGTATCCATCTCACTGCTTCAGATAAACACCCCCGAATACTCATTCGAAATCCACTATTTCTATGACAACTTCTCATGTATTTCTATGATTAAACCCACGATTTCTATTACAACCTTACATCTTTGCACTGTTCAGTTTGTGATTACGTCTTGTTTATTACTTATATGTCCGTCAGACTTATTCATCACAATAGACACACAAAATAGGTATTTTTATTACTGGCATTTTAAAACATGTTAATGTTGCTAAATGTAAAACCCCTAGCACAATGTATGACTCATATCTACACATAATGCCTGCTTGTTGAATATAATGATTGAACCAGACATCACCAAGGGTTGAAACGGTAATAGCCGGACATGTTGGGGAAAGTGAGTGAGACAGACATAAAACCTGTTGCCTTCTAGTTCCTCTGACCCACAGTGACCCTCTACGGGAGAGTGGACGGTCCCATGGGGTTCCCAAGGTTGTAGCTGTTACAGAAGCAGACTGACTTAGTTTTCGCTAGAAGGGTGGTTCATGGGCTCACAACAGCCTACCTTTCTGATAACAACTAAACACTTAACCACTGCCCACCAGGGCTCCGCTGTTGTCAAAGAACTAGACCTAAAACCTTCCTGAGCATGTCTCTGATATATAAAGTCTATACATGGACCCTGATGGCATAGTGGTTATAAATGGGTTTGCAATTTTCCAGGTTCAAATCCACCAACTGCTCCATGGTGTTTACAATTTTTACAGGATTTTTTTTACTGTACCATGTAAACAATTACTGTCTTGGAAACCTACAGGGGCAGTTCTACTCTGTCCTCCAGGGTCTCTGTGAGTCCACAACGACTCAATGCTAGTGAGTTTTATCTCTTGTCTGTCTTATTGCTTCATTAGTGGAATGAGTTTACCATCTACTTCATGTAACTGTTGCTATTATTTAATTAGACATTGTAAGAAATATGACCTGACCTTAATAAGCAGTCATAGCTTCTTTCCATTTATCCTCATTTTAGCTCATAATCATTTAAAAAGAACATTTATGTTTACTGTTTTTAGTGTATTCAATAAATAATTTTAGTACTTACTATTGGAAATATACAATTACTCCTAAATTCTGATCCTCATAGGACAAACTAGACAGAAAATTAATAATACAATCCATCATTCAGATTCAGAATCACCCAGCATGCTGTTAGCACATAAGATTATTGAGTGTCACCGTTAAAGTTTCCGATTCAATAGGTTGGGCTGGGCCTGAGGATTTTCATTTCTAAGAAGGTCTCAGATGGTACTAATAACAAAGATGCTAGTACGCAGATCACACTGTAGGAATCACTGAATAAGAGCGCTCATGCCATAGCCCATTGCACAAAGTTCGCAAAGTCAGCAGTTAAAGTCCACGAGTTTCTCTGTGGGAGAAAGATGAGGCTTTCTGCTCCCATACAGATTGACAGCCTGGAAGACCTAAAGGGGAAGTTCTACGCTGTCCTCCAAGGTCCGTGTCAGAATCGACTTGAGGGTAGCAGATTTTAAGTTGGAATAAGAGTGCACACTGCTGTTTTCCAAGGAATGGCCAAATGACGCCCAGAAGTTCCTTGGTGCTTTCAACGGTCCCTGGACTTTGCAGGAGGAGAGATGGTGAGCCATGGCCTTAAAAGATGTTGTGGTGAAGAAAGCTGATGGTGCCCGGCTATCAAAAGAGATAGTGACTGGGGTCTTAAAGGCTTGAAGATAAATGAGCGGCCATCTAGCTAAGAAGCAACAAAGCCCACATGGAGGAACACACCAACCTGTGTGGTCGCGTGGTCCCAAAGGGATCAGTTATCAGGCATTGAAGAACAAAAAATCATATCATTGGCTGCACACCTCCATGATACGATCGCCAAAGACAAACAGGTGCATAAGCAAATGTGGCGAAGAAAGCTGATGGTGCCCGGTTATCGAAAGAGGTGTCTGGGGTCTTAAAGGCTTGAAGGTGAGCAAGCGGCCATCTAGCTCAGAAGCAATAAAGCCCACATGGAAGAAGCACACCAGCCGGTGCGATCACGAGGTGCCAAAGGGACCAGGTATAAGGCATCATGGGAAAAAAAAGAATATATATATGTGTGTGTTTGTGTGTATGTATGTGTGTATATGTGTGTATATATATGTATATGTGTGTGTGTGTGTGTGTGTGCGCGTGTGTAGTGAATGAAGGGGGAAGTGCAGAGTAGAGACCTGAGGCCCCACTGGAGATCCCCTCCCAGAGGTGTTTAGGAGAGGAGACGGGTCAGTCAGGGTGCGATGTAGTACCGATGAAGAACACAGCTTTCCCCCAGATCCTGGATGCTTCCTCCCCCCCTACCATGATCCGAATTCTACCTTGCAGGGCTCGATAGGGCAGAGATTGTACACTGGTGCATATGGGAGCTGGAGACACAGGGAATCCAGGGTGGATGATACCTTCAGGACCGGGGTGTGAGAGGCAATGCTGGGAGAGTGGAGGGTGAGTGGGTTGGAAAGGGGGAACTGATTAAAAGGATCCACATATGTCCTCCTCCCTGGGAGATGGACAGCAGAGAAGGGGGGGGAAGGGAAACTCCGGATAGGGCAAGATATGACAAAATAACAATCTGTGGATTATCAAGGGCTCATGAGGGAGGGGGGAGCGGGGAGGGAGGGGGAAAAAAAAGAGAGGACCTGATGCAGATGGCTTAAGTGGAGAGCAAATGCTTTGAGAATGATTGGGGCAGGGAATGTGCGGATGTGCTTTATACTATTAATGTATGTATATGTGTGGATTGTGATAAGAGTTCTATGAGCCCCTAATAAAATGTAAAAAAAAAAAGAAAGAAAAAAAAAGAAAATGATTAGGGCAAGGAATGTACAGATGTGCTTTATACAATTGATGTATGTATATGCATGGATTGTGATAAGAGTTGTATGAGCCCCTAATAAAATGTTTAAAAAAGGAAAAGAAAAAAATGGGAAAGGATTGGAGTGACGTCTCATGTTTTTTCACTTTCTGGGTAAAAATGAAGATATCTGAATGAATAATGCAGCAAAGAGTTTAATAGGACCATGCCTGACATGAAAGAGAAGAGAAAATATGAAATTCAGGTTGATGGCAATAAGTGTCAACTTCCATTTAGAAGAACTCCTAATAGTTTCACTAGTAGGAACTAATATATAGCCAAGTGAAGAATATCAACTAAAGAACTTTTAAATCTATAACTGCAATGTGCATGAATTACCAAAAATCTTCTTTTCGTAAAAAGAACTCGCTGCTGCCAAGTTGAGTCTGAGCCGTAGCCATCCTGCAGGCCAGAAAAGAATGGCCCTAGGCCTGTTTTCTGGACCATGCCCCTTCAGGGAAATACACTACCACATCGTTCTCCCACACAGCTGTGATATCTTCAAGAAACCTTTGCTTAGAACCAAGCACACTCAATGATCTTGTACATGAATGAAAAGAGTTAAAGGAGAAAATGTACATTATGGTATCGCACTGCCTCTGTCATAATGAATACATATTAACTCTGACCTTGCTGTTACATTGATGATGTTTCTTGAAATCTAGAAATTATTCTAGAAAAAATTTTTTTAACAATTTCATTGGTCACTGGTGGAGAACTGGTGGGCTAAACTGAGTTGAAATTCACAAACCCTGACAGGAAAAAACAAAAACTAACGCTGACATCTATTCTACAATAGAACATTGCACATGTGTAGCACAGCATGCTACGCTGATGATGAGCTAAAACAATGGCCCCAACTGGCCACTCCAATTGGGGACATGGAGGCTCGAAGTTGATTATAACTGAACTATAACTTAAAGGAAAATCTGAAGTCTCGGGGCCAAACGGAATTGGCATTGCAAATATAATCTATACACTATAATGACAAACAATAAAATCCATATACTCTTAACAAAGTTATAATGCATTAAATTCATGTACCAATTCTGCAATTATAAATTATTAGTTCTTCATGAGCGTACACGGTTTTCCTCGGGGAGCTCAAACTATACTAGGTTTATCATATTGATAGTTGGAAATTGGCCTTAGTATTTACAGTAACGACATTTGTCCTAAGAAATCAGGGCATTCTTTTCAGTCTTGAGAGACAATATTAAAATATTAATCATCTTGTTAGAGATCCTATTTTTAATGCTATAATGAAATGATGGGTGGGTGGGTGGGTGGGTGAGTGTTTAGGAATGGGAAAGAAGTTAAACAGTTATATTTCTATTGCTAAAAATTAGTGTACATTTTTCAAAAATATGCATAATATACTTAAATGAGAACTATATATTACACATTTGTGATATTAGTTCAGTCTAACAAGAACCATTTTTAAAAGATATTATTAATTCAATGTTCATAATACAAGTTCAAAAGGTTAACGACATAGCCCAAAGCTACAATATGATTAAAACTAAATTGAAGGGAACATATAAAATTAAATTTGATGGAAACATGTGTCTACTATTATAGATTTTTGTTTCGGATACTTTAGAGCACAGATTTAAATTTTGACTTTAAAGTCTTCATAAGTCAAACGCATAATTGAAGGCTACTTCTTTCTCCATTGGCCTTAGAAACCAGACATGAATGTACTGGACACCTAAAACATCATTTTGAACAAGTACAAATTAATCTATTATAAAAGGAAATTTTATGTTGGACTAGTTTAAGTTGAAAGAAAAATATGCTTTGATAGTACAAGATTTCGTTAAATTCATTTCTGCGAATGGGTTGAGGATGAGCAGCCTTCATTTTATTTATTTATTATTTAATTGAGCCTCAAGAAAGATTTTATGATGTTTGAAGTAATTTCAAATCTAAGGATTCTGTCATATGACTAGGTGGCCCCAGAGGATAATGTATTTGGTATTATAAATTTTAAAATATATTTTTCATGCATGGGAGAAGATTTTTAAACTCAGTTTCATTTTTGTTATAGGCAAAGGATTATAAAATATGGAAAGTTAAACATTTTTAGCAAAAAATTTAAAATTTATTCGTATCTCCTTAGGGCTACTTTTAACTACACAGATTAGCTCCAGGGCCACTGGGGTATGTTTCCACATTACTGGAAGATTTATATAAGTTTTCTGAATCTCTCGTCCCCGAAATCTTATGTGCACCAAGTGAGCTACAGCTGCTGACAATTATTATTAAAATTTTCATTTTTAAAAGATGAAAACTATTACATACTCACACTGCTCACTTCTAATTTTTTCCGTCAAAATTTAAACAATTGAAATAATAAGATTACATAAAACTTTGACTTATTAAACTTCAACAAGGGATTTAAAAATCCTTGAGAGACCAAAGGTGAGTTTTAAAATTTTATAAAAAGGTTCATATTGAGGGTAAACAGTAAGTCATTTTCCAAATTAGCTAGACGCTTAATAACTATCTAATTTAAGGTTTTTGGAAACTCTCATGGTTATCAATTTCCATTAGATATAAGAATATTCTAGATCTAAAGAGAGCTTAATATAGGTTTATATATATGTGTGTGTGTGTGTTGGCATGTGTACAATATGGATTCTGTAGAAGAAAGTTTAAGTTTTTGAACAGAGGTGTACATTGAGAATTCAAGTAAATTCAACAAACTAGTACTCAGGTTTGCGAATGGAATGAAACACTATGTGCTGACCTGTAACAAGGAGTCTGGCAGACCGAAGATGTTCCTCAATGTGAATGTATTCATTTAATCTTTTGAATTAAAATTGTAGTAACAATGAGTAACAATGCATTATTGATACTAAAGTTTAGGCTTCAACCCAAACCGAGAGCCAAACCCACTCTTATGACATCAATGGCGACTCGCAGTGCTGCTCCACTGGGTCTCCATGGAAGCAGACTGTCTCTTTCTTCCATGGGGCAGCTGGTGAGTGAATCAAGGACCGTTAGCACCCCAGTGTTTGACCCATTGTGCCACCAGGGCTCCTTTAGGCTTGAAGATGTCCAATGCCTGCAGAGGAATCAAGCTTCCTCAGTGGAGGCATCTGGAAAATCATAAGCAGTTTCTTGCAGACAGTTTAACCACAGGAAGTCCAATGTCAGGATTTCCAAATGAGATGTACTAGGCAATCTCTGTCGTCTCCCAGCTACCAATTATAAAATATTTTCTTATCTTTACAATTGGTTTTCCTAAGATAGTCCTTCTTCAGTTTAGAACCTTTACTTTAATCGTAATTTTAAAATGTTGCCTTGTTTATGACCCTTTTGAAACTCTTTGAACTGCAATGTGTCTTCCCTAAATTTAACCTCAGTGGCACTAAGAAGAAAGCATTGTTGGGCATAAACAGAGGGTGAGGTGAAGTGTGAGGACTTAGAAAGGTTGGAATGCATGTTGCAATTTTATTACATGGCCGTGACTCAAACTCTTTTGCCATTGAGTATGGGTTCCAAAATTGTCCTTTGGAAGCAAGTGTGTGAGGTAAATTACTCTTTAAAAACACATAAATGATAGCTTATCATAGCTTGTTTATCCTGGAGACTAAATATATGTAAGGCAGTTATTTAAAAACAATGTATTTACCATCACTTTTCTCTATTAATGATATGGGTATATAAAATCTCACCTGAAATATTAAAAATGATGAATTATAAAAAATGAACATTTAAATGATATTAATAGTTCATAGCAGAGATGACAATAGCAAGTATGAAATAATCTTTGCCCTATGCAATTCACTTATTAATTAAATCAATGTTCATTGAATATTTGCTTGTTCAAGGACTGTGTTAAATACTGAGCGTGTAGAGAATAAAAGTTCTCACCTAAAGGTGCTTATGGGGGAGAGACAGATGTGGCACAGCTCCCTGAAATCCATTAGCACCTACTTCGTTTTGGTAAGTGGACCTACTCACCAATATTTTTACTGGCAACAGGCCTGCCTTGCTAGATGGATTTCATTTTCAAGCCATTCTTGGAGTAAAAACTGGACAAGGGGCTGTGAGCAGGCAAAGGGTGTAACTGTGGGTGTGAAGCGACTTGCCCTGTCACTTTTCTTTCTCCTCCTTCCCGCAGCATAGAACATGAACTTGGTAATGACCCACCCCATCATGAATACAATGAGGACGCCTCATTGTCTTTAGACATAAGCACTGTGGAAGACAATTGTGCATCTTTTTTTTTTTTTTTTGGTCGCTACTCAGAGTCCTGGGGGTACTTAGGGCTAAGCATCGGGCTGATAACTGCAGTCTCGCTTCAAATCCACCAGCTACTCCACCAGGAAAAGATGAGGCAGCCTTCTTGCATGAAGATTTACAGGCTCAGAAATCCTAAGGAGCAGTTCCACACTGTTCTATGTAAGGTTCCTATGAGTTGGAATCAGCATTTAGGTTCAGCTATTGGGCTTGGGTCTCTAATTGTTGGAGCCCCGATAGTGCAGTGGTTAAGTGCTCAGATGCAAATTGAGAGGTTTGGGGTTCAAAGCCATGAATGACTTGATGGAAGGACTATGTAGAAGTCTGCTTCCAAAAAGATTTAGCCTTAGAAACTCGATAGGGCAGATCTACTCTGCTCAATAGGGTCACTATGAATGGGAATTGACTTGTGACAGCAATGGGGTATTTTTGTTTTCTTTTCATTCTTTAAACAGGAGTCCTGGTGGTGTAGTCATTTCCTGCTTAGTTGTTAATCAAAAGTTGGTGGTTCAATTCCACCAGCCTCTCCAAGAAAGAAGGATATGGCAGTCGGAATCTGTAAATATTTACAGCCTTGGAAACCTGTGGGATAATTCTACTCTGTCCTTTAATGTCACAACGAGTTGGAATCAACTCAATGGCCATAAATATTTATAACAGCTTACAAACCTTAAACCAGTGGTTATTTTTTCTGCAAGAAAGGAAGACTTAATAGCTAAAGCACATAAAACAAAACGCCTCAAGACAAGAAACAGAAACCTAGTTTGACAGGCTAGTCTTGTCAGGAAAAGTCTCTGTGAAAACAGGATACAAATTGTACTTTTGCTGAAGTCAGTTTTTGATTCTGTTCTTTATACTCTAATCACCTAGAACAATGTCTAACACACATTGTATGAAAAACCAGCATTCCCTGGGTAAATTAATTTAATGACCAAAACAATCAAAAGGAAATGCAGATATACAGAGCACACAAAGAATGTTATAGGAAATCCAAAGAAGAGAGTCCGGATGAATGGGGCAGAGGCTTCTTGGCAAAGCAAACTCCTAAGTCATGTTTATGAGGAGCAGTAAAGATTGAGCGTGTACAGTCCAGGCAGAAGGAAGTATGACTAGAGTCACAGGGGCAATGTAGGGGGAGTCATGGAAGGGTTAGTGGGGTCTCGGGAGGAAAAGCTGGTGCTCTGAGTAGATCGCTGAGTAACGGCCACCCCAAGTGACAGACACAGAGCATATTGCATGCCACATGTTACTTGATAAATGGAGAAATCAGGACTAAACATTTTAAGAGAATTTTCCACAGCCCCTCAGCTAGTTACAAAGTAGAATCAGGACTCAGGCTCGTAACTGCCAATTTCCAAAACTTCACCATAGTGTTATCTAGCCAAAGGAGTTCAAACTTTTACCACAGGAAGTACAAGGAAGTATGTGCTGTTTAGGAACATTTCACTCAGGGCATCGATGAAAAAGGAATGAGTCTGGAAACAGAAAGACCTAAGGAGTCCATGGAACAATCAGGAAAGAGGTTACAATTCAATCCCCAAACAAAAGCCATAGCAGATGGATGCTAGTGATGGTCTGATAGGCCAAAGAGGATTTGGGGACCAATTCACTCCAAGGTATCTTGTCTGGGCAAGTTCTGGGGAGAAAGGGAAGTGTGATCCACGAAGTTAGGGAAAGAGAGTAGAAAGTCCAGAGAGGAGTATTGTAATCATTTCTATCTAGTCTCAGAGTTCCGGAATAATGGATCTAGATGAAATTTCCAAGGATTATACGTTTTACTCGAGTGACCATGTCTCTGCAGGAAAGGAAGATCTAACCGCTAAAGCATGCAACACAAAACATCTCCAGACAAGAGACAGAAGCCTCGTTGGACAGTCTAATCCTTTCAGGAAAAGTCTCTGTGAAAACAGGATACAAACTGTACTGTGGCTCAAAGTTCCTATCATTTATGTAGAAAATAAGCCCTAAAATTAATTTATTTTTCTAAGACACAATTGGAGTAAGTCTTCTATCTTTCATTGCCACTCATCTCAAAAGAGCTGGCTTTCAAAGAAGAAAAAAGAAATTTGTCTTTCAAAGAACAATAAATGAAAAGGAACAAGTCTCCCCTTTATTTTATTAATTATCCTAAAAGAAAGCCTAATAGCATGGTGATAAAATGCCGAAAGTAAGCAAATGCACTCACTAGTAAATGACAAAGTACTTTAAAAATTGCATCACTGAAGAAATATTTACAGAATCCAAACTTTTAATTTGTCATAGAATTAAGAGACCGGCACCCAATGAGTAGCTAACAATGTAGCTTGACATACTCACTGACAGTAACTTGTCTGAGACCATTTGTAAAATAATGCATCCTCTTCTTTAATTTGGAAGTCTTTGTGGTGTTGCATAAGTTGCTGTACATGTATAATATACATCTCCTTGGGTAGTTTTTGAAAGTGAGAAGTAAGCACAGTAAAAACCGACTTCAAACTCCTCATAAAAAGGTTGGATTCAAAGAACATGTGATTCCTGTATTCCTTTAGCTGGAGCCTGACGGCATAGCGGTTACATAGTGGGCTGCTAACCATGCGGTCAGCATTTTGATACCCCCACCACACTTCTCAGGGCAAAGACAGGGCTTTCTACTCCCGCAAAGACACACAGTCTCAGAACCTCAAGGGAAGTTCTACCCCGTCTACTGGTTCTCAGCCTTCTAATGCTGCGACCCTTTCATGCAGTTCCGTGACCCCCAACCATAACATTATTTTAGTTGCTACTTCATCACTGCAATGCTGCTACTGTTACGAACTGTTATGTAAATATCAGATAGGGAGGATGTATTTTCATTGTTACAAAATGAACATAATTAAGGCATAGTGATGAATCACAAAACAATGTCACTATATATTGTGAAATATTAATTTCTAATGACTAATCAATGATATTTTTTCTTGAAGCATGGTGTAGCATGGGTAACAGTCTTCACGCCGGGTACTCCTATGTGGGCGGACCCACCTGGAGATTTATAGAGGAGCGGTGTCTCAGTTCCTCAGACCATCGAAAATATTTGTCTTCCGATGATCTTGGGCAACCCCTGTGAAAGGGCCGTTTGACACCCAAAAGAGTCACAACCCACAGGTTGAGAACCACTATCCTAGAGAGTCCCTATGAGTCAAGTTGTCAGGTTGTCATTGGCTTGACAGCAGGGACTTTATTTTGTTTGTTTGCTTTTTTTTGTTTTATATTCCTTTATAACTTTAATTAAATTGGAATTACCAAAAAAAAAAAAAAACACCTTCAGAATCATCTATACTAATTCAGGGTAATTATAGACAAACTCAAATCAATCCCCAATTTGGAATATAAGAAAGTGTGCGAACAGAACCCACAAAGTCATTACAGATATCTTCCTATTGTTTCCCAATCCCCCAAAGATATCTTCCTATTGTTTCCCCACCCCCAAAGATATCTTCCTATTGTTTCCCCACCCCCAAAGATATCTTCCTATTGTTTCCCCACCCCCAAAGATATCTTCCTATTGTTTCCCCACCCCCAAAGATATCTTCCTATTGTTTCCCCACCCCCAAAGATATCTTCCTATTGTTTCCCAATCCCCCAAAGACATCTTCCTATTGTTTCCCCACCCCCAAAGACATCTTCCTATTGTTTCCCCACCCCAAAGATATCTTCCTATTGTTTCCCCACCCCAAAGATATCTTCCTATTGTTTCCCCACCCCCAAAGATATCTTCCTATTGTTTCCCCACCCCCAAAGATATCTTCCTATTGTTTCCCCACCCCCAAAGACATCTTGCAAATAGTGAATGGAATGGAACAAACAGCATAATAAGCACTTCAAGGGAAGTTACTTGTCCATCCCGATCTGTACCAGCTAGTTCACCCTGGCTTTAAATCCTAGGTTTTATGGAAATTAGTATCTTCCTACTTATATACCAGAATTTATTCAAAAGACATTTTAATATTATGTGTTTCTTCGAGGGTTAAGGTGGAGCCTCGACAGGGTAGACGGATGTCTGATACTGGCCCATAAGCGAATCCCACATTTTTTTTGTGGTCAGATTAGAGTTCAGCATAAGTCATTTAAAGGAGTGATTCTTAAACTTTTACTGTGAGGCCCTGTTTATAGTGTTACGAGAGTATTGAAGACCCCTAAATGTTTTCATTCATATGGGTTATATCTATCAATATTTACTCTAGAAGACTGCAAAACAGAAATTTTAAAAGATGTATTTATTCAGTCCCCAGCTCCTGAAATAGAATCTGGGCCTCGGGGAAGGGTCACTTCATTTACATTTCTGTATGTATACATGTGCACAGAGTATGAACACATGTTCATCTGCGTCTCTAACAGGGTGCGCCAATAAAATTCCTCCTTCTGGAACGTGTAGCGCAAAATATTAAAAATCATTACTAAAGGCCTTTACTTTGAGAGGATGTAGCATCAGTGAGGGAACAATCTGGGATAGTATAAACTTATGCTAAGAATGGTGTTGAAAGTATTAAATATTCTAAAACAATATAAAATGCAATGCAATAGCAGACACACATAAAATGATGCTTTGTAAACATGAGCCAAATATAAGACGAAATACTGGAATCTGCTCTGATGGTCATAAAAATGAAAAAATAAATTTCTGCGGGGTATAGGAATGGTTTTAAATGAAAGCTATTGGGATCAGCTGCTAATTAACTTCTACAAGAAATGAATACTCAGCCCCTTTTCACTTGGGAAGAACAACTTTTAAAGAAGCAGGGTCCGTTTTGAAAAGAGAAATTTAAACACACTGACCACCAGTGATGGCTGTGTCGAAAGCCTTAGCTTTCCTGGGAAAGCACAACAAAGCCCGATTGTGAAACTGACAACAACCTTGCACAGAGCTTGGCCCCCCGCCCTCGTTTTGTAACATGACTTTGCTCTTGAAATTTCATGGGCTGATGATATTAACTTGGATACTGCTGACCCTGTAGTCAGCATCCGGACACAAAGCCCATGCAGGCGCCTTCAACTCAGGAAATAGAAAATAGATTTATTGAATCTCATTTGAAAACAAGTAGTTTGAGATGGTAGCTCTCATATAGGGTGGGTTAGTAACACACAGAGATTAATCTGCTTCAGTAAAGTTGGGCTGTTTTGTCAGCGCCATCAAGTTGGTTCCAACTCGCAGCAACCTCACAGACAATAGTCCAAACCAGCACTCGGCCCTGCCCTGTCCTCCCAAGCGTTCTCAGGTTTGAGCCCATTGCTTCAGTCACTGTGTCAATCCATCTTGTCAAGCGCTTTCCTCTTTTTTGTAGAGTAGGAAAATGTGGGAATAAATAAATCATTAACATATGTATGTTCAGTAGCAATTCTTGATATTTTAAATATGCATGAGGTGTGAATTCGCAAGACTTGACAGCAATGTCATTTTAAGGCATGTACCAAAATTATAAATCTCTGTGCTACGTAAGGGCCTTAGTACCAAAAATGTTTTCATTTCCACCAGAAAAGAATTTAGAGAAGGAAATAAAGGTCAAACTGAGATCATGCAGAACTCCGCTAGGTGAAACCCATTGTCATCAAGTCAATTCTGACTCAACGGAGCCCATAAACTGGAGCATAAATGCCCCTTACAGTTTTCAAGGTTGCAATCTTAACAGAAATTCATCTTTCTCCCACATGGATTAGAACCGCTGATCATTTGGTTATCAGTCAAGGAATAAACGACTGCACCACTGGGACTCAGATAGAGCACGTGCAGCTACAGACTGTGGTTCTCAATGGTGGAGTCGTGGCAGAATAGCCATAAAGGCTTCAAGACCAATTCTGATATTCTCTGGCTGGGAGGTGGGGTGGGCTGTTGCCATGGTAGCCACACCACGCACCCTCACTGTGCTTGGGAGAAGCTCCAATCTATCCTGCCCTTTGAGAGTGCGCCAAAATGATTATTAACCATTCAAGGAGTTCTCATTAGAGCGATGGATGTTAACAGCATTAGTCTATGCCAAGCACACACACATCACTGGAGACCTTGTTAACATCTCCAAAGAAATATTTCTATGAACTTCCTTTCAAATCAACTCACAGCAATTTTAAACTCCTTTTTGAACCTCCAGCATGAAAACTACTCAACAGTCTCCACGTAATGATGGCAAAAATAAAATTTACCTCATTAGCAAGAAATCAATATGTGATTACATCCTTGCTGAGAAGTTACTAATCCACATTTCATCCCATTTTCTCAGCTAGGCTGGGTTTTTTTAAATTTTCACAATAATGTATATATTTAAATACTCAAATGTATAATTCTCTACCAATAATAATGTTTAGCACAATGCAGCAGCATGAAGACAAAGTCTATCACTGTCATACAGTCACATGAAGAGAAAACACAACACTCGCACCATCTCAGCATGAGCCATGATCTGCCTTACCAATTTCAGAAAAATCTTTTTTGATTAATTGGCTTTCCAAGTATCACCTCAAAAAAAGGCAAACCAAATTTCTATATTTCTTCTTTCAGAACTCTTCAAGTATAAGAAAAGCTAGAGTATTCACCCTTGCTAATGTAATAACTTTAATTCTACCAGTAATGGTTCAGGAAGAAATGGAGAACTATACATTAGTAGAAAGACTAAATGATTTTGCAAAATCACACAGGAACTGAAGTAGCCAAATGAGAATTGAAAACTTCAAAATATTTCAGCTTTTCAACAATGACATTCTTGAGAGATTTAGTCGCTTTCTCTAAAATTATAAAATAAACGCCCTAAGTTAATAGCGCCCCACACATTCATGTATGCTGCTGTTGTTTTAGATGGTATGGAGTCCCTTCAGATGTACAGCGACCCTCTGTACAACAGAATGAAAGCACCACCCGCTCCTGCACCATCCTCACATCTGTTGTCAGGTTTGGGCTCACCATTGCAGCCACTGTGTCACTCACCTAGTTGAAGATGTTCTTCATCTCCATCCCTCCACCAAATGCCCGAAAGCATGGATTACTTAGCTTAATCACCTAACCCATCCACCAAAACTATCAGTAGCTAACCCGGAAATATATCCAAATATAAGTCACCCTTCCATAAAAAAGATATTGTCATCATCAATAGAGATGCTTTATTGGCCATAAAAATGTTCAAGAAATACCTAAAATATAATATAAGTGAAAAGACATGGAGGCCAAACTGTATAACCTGCCTAGCCATCTACTTTGTGAAGAACACTACATCTTTGAACATATCTTCATGGGCATATGCATCTATGTTCATAAGCAGAAAAATATTCCCTTTCAGAATTTATTTAAAGATACTACAAAATTGAAGAAACCATTAGCATATTTGGCTACCAGAAAATGTAGAACTTTTGTTTACCAAAATATAAGTTCTGGTGGTGCGGTGGTTGTTTTCAGTGGATAACCAAAAGGCTGGCTGTTCAAACACACCAAACACTTTGTGGGAGAAAAATGAGGCTGTTTGCTTCTGTAAAGATTTACAGACTAGGTAACCCTTGAGAGCAGTTCTCCTGTCCTACAGGGTCACTAATATTACTCAGAAAATATTAAAAAGAGGATAAAAACACAAATCATAGGTGTGAGAAGGCATCTGCAATGCATGTAACTGTCTAAAAAGAAGCCCCCAAGTACATAAATTCAACCATTAAACAGAAAAATTAACAGAAGACTAAAGCAGAAACATCACAGAAGAAATGCACGTGTCCAATACATAGGAAAAGATGCTCCACCTCGGAAATCAGAGGAATGCCAATTGAAATCACAATGAAATATCATTTCACATCTATGTAGCTCAAACTTAAATGCCTGTCAATATATTTGATGCAAATATATGGTATACGCCAAGAACTTAAATCATACAATGATTAGAGAATTGAGTAAATCCATTTGGGAAGGTAATTTGGTATTTTCTAATAAATTTAAATACTCACATAGTATATAACCCTGCGATTCCCTTCTGGTATCTACACTAGAAAAATTACAGCACAAATTTACCAAAAGACATACTAAAACACGGTTTACATAAACATCATTTTAAAGAACAAAATAGCAAGAAGCAACCAATATGAAATCAGTAGAAAAACACCAAAAATGGGTTATATGAATTGTGGTAGTTACAAAATCTTGTGTTAACGTGAGACTATGAAGAGAGAAGGGGTGGAGTCTAGCCTGTCAATCAGGCCACAGCCTGATGATGACTGATGACTCCTTTTGGACATGGCCTTCTCATGAGTATTCTGGGAGCTTCCACTCTTTCTCCCTCGAGGAGGACCACAAGGAGGACTGCTTACTTTCTTTGCTTTGCATTCCTGGTGACAAGCCACATGGAGCCATGCTGATGGCAGCCAGACCCTGGAGCTGGAGGAGCCACGTGGAGACCCTGACCAGTGCTGAGATGCTTTTACTGCCACTGGATCTCTAAGATTTTCTACCTACTGGCCTGTGATCTTCCTGCATTCAGCATCACTGCATGTGCTGCATGAGTCGAAAGAGGAATTTATGGACTAGTATCAGATGTATGGGCTAATATCAGACTTATGGACTTGATCTGGCCTGGGCAGAGATGTTTTCTCAATATACGATTGCTCTTTGATATAAAGCTCTCTCTACACACATGAGTGCCTCTGGATTTGTTTCTCTAGTCCACCTGAACTAACAAACAAATAATAACAAAATAATTAATGGGCCAAAGAATACCTGCAGTATTGAATCTATATCAAGTATAAATATGCTAATTTAAACATACATATTGTTTATGAGGTATTGAATGAAAATGAATATTTTACAAAATATCACATATAAATCTTAAGTGCTAGGATAAAGATGATACCATTTCATAAACCAAACTAGTGACTATATGGTTGACTCTGACTCTTGACAATCCCATGAGTATCAGAGTAGAAATAAGTTCCACAGGACTTTCAGTGGCTACTTTTTCAAAAGTAGAAAAGTTAGCCTGTCTTCTCAAGTGTTTCTGGGTAGACTCACGGCACCAACCTTTTGGTTAGCAGAGAAGGTTAAAATTATTTAAACCTTCTGGATAATATCTTAGGTACGATAAAGGTGATTTCAACTTACAGTGGCCTGTTTGGCTGGGCAGACAGCCACCATAGGATTTTCTTGGGGGCGATCTTCATGGAAGCAGATGAGCAGGTCTCTCTCCCACAGAAACGCTGGCTGGGAACCTACCAAGGGACTCTGCAACACTGTAGCCAAACAGCAGATATAAGCCTTGGACAGCAAGTCAAGCCCCCTTTTCCCTAGTTCTGTCTTCAGATAGAGAAAATGAATGAAAGAAAGGGAACTCCATCCTGCATGGTTCCTAGAGGTCAGTGGATTTTCCAGATGAAATCCTTCTAGTGATGGGCGCATGTAGCAAGTACAGTGGTTACATGTTCTGCTGCTACCTGGACAGTCTGTGATGCAAACCCACCAAATCCTCAATGTCAGAAAGATGTCTGCTTCCATATGCATTTACATCCTTGAGAATCCTGGGGCAGTCAACTACTCCTGATTCCCTATGAACTGGAATCAATTCCATGACAATGTGTTTGTGGTTGGTTTTCCTAACTCGCAGAACACTCATTCACACACCAATCGAGTCACAGAAATTAGAATTTGTGGAAAAGACAGGCAATATCATGGTTCAGTCACAGGAGACTCCTCCTTTACCTGAAGATGCTGTGGAGGCATCGCTGGCAAGTCTCCCGAGACGGTGTTTCTGCCATCATGCCAGGCTGCTTATTTCATTGTTTGAACATTTCACTGAACAAAATTTGGAACCTCAAAGGAACCCAAAGTAAACTTCCCTACAACTTGAATTTCTTAGTTGGTTCCAGAGTCATGCAGAATAATCCCTTTCATGTAGCAATATCTTCACTATTTAAGAAGTTATCCTTTCCTCTTAAACTTTACATCTACATTTAATCCAATGAACGATCAAACTTTTTAAGTACATGCCATGTGCTAAACTTGCTCAAGAATGTCAAACTCCTTTTTTCCAAGTTTGGCAGTTCCAAATAGCATGCTGATGAGGGTACCATTTACGTATCTAAGTTTACTGCCTCTGCCATTGATGCCAACATATTCAAATATTCACATCCCAGCCTCTTTATTGAAGGTATTGCCTCTTATGATAATCCCATAAGGAAGTGTGGGGTTTCTGTTTGTTTGTGTCATTCAGTTGTAAATAAGTCATGCATAAGCTTGATCTGTAACATGACTTGGATAAAAGTAATCCTGTAAAAGAACCACAAAAAAGAACTTTAAGTGCATCCCTGTTTCAACTATTCCAAAGTTAGCTTACAAATGAACGTGAAAAAATCAGAAGGCCAAAAGGCAACATCTGGTTTGGGGGAATAAAATGGTCTGGTTCTCATGTCTGGTTCTGTTACTGAGAGACTTGTTTCATATGAAAATGCATTCAATTCCCTTATACTCTCAGGTAGTGTTTTGAATGCCTGACAGGGTGAGGCTCATCATTAATGTTCAAATTTATACAAAATTCTTTGAATGCCAGCTTTCACTACATCATTTAATGATATAAGGACAGTAAAAGTGTTTCAAGGGGAAATAGAACTTGCAGTATGAAGTTGTAGAAGTTTATTATCAATGGTGGCTGGGCCAATTCATATCCCTGTTTCATAAATGTGTCAAACATTAGCACAACAGGCAGACCTGGTGTTAACTCACTAGAAAAGGAAATCGATGACCAAGAGGCAAGCTTAAGATCTCAGCGAATAACAGAAGCAGGAGGGCAGTCATTGAGAGCCGATGTTGCTAATATTATATCTTACTTAGGGTGGATAGGCAAAAAGGCCCATTCAATTGTGCAAGTTGTTAAAAAACACCATTCCTCCTTAAAAAGAAAAATCCATGAGAGGGGGGATAAAAAGCAATGTTGTTGATTGTGGACATAAAAGAGGGTCTTCAAGGCACATGGTCGAGTGTAATCCTAATAAACAGGGTCACAGGGGCAGACCACAAGTGGAGCCAAATTATAGCCGTTCATTCGGTAAGAAACAGAAACTAAACAGAAGAGACAAATGCATGCTCTAGAGAAGTGGTTCTCAACCTTCCTAGTCCCACACCCCTTTAAAACAGTTGTTCATGTTGTGGTGACCCCCCAACCATACAATTATTTTCGTTGTTACTTCATAACTGTAATTTTGCTATTGTTATGAATTAGGCGACCCCTGTGAAAAGGTCGCTTGACCCTCAAAGACCTACAGGGTGAGAACCACTGCTTTAGAGGACCAACAGGAGGTCAAAAAACTCAAAGTCACTGCTGCCAAGTCGATTAGCACTCCGAAGGCCCCGGCAGGACATGGTAAAATTCCCCTGAAGGCTTCTAAGACTGGAACTCTTCACAGGAATTGAAGGCCTCAATTTACTCTTGTAAAGTGCCTAGGGGTTTCAAGCTACTGACCCTGTAGTTAGCAGCCCCACTTCTTAAAGTTAGAACTGCCCAACCTGGAGCTCAAACCCATGATTCTGGGATTAAGAGTGCCATGTTCAACCAACTGAGATAGCCCAATTTTTAACTGCAAGGTCTGCAGTTCAAATCCACAAGCCAGTGTGAAGGGATGAGACAAGATATTCTGCTCTCATAAAGAGTGATTGTCCTGGAAACCCACAGGAAGTCATTTAGGGTCACAGTAAGTTGGAATCAAATCAGTGACAGTGAGTATGTGAGACAGTTAATTTATTGTGCCAGCCTGGCCGATAAACACAAGTGGGATTAATTGAAGGGCGGAGAGATAAATGGCTCCATGAGCCTTGCCTTTCTTGTTTCTCGCTCTTTGATCATCGGACCATTGTGCGGCTGCCTTGCTTCTTCTGTGCCTCAATTTACAGGTTACTCTACCTGTGGGATGCCTAGCCTGTGGACTGTGTCGCTGTAAATTGAGGTCCCTTTAAGACCACACGATTGGAATTTACATCTTGAGCTGGGGACTGACTGTTGGTGACCTGGCTGACAGTTAGTTGGTGACCTGCCTTGCTGTTTGCTGCCTCTGCTGGGATACCCTAGCTCTCTCTACAGAGGACTACCTGGCGGCCCTCAAGACTTGAAGGACTGCCAGTGTCTCACAACTCTCTCTCAGGAGTGAGTTGGACTGAGCCATTTGTACTGCTTTATAATTTAACGGTTCATGTCTTATATAATATATCTATCTATCTGCATATAATTTAACAGTTCATTTCTTGTGTTATATATCTATCCATACAAATATATATATATAAGTATTAGCAATCTGGTTTTGTCTCTCTAGAGAACCCTAACACAGTATGTAACCCTTTAAAGGAGTAGAAAGTCTGGTCTTTCTCCCACACAGAGAAGTCAGTAAGTAAGAGGCCAGTAAATTAAATATTCTAAGGATACAAAGAGGACTAAGAGACATTTATATAAATCATCAATAATTGTTTTTTTCT
The DNA here is from genome assembly GCF_050624435.1 of Tenrec ecaudatus. NCBI lineage: Eukaryota > Metazoa > Chordata > Mammalia > Afrosoricida > Tenrecidae > Tenrec > Tenrec ecaudatus. Next base: position 71,026,722 of record NC_134545.1, read on the forward strand.
TTTTTATCTATTTCCATTCTATCTCTAATTTTTTGGAAAGTAATAGAATTATATTTTTTATTCTACAGTGTTATGCTGTGAATCTTTTATGGGCTCCCCAAACAAAAATCTATATAATAAAAATGTTTAATTACAGTGTTTCTAATTCATACTGTGAAAGGAAGCATTGTGCACAGTGACATCATTAAGGTTGGGATTGCTCAATGGTATCACACACCTCCCATGGGCCTCCTCCCATACTAGAGCCTACAAAATCTTTATAAACGGTTATCACTTTTCTTCATAGAGTATTATATGAAAAGTAGTGGTGTAGTTGCTACACATTAGGCTGTTAACCTCAAGGTCACAAGTTCGATACCACTAGCCAGCTCCATGAGAGAAAGAGGAGGTTATATGCTCCTGTCACGAGTTGAAGTCGTGGAAGCTCACAGGGGCCATTCCACCCTGTCCTATCGTGTCGCTAAGAGTCAGAATTTATGGCAGTGGGTATGGAGTTCGATATTAACTCTTAGGTTACATCAATATCAAGAATAAAATCCTGTTGTAAAATGTTTCTATACATTGAATTACAAAATTACGAATTACAACATTATTAGTAACTGAGCGGAAGCCTTTTTCTGGCTTTTCTCCTCCTTTTCCTTTAATTATGACTTGATGCTCAAAGGAAACATTGGTGTTGATTTAAAAACACTAATTGCCACAATACTGTAACAAAATCACCAGAACACTGGACAAAAGTACTGACTATAAAAACACCAGCCCAACGAGAACAACGCATGCTTGTAAAGTCTGTACCGACGAAACCACGTGATTAAGCGGGTCATTGTAATCGGCTAAAAATAACAGTTATGAACAGAATGCTGTAAAAGGCTCAAAAATTAAATTGGCATAGACTTTTGGCTTTGTACATATATGGATACATGACAGCTGGGCTTATACCAAAACTTAAACTCCCTGCCATCAAGTCAATATTGACACGGAATGACCCTATAAACAGGGCTGAGTCGAATTGCCCTTTTTAGTTTCAAAAGCAAACTGTTCATGGGAGTAGAAAGGAGTGGTGGTTGGCTTTGATCTGCTGCCCTTGCCCCCTGCAGCCTAACTTGTAACCACTAAGCCACCAAGGCACCAATTCCTGCCAGGAGTTCTTCTAGGTCAGCTGGGCTTAGTTTGCCATAACGGAATACAGGGATGTTTGGTTTTTTTTCTCCTTAGTTTCTGTTTTAATTTTTGAAAGCTGAATATTATTTTCACAAATATAAAATAATAAAAGATTGTGAAATAAAGCTGTGGAAATTATATTACTATTGCATATGTTTTTTATAATTTTTTAACATTTTATCAGGGACTCATACAACTCTTATCACAATCCATACATATAAATACATCAATTGTGCAAAGCACATCTGTACATGCTTTGCCCTAATCATTTTCAAAGCATTTGCTCTCCACTTAAGCTCTTTGCACCTATGAACAGGGGTTATTTTGATATCTATTAATTAACTATTCAATATATTAGACCAGAATCCTCAAAATAAAATTTAAAAATCACCAATTCTGATTTACTACATTAGAATTTTGTTTATTGTGGGCAGTGATATGTGGAACTTTCTGATAAAAGAGGGCAGGAGCATAATATTAGCGAATGTTAAAAGATAATTAAGTCTGATATCTGTTTAAGAACATAAATTGCTCTCAAGTACTCTATAAGAGTAATTTATGTATTTGAAAACATAATTTTAACGTGAACAGAACAAATTAATCTATTTACACTACTGTGCTAAGAAGCTATTTTAAACTACCCTTATCAAAACCTAAGATTGAAACACCTAACCAGCAATTATATGTAATTGAAAGTGACACAGCTCATTTTGATTAAGAATATGTAACATACACTTCGCCCATCATTCTAACAAGTGAAATCTAACCACAAGACCATTCTCTTTTGTTAAAACAAAGAAAAACTTTGACACTGGGGTATGCAATGTTATGACACTGGGGACACTGTCTAGCCTAAAATTATAATTATTCAGGCTCATGCCCCACACACTAAGAACACTTCACGTACCTGAAGAGAGAGGGAGTGAAGTAGCCTGAACCTCTATGTGACCTCAGTGTGTTTTACCGAATGTTTTGTGAATAAGCAAACTTCTGAAAGATTGTTTACAAATCATTGTTCCACTGTAAGCACACTGTATGTTCTTCATAACTGTGAGTATTGGCAGATGAAAATAATCTACCTACATCAAAACATTACCAGCTAAAATTTCAGAACATTGAATGTGCTGCTACTACTCTAATGAAAAATGTCTTCAATTAGATCTTTGAAAAGCTTAAATGGCAGGATGTTTTATTTTTAATTATTTGGGCCTAAGAGTATTGACCCACAAACATCCAAAGGTACACTGATATGGTTAGACTAAGAGCCTGAGGATCTTGACATCAATTGATGTGACTGCAGTCATTTTACTGAGCTTCACGGAAGGCAGGCAACAGCATGTTTGAGAAAGCTCTGACTGAATACTGATCCACTATTTAGAACCTTGTTTTTAAAAATGTAATCAAGAGAGTTACTATTTAGTCAATTTAGCAGAAAGGGAAGATAAATAAAGTTTTATTCAAATTAGCTTTCAATGATGTGAGAAATTTGAGTATATTGATATTCACCTCGTTAGGAAGCAATAAGCCTAACAGCTAAAACTCTAAGTTCAGACACTGGTTATCAACGAGTGAGGAGACAGGCAAATTATTTAACTTCATCAAGAATCATTCCCTCCATCTATCAAATGGGGATAATAAATATTAGTCACAATCTTATCGAATGGTAAGAATTAAATATATATTATATATGGGAAGCTTAAGAAACTATGCTGTACTTGTTGGGCATTGTTCTAAACACTCAATAAATATTAGGTATTGTTTAGAAGCTTCTTTTAATAAACTATATTGCAATATAGTTTGGAAATATGTTTTTAAGATATATTTAAGATGAAGAAAACAAAAATGGAGACTTTTCAAATAACTGTGATGAGCATTTAGAAATAGCTAAAGTAAGCATTCTTTTATACAACAGCTACGTTCTTGAAATCTAAAGATGTTTGCCAGTAAAAACATCTTTAAAAAGGAAATTCTGGGAAGTCACTGATATAATTTCAAAGTGCTGTAAACCTTATTTCTACTTCTCAGTGGTTCTTACCACTCTCCTCCGATGTGTCCCACTCAGCACCGAGCCAATGCTTCCATTCCCAGTTCTTCCACGGTGTTATCAACCTTTCTACTCTGCCCACAAATTCCAGCACGATGAAATTCCATCCCCTTTCCTTGCAGCCATCTGCCATGCATCTATTGTTGATATCTTTGCTTATTTTATATTGTTGACTACTAGAAGAAAATCTATGTGAGTAGTTATATCCCTTGGGCCTGCAGGAGCCTTTTACAAGATTGATATACATGGTTTAAACCATAGGAACAAGTATAAATATAAAAAACTTGAAAATTGAATACCTATATATGACAAAAGCGATAGAAAGAAAAATACACTGAATAAAAATACTAAAATTATTTTTACAGCCACGCATCTATAGAAAAAACAATATTATTAGATCATGTTTTACAGTTTATAGTAGACATTCATTCAAACTGCTTTGCTGTAATGTCCAACAATGCTGTAAGGAAGGTAGAAGGTAGGGATTTTCAACCTCAGCAGTAAGGACATTTTAAGGCAGATTATTCTTTATTGTGAGCAAATGTTGTATTGATCAGCAACTCCAGCCTTTACCGACTGGATGCCAGCAGCATCTTCCCCTCCCCAAACCGTGACCATCAAAAATCTTTCCAAATACTGGCCAATATTTTCTTGGACAAAAATCATCCCTAGCTTCAAGAAAGAATAGCAGACAGAACGAGTATATCATTATTGCAAATTTTATAGTCGAAACTCAAGAGAAATGATGTGACTTTTCCAAAATATGAATTCAAGGGTGTAAACTTGATATCTATGGGACTATACCATAATTGTCTTGCGTAAATCATTAATTGCCACTTAAACCAAATGTGATCCTTGCATGACAACTATCGGAGCCACCTCTGAGCTCCCTTCTTCTGACTGATGTGGTCATTATAGCTGTCTTCTTTCTTCCCACCAATTGAAGATATGTCATTATAATTCCAGGCCAAAAATAAGCCTCTGAAAATTCACCGAGGCATGGAACATATTTACACGGGATATGTCGCAATATTTTTCAAAGTTGTTTCTATCTTAGTATACAAGGTGCATGACATAGGCTACGGTTCTTATTAATTAGTTCATATGCAATCGGTCTGACACTATTGTACATACAATACACCAAAAACAAACTGTCTTTTCTTTTGTAGAAGAATCCGATCGGGAGAGCTCTCCATCTATCGCAAGTTAAAGGCAGCACTGAAGACAATTAGATTATCTGACCAAAGATACTACTAACAGTTTTGAACTCAGTAAGCTTGCTCAACAATTTGATTGTGTGCAGCTTTATTCCTTTTAATGAAAAGAGTTTTTCCTTGCACGTTACTGTCCTTTTCCTATGTGTGAAAAATCCTGGGAAATGAGATGAATTCTCCTATTCATATTCTAAGCACAAACACTTTGTACAATTAGTTAAGCACCGTATCTAGCAGTGTCTCACAGCTTTTCGAACTGTTTCTGAACAAAAGAAAGAACAATGCAATTGTCCCATGGAGCCCACTGCCATCTGTGTGCAGGCTGATAAGATGAACAGAGAATATTTGAATGTTGAATGATCGAGGTTAGAGACCATACCTTCCATGACATACACCAGGGATCCCACATCGCCTTCCTTGATGATGCAACTGTCTTTGCCGTACTCCACCGGGTACATACAGTCCACAATCTCCTGGATCTGTGACAGCTCCAAGTTTTTCATAAAATCATTGTCAAGGATGGCCTCCTTTATGAGATCCTTAGACCTGGAACAAGAGAGGGAAGATGTACTGGCAGGTATGGCAAGCTTTTCCATAGTCTGCGGGGTTTGTCAGCGCAGTACAGTGCTCAAGCGCCTGGCAAACGCATTGTCTTATTAGGAGTCCATTGACTTTCCGAAAGACCTTAGAATGAGATAAACACAGGGAAGCATGGAAACATTTGGCATTTTGGCCAGGAAACATTTTCCTTTAAATAAAGTATAATCTAATTAATATATGAGTAACACACTTCAAATCATACAATTCAATTTTCAGAGAGGTATTCCAACCGTAAGGGCTGTAAAAACGCCATCATAAAAACATTTAAAAATGGAATGTGCTATTTAATTGAGGGATAAATAAGAAGTAAACACATCCAAATTCTAGATAACATGGTGTTTTCAGGTATCATATTTCCTATGCGTATAACTTAGGGGCCATAGGTTTCCAAAATGACTGACTGCTTGGCTTTCTGCTTACTTGGCATACAAAAAGATACGTAGAGCTCCCCTGACAATTAAAAACTTTTATACTATAACCCATATTAAAGAGAAAGTGTAGTTATCTGCTTGTGCAGCCCCTCTGGATCACTCCAGAGTCCCCAAGGGAGTATTACCTCCCACTTTGGGAAGCACTCTTATAGAGGAACATCAGGTACATATTGTATCGTGTACAGTGATAGTAAAACAGAATTTCTTTACTAGTGTGTCTCTTCCACTCAAAAGTATACTCCAAGAAGAAGCATTTGATTTCATTTCCCCTGCACTGTATTATTCCCAGTCTTTATCATCACAAAGCCAAAAATAAGGGGTATTCAGGGAAAACTCTTTACAAAAATAATTTAAAGAATTGGATTTCTAATTTGTTTGAAACAACTGGTATAAATGTGATACTTCTTTTGCACACCTTATGACTCATAAGAGAATATTTATTCCATTAAGTAGCTCAACTTGAGGTATCCAAATACATAAAACTATAAAACAAGATGTTTTAAATGTAATATGATTTATAAATGGGATCTAAATACACATTGTCAATAAGGAAGACAGAGGCAGACGCTGTCATTGATAGTCAATAGTTAACAAGAAAGTGTTCCAAACATAATTAATAGATAGTGATAGAATAACAAGTTCCAAATGACTTCCTAAAAGACACACATGCGCGTGTGCGGATACACACATACCCACATGCACACACTCCCAGTGAGCTGATGCTGACTCATGGCAACCCTATAGGATAGAGTAGAGCTGCTCCTATGAGTTCCAACGTGACATCTCTTCCAGGGAGTACAAAGCCCTGTCTTGGTCAAATGGAGCAGCTGGCTGGTGGTCTCTAACTGCTGACCTTGCAGTTAGCAGCCCAACATATAACCACTACAACACAACAGCACTCCTTTTAAAATGAGAGTGGGTGGGGGGAGACCCCAAAATATATTTTATAAATGGTAGATGATAAGGGTGAAAATATCATTGTAACAGCAGTAGTACCTGAGTATGGGTAGGGATGGTACCTGAGCATATAGTAAAGACTGAACCATTATCATAAGGAAATAAACTGTGTGTGAGAAAAAATAACATGCAAATATAATCAGCTCTTCAGTAAATCAATGACTAGATATTTATTACTGTTTGGCTATAATTGGTTTATGCAATATTAATCTGGAGCATTTTATATGGATTGTTTTAAGATATAAGTAGCTGTAATTCTTACTGAAAGAATTGATGGTAATTGAGGATCAGTGACTAAGAACTATGTGGCAGTTACATAATCTCCTGCCAATTTTCAAAAGGGTGGAGTCTAGCCTGTCAATCAGGCCACAGCTCGATGACCTCATTTGGAGGTACAATGGAGATAAATAGTTCACTGGAGGCCAGGTACACTCATTCTATGCAAGACATTCCTGATGACAAGACAGAGGGAGCTACTCTAGAGCCCTGGAGCTGGAAGAGTCATGTAGAGACCCCTGTCAGCATTGAGATGTTTCCACTGCCACTGGATCCACTAGACTTCCCACCCACCGGCCTGTGATATTCCTGCATTCTGTGTCATTGCATGTGTTGTGTGAGTCTGAAGAGGAATGTACAGATTGGTTTGGGACATATGGGCTAATATCGGACTTATGGACTTTATGTGGACTGAGCTGGAATGTTTTCTCAATATACAACTATGCTTTTATATGAAACTATTTCTCATACACATATGAGTATCTCCGAATTTGTTTCTGTAGTCTACTCAGACAAACACAAACTATGATTGAGTCTATTTAAAAAATGATTTTGTGAGACTAACTGACACATGACAGGGCTGTTGAGCTACCTGTTGGTGTACATAGGTATAAGGACAAGAAGAGGGATAATCCTTGTTTGCCAGAATTTTTATATTCCTGAGACACAGAGTCTTGAGTCTTGGATACAAGGTGATAAGATTGTATCCATCCATGGTCTTCATAGGATTGCCTTTCTTAATTATCTGTACCATCCTGACATCAAAAATGCACTAGCACCTTAATATTGACTCCTGAGATAATCTTTTGTTTAAGAATAATTTTTCTAAATGCCAATGCTGATTAGATCATCAGGAAATTAATTTTAGTCAAATTGCATCAAATTCTCTTTATGAATTTTTTTATCTCAGCAACTTAGGCCATACAATGAATTCATAATCTCTATCATAATAAGGACTGGACGTTGTCAACCTCAGAAACTCAAACTCATTTAGCTGCAGATGTTTCTTATCCTTTGGGATATAGTAATAGCTTTCTATTAAAGATCTAAGTTCTAGGAATGCATTAAGATTGGAAATACAGTTGGCTTCCAAGAATACTATTAGCTCAGTCAAAGATGCATGAAGATAACCACTTTTTCTCACTCATAAACAGCACTATTGACCTATTCTATAAAGTGAAACCATGAAGCGTAACATACTCCCTTAGAATTACTGAAATTTTTCTGAGTGTTTTCAAAGAGTACCCCTAGGGAGCTATGCAGTGTTCTGGCTTCTCAAATTTCCTTTTAGTTGAAGGACATGTAATCCCTGGTCTCTGAAGTAGGAAAGCAGAGGCTTTTGCCTATGGCCTTTGTGACTTCAAATCAAACTGATCAGTATATGTCAGCACACTTACGGCCTTCATATAAGGATTGTCCAGGAACATATTTGTCTCTGGGACTTCTTGCACCATCTGTGTATTACAACCAAAAGCTGTGCTTGGCAGTTCGTGATACTTGAAACTCTGCCTCGTTATCTCATTTCCCTTTAAGTCCTTCCCCATTGAGGGTTAGAGGCCTTAGATCAATTATCCTTAGTCTCCACTTACGCCAACATAATTTAGATATAATCGATCAAGGCTTCCAGACAACTCACCTCCAAATCTATTTTTCCCCCAATGAAATGGTCTAAGACACTGACTGAACCTAAGATATGATTCTGCATGTAAGATCGATGGTCCTGTCTTATCAGTACAGGAACTGGGGGGGGGGGGGATGCTGAAATCACATGTCCCATAAATTAGCTATAATCAAGAGTATATTTTCAAACCTTTGACAAGCATTTGGCAGCCAGTTCTGGGAGGTATAAGAAGCAAATAGAAAGATCCGGATGTTTTTACACTTTCTACCTGCTTCTATATAGAAATTGTGATTTTTCAAAATAACTATTTACATTCTATACCCCCAAATTCTGGCTCTTTTAAATCCAAACACTCAGAAAAGTGCATTGGTAGCCCTATTGATTTGTCATGATTAAATTGTCAACATCTGAAATTGTGGCCATAAAGAGATCTGTGATGGCAAACCTGCTCTCCAGGAAAAACAAAAGAAAAACCTTGTCTCTGCCGAGTTTGCTAATTTTCATGGTGTGCATAAAACCACCACAGACAATTTCAAGCTACCAATAGGAAGTCAACCTGATTGCAAAATTCCTTAAAATCTAATAAAAATTAGACTGCATTGACGAGTACAAGTTGATTTTAACACACTACTGAGATAGATAGTTTTTACTACCCTAAGAAGTTTAGGTTTGTTTCGGTGTGTTTGGGTCTGTTGAATTTATAAATTCTGGTACCAACATGATAATCTCCCTCTCATTATATGCTCATTCAGTGACATACTGTTCCCAGATAACTTAGAGCTCAGATTAGTCATACATCTTACAAACCCTCAAATTTTGGAAAAAGAGGTTGAAAGTCTATTTCCTCATTCACATATATTACAGAAAAAGCCCCTGAACAGCAGAGACTAAGCAATAGAAATTGCCTGCCCATCAAAGAACAAAAAATCATACCATTGGGTGCACACCTCCATGATACAATTGCTGAGGACAAACGGGTGCATAAACAAATGTGGCGAAGAAAGCTGATGGTGCCCAGCTATCAAAAGAGATAGTGTCTGGGGTCTTAAAGGCTTGAAGGTAAACAAGCGGCCATCTAGCTCAGAAGCAACAAAGCCCACATGGAAGAAGCACACCAGCCTCTGCGATCACGAGGTGTCAAAGGGAGCAGGTATAAGGCATCATCATCATCAAAAAAAAATCTTACCACAGTGAATGAAGGGGGAAGTGCAGAGTGGAGACCCAAAGCCCATTTGTAGGCCACTGGAGATCCCCTCACAGAGGGGTCTAGAGGAGGAGATAAGTCAGTCAGGGTGCGACATAGCAATGATGAAGAATACAGCTTTCCGCCAGTTCCTAAATGCTTACCCACCCACCCCCCTGCTATCAAGATCCAAATTCTACCTTGCAAGTCTGGATAGAGCAGAGGTTGTACACTGGTGCAGACAGGAGCTGGAGGCACAGGGAATCCAGGGTGGATGATACCTTCAGGACCAGGGGTGTGAGGGGTGATACTGGGAAGTTAGAGGGTGAGTGGGTTGGAAAGGGGGAACCGATTACAAGGATCTACATGTGACCTTCTCCCTGGGGGGCGGACAACAGGAAAGGGGGTGAAGGGAGATGCCGGATAGCACAAGATATGACAAAATAATAATTTATAAATTATCAAGAGCTCATGAGGGATGGTGGAGCAGGAATGGAGGGGAAAAAAGAGGACCTGATGCAAAGGGCTTAAGTGGAGAGCAAATGCTTTGAAAATGATTAGGACAAAGAATGTACAGATGTGCTTTATACAATTGATGGATGTATATGTATGGATTGTCATAAGAGTTGTATGAGTCCCGAATAAAATGTTAAAAAAAAGAAAAAGAAGGAAAAAAAAAAGAAATTGCCTGCCTACTTAATCTTAGGAGGCGGGGAGGGGGAAGCAATTCTAGGGTGAGTCTGAAGAAGTACACACCTATCCCTCTAATAATAGAGCCAAGATGAATAACTTTTACTAATATTAGAAATATTATTATTTTATAAATATAAGGCCATATCATGTAATAGGTTAACAAACTCTAACCAGCAAGAGTGCTATTTCAAGGAATCAAGAACGCTGGTCCCAACGAGGTGGTGTGGAAATCCTACTCAGCTGAAGGCTGCACGTCAGTAGCCATAGATGGAAACGAATTTTCAAGGATCAGAAAGAAAGCTTGTGTGTGGTTGAAAACCGATGGAAACTGATAGAAAGAATCACAGAAACAGGGGCCAGGTTTTAGCCACAGGAAGCTGGGGACCTTTCATACTATACAGAAGAAATTAATTTTATTATATAAGCTACAGGAAGCCAGAAAGGACTATAAGAAAAGGTACGATTTAAAGACAATATCACACACAAAAAAGAACAATTGCATTTCATCATGTAGTGTAGCAGAATTATTATTGTCATATACTCATGGCATTTTTATAAATGAAGCTCTTGGGAACCAGTATCCCATAAATGTTTCATTCATTTGGATTCCAATTACTGACTCTTGGGTAACTGTTGCATTAGGTAAAAATTAGGGCTTATCTCCAATTGTAAGAGCTATCACAAGAGGCCTAAGAGTCCATCCACCCTATTTGCACCTTCAATTTTGATTAGTTTCCCATTTCATCACCACTAAGTATGCCAAAAACAACTTTGCCCAGAAAAGTAAGAATTAACCTCTGATCTCTCAGTTTGACAATGATTTTCAGGAACTCAAATTAAAAATCAAGTTATTAATGCTACGAAACATAGACATCAACCAAAGCACAATGTAGTAGAGAAACTTATATGATCAACTTTGTGACTAAAATATGTGTAGAGAATTAGGGAGCCCTGTTGGCATAGGGGTGTGCAATGTGTGGCTGCTAACCTCAAGAGGGGCCTGAAAACTGACCCGCCACTCTGGGAGAAAGATGAGGCTGTCTCGGCCCATGAAGCCTCCCAGCCTTGGAAACCAAAAGGCCAGCTCTACTCTGTCCTGTAGGGTCACTATGAGTTGGAAATGATTCTTTGGCAGTGAGTTTGTATTACATATAGAATTTTTTACTACTATGAAACACTTTTATTGGGGGCTCTCACATCTCCCACCACAATCCATACATCCATCCATTGTGTCAAGCACATTTGTACATGTGCTGTCATCATTTTCAAAGAATTTTCTTTCTACTTGATATCAGCTTTTCATTTTCCCCCTCCCTCCCCCGCCTTCCCTCCCTCATGAACCCCTGATAAGTTATAGATTATGATTTTAATATCTTATATCGGCCTCTGTCGCCCTTCACCCACTTTTCTGTTTTCATCCCCCTGGGAGGAGGTTATATGTTGATCCTTGTGATCAATTTCCCGTTTATCCCCCAACTTCCTCTATCCTCCTGGTATCTCTATTCTCATTGTTGGCCTTGAGAGGTTTATCTATCCTGGACTCCCTGTGCTGGGGGCTCTTATCTGTAGCAGTGTGCATGCTCTGGTCTAATCCAGTTTGTAAGGTAGAATTGAGGTCATGATAGTGGGGGGAAGGAAGCATTAAAGAACTAGAGGAAAATTATGTGTTTCATTGGTGCTATAAAGCACCCCGACTGGTTCATTTCTTTCTTGTGACTCTTTTGTGAGAGGATATCTAATTGTCTACAGATGGCTTTGGGTCTCCACCACACAAACACACACACACACCCTTCACATTGGGTATGATTTTGTTCTGAGTCTGAGCTGCCTGATACCTGATCCTATCAACACCTCATGATCACACAAGCTGGTATGCTTCGTCCATGTGGGCTTTGTTGCATTTCAGCTAGATGGCCACTTGTTTATCTTCAAGCCTTTAAGACCATAGAGACTATATCTTTGGATAGCTGGGCACCATCAGCTTTCTCCACATTTTCTTATGCACCCATTTTGTCTTCAGCGATCATGTCAGGAAGGTGAGCATCACAGAATGCCAGATTATTAGAACAAAGTGTTTTTGCGTTGAGGGTGTACTTTAGTCAAGACTCAATGTCCATCTGAAACCTTAATTCTTAAAATATAGATATAAGTACATAGATCTATTCCCCTTTCATTATATATAAATATATTTACATGTGTACATGCCTGTCTTTAAACCTCTATAAATGGCCTTTGCCTCCTCGTCTTTCCTCTTACTCTGCTCTTGTCCCACCATCATGCTCTGCCTTCATTTGGGTTTAGTAATTCCTCACTGCTACACTGACCTTGATTAAGCCCTACTAGGCATCCTACACCCTTCTCTCCATTGATTATAGTTTACTTGTAGTTTCCTTGTCCCTGGGTTCATTCCCCCTCACTTCCTTTCTCCCACCTCCCCTTCTTCCGTATCCCCCCAGAATCATCAGTCCCATTCTTATTGTCTCCAAATTGTTTATCCCACCTATCTTCTCCAGATAGACACGCAGAGACATTAATAAGCACAAAAACCAGGCAAAGCCAAACAAAACAACAAAGTATGTCTAAACCAATGAAGAGGGATCAAAGGGGAGGGGAACACATCCTGGCCCACCAAGCCCCAAGGATGATATTCCTGCTCAGAGCAGACAATGCACAGAGAGGAGCATAGGACCAGCTCCACCACAAGACACCATCCATGTCCCTCACTGAATTATAGCACTACAGGGGATAACACTTGAGACACAGTGTGGCGAAACACTAAGGGCATGCAACAGAGCAGCAAGGGGAGCAAAGTGATGAAATCCCCGGGGAGTACCAAAATACACTTTGGAGACAGAATGTGGCACCCCATCAGACTCAACTGGAAAAAACTCATAAAGGGCAATAAGTGGATCTTGAACTATTGATAGGCTTTTCCATTTTTGTCGGTGGCTTTCTTTTTGTTGTTGTTGCTATTTTGTTGTTTTTTTCTTGTTGTTTTTACACATAGAATTTTACAGCCTTCAGTAGATCGCTTTGACACTCAACAGCATTGGGGTGCAAATGCCAGGAGACTCGATGGGTGTTGTTTCAAAGTCACATAGTTCCGTGCTGTGCACTCCCCACGAAGAGTCCATAGTTCTATCACTCCAGGAGAGTCTTTTCAGGGACTCTTTACCCTTTCTAGCCCCAGTAATCACTGCAGCAGGATAATCCCATCTTCCTATTGTGAAATATTTGATAATTGCCTATAAGTGAAAAAAGCCAATGGAGTAGTTCCCTTGCTGTCACAACTTAAAATACTCTATAGGTCAGTGGTTCTCAACTTCCTAATACCGTGACCCTTTAATCCAGTTCCTCATGTTGTGGGGACCCCCCCAACCATAAAATTGTTTTCATTGCTACTTCATAACTCTAATTTTGCTATGGTTATGAATCAGGCGACCCTGTGAAAGGGTTGTTCGACCCCCAAGGGGGTTGTGATCCATACTTGAGAACTGCTGGTGTAGGTGAATCTCATTTCTGGAAAAAATTACATATGTGTAATATTTTATATATATACACAGGATTGATCCTCATATCAAAACATATATTATATCAAAAACATATTTATACCCATATCAAAACATCCATAAAGAAATCAAACTATTTTGGTATTTCCAAACAACATCAGTATTTGATACAAAACTTGGGAATTACTGGGCCAAAAGATATGATGGCAACATAATTCCTGGGTGACCAGTGATCTTAATTCTATGTCTTTTACATAATTGCATAGATATATCAGGTGCAAATATCTTCTTATTTTTCACCTATAATACTTTTAAAAAGATGATTATCTAAATAAAATTGAGAAATTCTAATTTTAAAAGAAACCAATGACTAGGATAAGGGGAAGGTGGCTAGCACATAAAATATTTATTTGTCTAAATGTCACTCAGGTGATTATTTACTCATTCCCCTCTTTACAAAGACTCTCACGTTATTATTGCTGACTAGAAACCATTCTAACTAACTCTGTGACCAAGGGCTAGATTCTCACAAAAGGAGGAGATATGTACTGAGTAAGAGGAAAATGTTATTGTTCTTTGAAGGTGTTCACAAACTTACAAAAGGTCAATAGTAAAAGTATCTCATTCAATAATTAAAACATTCACTTCTCCAGAGATGCATCTTGCCTATAATTCACACTACTAAGCCTAATTTGAAATGTGGCAGTCCAAAAATCCAAATAAAACTCTTGCCCTACAAATACATGGAAGTAGAACTGCAAGGTTTCTTATGAGTACTAGAAAGTACTTTGCCTACATTCAACAAGACCATGAACATTACATGGCAGAACAGAAGAAGCACACAGCCTGATCTAGTATGAATCAACCCTGCTTCTCTCGTGTAGATACTAAAACTTCAGAGTGGAGAAATGATCAGAAGGGACGGATGATTTAGCTTATATTTTATTACAGTTGAGATTTAGTGCTTCAAAACAACGCTTTTCCTTCGATACAACATAAAAAGAGTGGTATCTTTAACAAGGTCACCATGATCACAGTATGAATTTCTTTAGGTTTCTCAGCATTCTGGACAACCAGGACTCTAAGGCAGAGACTGCATGCCATGCCATTGTCATCTACACCTTTGAACCCCAACGGATTGCACTGCTGTGTTATGCATTCTTACTGTAATTATTACAATGGTTTGATTTAAAATTGATATATAGGAAATTATTTTAGTCAAACTATTGTTCAGACGCTTCTCAAATTTAATCACTGGGATAAATTATCTTGCATTCAAATTTTAGATTAATCAAGCAGAAAGAGAGCAACATGTTTCTCTGCGAACACCCCGACTCTTCCTCTCAAATGAGTAGACTTCCTCTTGGCCACAATGGTGACTTGGACAATTCACTATTCCCACTCTGGTGATACTCCAGAACAGTAAAGCCAAACGTACCCACACTAGAATGACTCAAGAGACAGATCCCCAATAACATGATTAAAATATATAAAATAAAAATAAATAAAACTCTAAAAAATGAAAGACAGATTATTTGGTTTGATGGACATAGTTACATTACTTGTCTAAATATATGACTTTGCCTTAGCAGACTTTAATACATTAGGCTGAGTTTGGATAAAGGGAGATGATGGGGACAGGGTAAATTAAAATGTATTGCTAAAAAATCAGAGAAAGCTTTATTAAACAAATAATAACAACGTATAAAACTATTCTCGACATAGTCTCCACCTAGGCCTATGAACATCCAAAGGCAGGGTTTTCTTTTCTCTAATCCTTTCCTGAAGAATTTTGTGCTCTTTGATTTATACCACATCACCACCACAATTTCAGTAATGTCAAGAAACTCATATCAGGATGCCTTTCAATGTTCTTTGAGTTTGGGGAACAAAAAAAAGTCGAAGAGGGCAACACCCAGATGTAGAGTGGGTGGTTTATGAGTTTTCCATTCAATTATCATAGGCCAGTCCTTGATACCCAAATTAGCATGGGTCATTCTCAACGAAAGAGGAAGTGCATTTGCATGATGGAGAAAAATTCCTCTGAACAAATGCCTTGGCCTTTTTCTCATAGATGTAGCTCCCATTTTTTCTTAAATTTCTTGCTAATAAGTCCCTGTGGAAGTTACATAATCCCCTTTCAACTTGAGGATATTAAGAGTGCAGGGGTGGAGTCTAGCCTGTCAATCAGATTGCAGCCTGTGATGTTTCCTTGTAGGCATGGCCTTCGCATGAGGATTCTGGGAACTTCCCCTCTCGCTCTGCCTTCATCTTCCTGTTGACAAACTGCTCATTTGGAGACTTGCTGAGAGCTTCCAGAGCTCTCTTTCTCTGAGTCACCTTCCTGTTGAAAAGCCACACTTGGAGACCTGGAGGATCCGAGTGGAGACAAGTGCCAGCACTGAGATTTTTCCAACGCCATGGGATCCACAAGACTTTGCACCCACCGGCCTGTGAGCTTCCTGCATTTTACATCATTCCATGTAACTGTGTGCATCAGAAGAAGGATTTATGAACTAGTATTGAACTTATGGGCTAATGGTGGATTTATGGACTTGATCTGGACTTAACTGGGATGTTTTATTAATACTTAATTACTCTTTGATATATACTCTCTCTTACACATATATGAGCGTCCCTGGATTTGTTTCTCAAGTCAACCCAGACTAACAGACTGATTGTCCTGTGCCCTTTCAGAAAATCTTTCTAGATTAACCCTTGGAAATTCCCTACAGTAATTCCAAAAACCTGAGCTATCTTCTCTGCCTTGAATTTAATTGACCTAACGTGTCTCCCCCACCTCCACTCCTCTTGGAAGCTGTTTCGATAGGACCTTGAAAAAAAAATTTAAGGCAGCCTACTGAGACTAAGACAGGTGTGTTACTGAAAGAACTCGATTGCAGCCATCCACAGAAAGCAGACATGTCTAAACACCTTTCTTGTGCAATAAATGCATGCATGCATGCATGAACTGGGACCCTAGTACAGTGCTTTTAACATATTTTTCTTATCATCATATATTGGGAAATTTTGCAAATTACTTTTTTTTACCTAAAAGATCATTGGCCTAATTGTAAAAGCTCTGTGATTTCTAAACTGCTTAAGCAAAAATTAACTCCAAAACAACCACAACATGGAGTCATTATTATAAAAGTTGTACTGAGGGGGGGAGGGGAGTCTGTTGCCAAGGAGACATGACAACTCATAGTGTCCCACTATTTACAATGATATTTTAATGTGGTTACTCTGTGCTCATTAATATGAGAGAACATTATGTCATTTAACTCTTACAGTGATCCCCTAATGTGGCCAAGGTGGAACTGAGGCTCAGAGTGGTTACATAACCAGCCCAATGTTGTAGTTTGTGAGTCAAGTCAGGATTTTAAAATAAATTTATTTGACTTCCAAGCACACCCTCTCCTAAATGGTCTGACTTCTGAGCCCACAACACTACACTGTATTGACAATTTGAATAATTTACCCCAATTATAAAATTCAAAAGCAAACATTCTTCTCACTTAGTTCTAATTCTACAATAGTGACAATGTTATATTTAAATAATATGACCTTTTATCTGCATAGAGCAATTCATGCTTTCAAAATAATTACACATTTCACCTTTCCCTTCATCCTTGCCACACACCTATAAGGTAGGTAGAACAGATGTCAGTATTCGCTCCATTGTTCATATGGAGAAAAAAAAAAGGCCCAAGAAGGTTAGATGCCAAGCAGAAATCAGACCCCACTGGCTACCAACCTGAAATAAAAACACTTTTCGAAATTTCTTTTACTATACAAACACATACCTTCATTCATTCATTCATTCACCCTCTAGCTGGCTTGCAGCTCTAGGTATCCCCTCCCTCTCATTCTCCTCCAGCTGCATCTCTGTTTCTCTCAGCTTACAACCAATCGAGATCAAACTAACTGGGATAAAGGCTCAACGAATCCACCTCCCTCGCACTAGACAGGATGAGGGCCACGATGACAATCATGCTGTGGCTAAGCAAATTTCCATGATGCTCATTCGGAGAGATTCCCTCTCTGGTCGATCAATTTGTAGGGGTACCTTCATTGGAATTCCACATAAAAAGGAAATTCCTATTTTGCTTATACAATGAGAAAGATTAACTTTTAAAAGCATTTTTGTAACTAATATAATTAGTACCCTGTAATACAGACATAAAATCCCCAGCATTACAGGTGTTAAGCATTTGGCCACTAACCTAAATCAGAAGGAAAATATAGCAGTCTGTTTCTATAAATATTGTAGTCTTGACAAACCTGCGGGGCAGTTCTACATTGTCCTATGGGGTCTCTGGGAGTCAGAATTGATTCAACAACAAGGCGGTTGCTTGTTTGTGGGACTTTTTAACTATCAAGATGTCATGGGAAGGCTGAATAGAGTTTCTGAACTTGAGATGCTGTTGTGCATGTATCACATCTGATCCTCCCACTAAGAATTTACAGAGAAAAATAGTCATCCTAGTGTGAAAATTAGTGGATGTGACATTTAACTTCTGGGCCACGTTTCCTTAATACCAGGTTACACTGGGTTCATCAACTGGCCTTTATAAAGTGGTCCGCTCAGTCAGACCTTTGTATTATTTGAGAATTCACTCATTTATTCATTCATTCACCAATCACATATTTCTTAAGTGTCTTTCCTATAACACTGAGCTGTAGATTAGGTATATCACAGAAGGAATGGAAATAGCTGAAGCTCTCAGTGTTTTATAGATAGAATGATTTAAAAAGAGAGCAAACAAATAAATAAGGGAAGAAAAGTCAAGTCTTTGTAATTTTGCAAACTGAGCGCTGAATGCAAAATAAAGACTATTTAGGAGATGAAATGAAAGCCTGTCCAAATAGGAAATTTTAGGCTGAGATTTATAGATAAGAAGAACAAAGGAAGAGATGGTCTTAATGAAGAATACTCTAAGCAGAGGAACCAAATATTTTCAGGTCTGGATTAATAAAGAAGACTGTGAGCTACAAACCTTCTGATCAATAGAAGGAATTTCAGGACATTTATTTGGGTGACATACACATGGTCTACTTAGGACATGGCATTGCAGTGATAGGAAACAGTTGAATTATTAGTGAAACTGAAGCCCACTAAAGGGGTCTTACAGCCCTGGTGATGTAGTAGGTTATAATTTGAGCTGTAAACTACAGGTCAGCAGTTCAAAACCACCAGTCACCCCACCAGAGAACTCTAAGACTTTCTGCTCCCACAGAGATTTAAAGCCTGGAAAGCACACAGGTGTCATTCTACTCTGTCTTAGAGGCTCACTGTGAGGCTGAATTGACTCAATGAACGTGAGCTTGGAGTGTTTTAGTTAACAAGGGTGATGAGAAACGTGATGGGATTTATGTCTGAAAAATATCACTGAGATTTCGGTTAATGGGTTCGAGAAGTTGAGGCAAAGGAGAGGGGAAAGAAAGTTCAAAGGAGATGCTTTTCCACTATTCAAAGACACCCTAATAATAGCCTAGAGTAGATTATTGTGACAATTACAGTCAATGAAACCAAGGTAAATCCTCAGTGAGCTGGACTGAGGCTTTACCAATGAACTCAGCAGCAAATCACTGGTATATACCAACGGTCAAGAGGAGGGTGACCTGTCACCATCTGGCAATGTGTCCTTCTCTTCCGCATAAGGACACCATGAGTCAGAGGACACTGGATGATGACTAACAACAGGTGCGGGCAGCAACAGGAAATGCAGAAGGGAGTGCGAGTAAACTGAAAACCTAGTTTGCAAACAGAAGCTATAGAATTTCCTTACAGATTTCATATGGGCATTAGAAAATTGTCCTGGCTTGAATTATATTGGACCTACTTGTTGACATGACTTAGTCAGATAAAAACCACAGATCCTGGGGAGCAGTGAAAACCAGAAGAAGGGTAGAGAAAGAGCAGGGCATCGAGTATATTGAAAAATACTGAAGCATTTCAAAGAAGAATTCCCAGCTGGACATATTTTCCAATGTAATTAGTTTTAAATCATTGAAATTTCCAGCCATGACATAAATGGTCTTCATTACAAATGAATATGGTTGCTTCGCTGTCATAATAATCATCATCATCATTTTCCACTGTAGTCTTTGTAAAGTAATACTTAAGTACTTTTACTATGGCTTTATTTATCAGATGACTTTGAACACAGGGGTATCGTCATTACTGAAATTTGCTTTCAAACAGGATTTCTTTTAAAAAGTCAATAAGACTTACTGTCACCCTGGCCACCAAAAAACAACTATACGTATACACACCACAAACCAAATCACAATAGACTACAGTTGGTCAAGTTGAATTCGGTAAGGTTACCAGGTGGGAAGGTAACAACAACATCTGTCCAACAAAGTCCCAAACAGCCTAAATTCTTCTTCATTTACCAGCGCAGCATAGGAAGCTAAATAAAAATCAGACTTTCATCTTAGCAGTAAAAAGGACTGTTCGGTGTTTCAGAAGTATATTTGTTAGCAAGCTGACAGGGTCAGCCATGCAAAAAAAAGCTTTTTAACATACTTGATCCTCATATCAAGTTCGTGAGGATTAAAAAAACAGAAACCATTCAGTAGGAAAGCAGGCAAGAGAGAAATGAAAGTGACTCAATATTAATCATAACGTTGACTCACTTGACATCATATAAGCCTCATTACCCTCCCCGCCACTTATTTCCTAAGCTTTCAATTGTATTGTAAATGAGACCATTCAAGAAATGACGGCACCATAAGGATCATTAAAAGTTCTGTTCCAAATATAGTATTTGGGAGTTATAAATGTCAGTCAAGCACAGCCTTCCTTCACAGTTAATAAAATGAATATCTGGGCTTACTTTTGACCCTGGGTTATTGTCATATTCATTTTTTGTTCCTTATGTTAATAAGGAAGACTGAGGAAGACTCCATGTGTTCAAATTATGGTTCTGTTGAAGGACATTGAAAGTACCAGGGACTTCCAAAAGAACGGATCTGTCTTGGAAGAGGTAGCGTTGGAATGTGCCTTAGAGGCAAGGATGGCTAGACTTTGGACATGTTGTCAGGAGAGGCCAGTCCCTGGAGAAAGACATCCTGCTTGGGAATGTGGAGGGCAGCGAAAAAGTGGGAAGCCCTCAACAAGCGGGACTGGCACAGTGGCTACAATAGGCTCAAACATAAGAACAAGTAAGGGGCTGTCAAGGACTGGGCAGTGTTTCCCTCTGCTGTGCATGGGCTCCCCATGAGTCAGAACCAAGTCCTCAACTTCCATTAAAAAAAAAACCAAAACAGCTCACTGCCATTGTGTCAACTGCCACTAAAAAGCAACAACAACAAAACTCACTGCCATCAAGTCAATGCCAACTCAAAGCGACCCCATAGGACTGGCTAGACCTGCCCCCATTGTCCAATGGGGCGGCTGGTAGTTTTGAACCGCTGACTTTTGGGATTGTAACCAAACTTGTAACCGCTAGGCCACCATGGCTCCAGGTAAACTTCCAGAGTACTGTAATTTTTTTTTCCAGATAGTGTACCCAAGTAAATAACATACAGAGGCATGTAACAAGCAGACTTGATAAAATTATATTAAAAGTTCTAACATAGTACGCGAATGTTTACATTTCACATAACTCTAACAATGTTTCCATAAGTGAATTTTGGTCTTATCAGTCCCCATTTTATTGTGTCTGCATAATGATGATATAAGTCATGGCCAAGAAATCATGGCTTGAGTTTGATAGTACCCCTTAATCAGAGAAAGAAGCATGTGAAACTGCGTTTGCTCTGGGGCATTTTGTGCCCTGGCCTGAGAACAGTGGCACTCTGTAATTGATCTACAGCCCCAGGAGAGCTACTTCATGCCAGAGACAGGCAAAGGACTACCGAAGGGATCAGGGGAAACTGGGCAGCAGGGATGCATGGGTGCAGGTGCACATTGCCCCAGCTCTGCCGCCAGTCAGACCCGTCTCACCCACCTGAGGGGCACGTGACCGCACTGTGCCCCGTGACTCTCGCACGCACCCAGCAGCATCCACCAGGGGATAGATATAGTAGGACCTCAGTACTCAACATAATCGGATTTGGACACAAAATGTGGAGAAAATTTTCATCAGAGCTCAAACAAAACATTGGCATCTGACCCGACACACGTGATTTTTGCAAACAAAAGCAGTTCATGTTTCCGACACTCAGCATTAGTTGGCATTGTTAGTACACAGAGTCTAAAACTTTTGCAGCTTTGATCCAAGTGTTTTCTATAATATCTTCTTAGTTTTTGTAGATTTTTGTACCGATTTTAGACAAAAACGTGGGTTCTAAAAAAGAGGTTTTGAAAAGAATCATCATGATAAGGAACTGGTTAACTGTGTTATTGATATTATTGATGATAACTTAGTAAACCCTTCTAGTAAACAGTTCAAGCATACCAACAGCAGAGCACACTCACATTAGACATTCCTTTTTTAGAGAAAGTCAGCCAGGTCCTAGTGAAAAAAGACAGAGAAGGGAAAGGCTCTTGAAAGGTGGCTACCAGTTATTTTATGGAAAGGGAGACCCCTTCCAAACATTGACTCTCCACCCCTCCTCCCCACATCCGTGTCCACAGATGCAGATCCTCATTAATCTCAAGGGATGGACCACACTGTTGTTGTTAAAAACTTTTTTAATGTTGTGTCTCTTATTTAAATTATATTATTTAACTTTGAACTTATTTCCTTTAAAACTTTTGTGTAACAAAGGGAAAGTGAAGTCATCCACATGGGGAAACGTGCCCCAAAGACAAACCAAACTCACTGCCTTTGAGTCGATTCTTACTCCCAGTGGCCCAATTGCACAGCGTGAACTGCTCCTGTGGGTTTCGACAACTGTATCTTTTTATGGGAGTGCCAAATCTCATCTTTCTCCAACCAAGCGGCTGGTGGTTTCAAACTGCTGACCTTGTGGTTAGCAGCTCAGCAAGTAGCCCACCCTGCCACCAGGGCTCTTAAAAGTTCTATATGACCAAAACAATAGGCGGGGTTCCACAGCAAGCTCAACCATGCAATGTATGTGTTATTTGTTTAAAACTATTGTATGTTACGGAAACCACCAATCTCGTATCGCTCTTCCTGTCCAGCATCCCAAAAAAACCTTTCAGTCTGTTTCCTTCACCCAGACCTCTAGCCAAACCTGGGCACTTCCCACCCCAAATGTAATCATAAACCTTTCCTTGCACTGTGAACCTTTGCAAAACATTGCATAAACCTTTAGCTAAAGCCTTAGATTATTTGTCTCTGATTTAAATGGTACCCTTTTGTTCCCATCAAATATCCTATATATCTTCAATGATATTGTTTCAGCTGGACATTTCCAGCATACAATCTACTACTATAAATCAAACTACTGTCTTATTAACTCCAAACATAAATCCACTTTGGTATTTGAAGTTGGTGACCCATAATTCAGTAGCTCCACCCAGAACTTCTAGTGTTCTGTTTCTGTATCAGTAAGGCTTCTAGAATGCCCCATCTTTCTGAGTGTCACGGTAGCGAACTCCCTAGCTGCTCACAAAGCTATTTGAGTATTTTCACACTGCAGTCATTTTCCATCTGCACTGGGATTCAGTCCGATAAGGCGTATTTAAAAACACAGATACTGAGTATCCACACACAAAATGCTATTGCAATTAGGTGTTGGTGTATGTACTGCCATATATTTACAGCATGGGACATGTTTTGATTATGTGTTTATGTGAAAATTATTAAACCGTGACTTTTTGTGCATAGTGTATGAGTTCTGCCCTCACAATTTTTAAGTTCATGTTCACTTGAAGGACAATCCATCCATAACTTTTTTTATGTATTTAAGTATAGTTTAACCCAAAATAATGTTCTGGGAGATGTACACATCATATTTTTCTTGAACTTGCAAATGTTAAATACTAAACCTTAAAGATAAAAGAAATGTAACACATGGAGAAACGTCTCAAATCTGACTCACATGAAGTCAGAGCAGGCAGACAGAGCGGACCTGGGTACTTATCCTCTGAAACAAACCTTCCTTTGCTTATACAGAATATCAGCCTGGTCTCTCTTTACCATTTCTGTGAAACAGTAAAGTATGACAGGGGCTTCAAGCATTCATGGAAAATTGGAGTGAAGCAACAATGTAACTCCATGAACTTTCTGAATATATATATGTGTGTTTGTATATATGTGTGTTTGCAGAGAGAGATGTTTTAGAAATAGCTCTACAGGAAAGTCAAGCTTGGTATAGAGTCACATTTGACTCAGTATATGACAGATGAGAAACTTCAACAGATCAACATCATGATTATTAGCTCCATTCCTATCCAAACATCTGCGCGAAACGTTCCACATTCTCAGTACAGTTTAAAGAAACACGGAGGGCTTTGCATTCTCCTAAAGAGTTAACAGTCTGCTGCATGAGTACCTTGATAACTAGGGGACTAGTCCAAGAATCAAAAGCCTTCTCAAGTACAAGGACACGCGACTGAGAGATAACCTGGTCCATCTTTAGTTTTCAACGTGAGAAAACGGGCATTAGAGTTAACTGGTGCTACTGCCAGGATCAGCATACAGGCTGCCTCCAGGTGAGGTTGCAAATCTGTTAGAATATGCACGGAGATTTTTGCAATTTAAGTAAGTGCATCCATTCGCAATTCTCTATAGCAACTTTAACCCTCAGTCCCTTCTTATTCAATTTTTTAGAAGTACAAATCATTTGTTAAACCTCTAAATTTTAAAGCAAAGAGAGAGTAACGATAGCTAAAAGTTCGATTCTCAACTCACTGCCGTGGAGTAGATTCAGACTGAGAGTTACCTTTTAAGGCAGGGTAGAACTGCCCAGATGGGTTTTCTGAGACTTTCATTCTTTACCGAAGTAGAAAGCTTCGTCGATTTGCCTCAAAGCTCAAGGAGTTTCAAACTGTTGACCTTGTTATCCGCAGCCCCACAGGTGACCACTCTGCCAACACTGCTCTTAGGATTAATTGCTCTTGTTGTGATGGGCAGTCAAGTCCGTTCTGACGCACAGCTACCTGAGGGACAGCAGAACACAGCACAGCCTGGTCCTGGGCCCTCCTCACTACTGTTCCCCTGTTTCCAATGTTCGCATTCCATTCACCAATTATTACTGATGCATCTTGACTGCATGTTTGATCAATTTCAGACTGATAATACTGGGACGATTCTTCAATTTCTGCATCACTAGGTCTGGTGGTTGCATAAATTTAAATAATAGTTGTGCTGATTGGAGTCTCTTCTACGTGAATAGACATTCTACTGCCACAGAGAGCATAGAATATAGACCTTTATGGATTCCATTTTATTTTGAACAACTTCCAATTTTCCTAGATTCACACTTCAAACCCTCCAGGTTACAATTACTAGTTTGATATGTGCAGTTGCTTATTCTCCTTTTGAGTGGTGCCCCATCAGCAAGTGAGGCTCCCAAAGGTTTCACTCCACGCTTGCCTCCACCTTTGACATGAGCGGAAACTATGACATAGTAAACTCTGCTTTGAGAAGGCGTCTCTTCCTCAGTTCTACTTTGAATGCCTTCCAATCTGAGGAGCTTATCTTCCAGTTCTATCTTTGACAATGTTATACTTCTCTTCATTAAGTTTTCAGCAACTGACAATGATTCGATGCTGGGTTCTCAGTGGCTAAAGACCCTGAAAGGGGACAGACAACCTACTCCTGCCTTGTAGTCTGTTGTCAGCCTGGAAGCTCTGCTGACACCTGTTCCCTTTGGGTGTCCTTCTGACATTGAACAGCCAGCGAGGTAACCCTCAGCAGCACATCAACACAAGTCACCACAGTATGACAAACCCGCAGACCAGTTAGCAACATTCAAAGACTAAATTTAGGCTGTAGATCGTTAAAATGTTTTTAAATGATGATTTTCTTGACTTTTGCTTGCTTGTGAGTTGATTTAAATTAGACTCTAAATGAAGGAGTACAG
Source organism: Tenrec ecaudatus (assembly GCF_050624435.1). Lineage (NCBI taxonomy): Eukaryota > Metazoa > Chordata > Mammalia > Afrosoricida > Tenrecidae > Tenrec > Tenrec ecaudatus. The sequence goes on from NC_134545.1 coordinate 71,052,360, forward strand.
AGTTAAAGGAGATAAAACTTTCTATCACTATGAAAGAATAAATACATTTTTAAAACAGCAATGTTGTTGAAAGCAATTATCTAACAATATGCTATTGCCTCATTAGCACCTTATTAGTGATTTTTCCCTTTTCTTGATATATATATATCCATAGTGATCTTTTCAGGCAGTAGGGCTTATTTCTAGGCTGTGTAGTAGTGTTCATCTCACCGCACACGGCACTTAATGTCCCCCTCTTGATGTGCGCACCATGTCTAAAAGCAGGGCCGAGGTAAGTCAAAGAACAAGGCTGTGCTGGTTTCTGTCAGTGGTGCTTTGGTTTTTGCAATCCAAACTCTCCCTACACTTGTGCAGTCACCTGACGGAAAGTAGCGTTTGAACTAGTCTAGAATTAGAAAAGTGAACTAACACACACACATTCACCAAAAAATAATAGTGGCTCTCCTTGAGATCTTTTCCGTAGGTTTTCTTCTTTCTCGGCCTGAGGATTTCCTATGGTCTGTGTCCACTCAGGCACCACTGAAAGAAAATCCACCCAGGTAACAAATGTTGAAAAAGCAGCCAGAGTGCAGAGAGCAGAACCGGTGCAAAAAGAACTAGGTTTGAGCCTCTTTCCTGCCCTTTTCCTAACTGTTTGGCCATTGTTATGGTGAAGGATTATGTATGTCAACTGGACACATGGCTATAGGTGGAGTTAAACCTGTCAATCGAGTTATAGTCTGCTTGAGATCATAAACCTTTTGCATAAAAGACAAGAGTCCAAAGAAAGTTGAATTCTCTTTGGCCCTTTGCCTTCTGTCTTAGCTAGCTCTTGTGTCTGGTTCCTCAGTCTCCTGTCATGTTGCCTGCCAATCCACGAGCCCTCAGCAGACTACCAATGGTGGATTGATGCAGCCGACTTCAGACCTCTGCATCTACTAGCTTGTGCCCCTGCTGTGTCTGCTCATCATCCTGGTCTGCTTCGTCCATCTCCTGCTGCTTCCCGTTCCTCAGCTTGCACGCATCAGGAGAAGCCCGGCTTGAACCAGCCTGCACTTACCTACTCCTGTAATAGTGTGAGCCGTTTCTTGACGTACATTTATTTCCGTATACAACACACACAAGCGTCACCGATTTTGTTTTTTTCCAGAGAAATCAACCTAACACAGTCATGTTCCCATAACCTAACTGCAAAATGAGCAGGAAAACAATACCTACTTCTGGGCGTGGTGTAAATAGAGTGCACAATAGAATCCTATTTATGCACTTGCAAATGATAAGTGCAGAATCGTTAAGTGCCACTGATTAGATTCTGACTCACAGTGAACTCATGTGGCAGAGTAGAGTCACTCAAGATTTTCTTGCCCGTAATCTTTATGATAGTAGATCACCTGGTTCTTCTTCCACTGAGCCATTGGGAGGGTTAGAACCACTAACCTTTTGCTTACAAGTTGAGTGGTTAACTATTGTACCATGAGGTCTCCATAAGTGTAAAATAGATGGTAAGTATAGTCATCAACATGTAGGAGCCATGGAAGAGGGCAGGGAGAGGAATCCATTAAAAATAATAGTACCGTATATACTGGAGAATCAGCGGAGTTTTTCAGCACCTTTTTTTTTAAACAATTTATTGGGGCTCATACAATTCTTATCACAGTTCATACATATACATACATCAATTGTATAAAGCACATCTGTACAGTCTTTGCCCTAATCGTTTTTTTCTCCTCTTTTCTTTTTTTACATTTTATTAGGGACTCATACAACTCTTATCACAATCCATACATATACATACATCAATTGTATAAAGCACATCCATACATTCCCTGCCCCAATCATTCTCAAAGCATTTGCTCTCCACTTAAGCCCCTTGCATCAAGTCCTCTTTTTTTTTTCCCCTCCCTCCCCTTTCCCCCCTCTCTCATGTGCCCTTGGTAATTTATACATCGTTATTTTGTCATATCTTGCCCTATCCGGAGTCTCCCTTGCCCCCCTTCTCTGCTGTCCCTCTCCCAGGGAAGAGGTCACATGTGGATCCTTGTAATCAGTTCCCCCTTTCCAACCCACTCACCCTCCACTCTCCTAGCATCGCCCCTCACACCCTTGGTCCTGAAGGTATCATCCACCCTGGATTCCCTGTACCTCCAGCCCTCATATGTACCAGTGTACAGCCTCTGCCCTATCCAGCCCTGCAAGGTAGAATTCGGATCATGGTAGTTGGGGAGAGGAAGCATCCAGGATCTGAGAGAAAGCTGTGTTCTTCATCGGTACTACCTCGCACCCCAAGTAACCCATCTCCTCTCCTAAACCCCTCTATGAGGGGATCTCCACTGGGCGACACTTGGGCCTTGGGTCTCCACTCTGCACTTCCCCCTTCATTTAATATGGTATATAGATATACATATAAACATATACATATATACATATACACACATATACACATACATACACACACTTATATCTTTTTTTGCATGATGCCTTTTTAATGTTGTTTTTGTGATAAAATTAGGTGCCTCAGCTGATATTCAGGATGGCTTATATTCAAGTATATATGGTAATTGTTTTAAACCCCACTCCTTGTCCTGGAGTCCATTCCAACTCACAAGGATCCTTCAGAACGAAATACAGTAGAATTGTCTCAGGGGGCTTCATAATCCATATGCTCTACAGAAGCAGACTTCCATACCTTTCTCCCGGGAGCCAATGGAGAGTCTGAAGCCTCATCTTTCAGATGGCAGAAGTGTGATTAACCACTGAACCACCTGAGTGAGTACAGGTGCCTGTCTGGTGGTGCAACAGAAGCAGAATTGTGTTGTTCACGGAAGCTAATGGGGGGTCCAGATGCTGCAGTGGGCATGTATGGCTACAGGGCAGGAGGAAATAAACAAACAAATGCTGCTTTCCAAAACATGGCACTCTTGGACCTATCATTTTGGACTTCTCTTAGGAAAGGATTATCACCTTCCCATTTTATTGTCAGGTTTATCTAGGCAGGTTCAAATACAGACACTTAAGCACCACTCCTGAGATTCTCATACAGGAGATCTGGACCAATGCCCAGCAACCTGCCTTTTATGAGCACTTTATAGTTATACAGGTTGTCCATAGACCACACTTAGAAGCACTTTCTTAGATTGTCTAAGTTCTGTATTAAATCAGATCAGCAGAGAGTTTTGGCTCTCACAGAATTCCTCTAACTTCAATATGCCTTTAAAGAATTGCATTTTAATAGGGACCCTTGAGCATTTGGTTAAAATTGATTTAATAAAGAGCCTATGATGACAACATTTGCTATATGTAAGACGTTGAGTATTGTGTTGTTCAATGTTTCTTTTACTACCTCAATTAAATAGATGTCTACTGGCACACATTGCCATTGCATTTTTTTATTGTAAAGTGGTTGGGATATAAATAATATATAATTTTTTTAAATGTGTCAAATAATTCTGCCATGCGCTCTCAGAATCAAGAATCTCTTGGCCTCAGGGCGATCAGCCTTAGACAGACAGCAGCCAACTAGCTTTCAGCTAGATTAGATTAAACCACAGAAAACCCAAATGTAGAAATAAGGAGGAAGGTGGGATTTCTGCCCTTCAGTCTAAGAAAAACCGAGTGCTTGGAAAACCCTACGCAAGAGAGCTTCTACTCAACATTTTTTAAAACCTCTAATATATGCAAGAAGAGGTGTACAAAGAATTTTAATTTTTGTTTATTTCTTTCCCTCTCTCTCTTTTTAATCGTTTTATTAGGGGCTCATACAACTCTTAGCACAATCCACACTTATATAAATTGTGTAAAGCACATTTGTACATTCATTGCCCTCATCATTCTCAAAACATTTGCTCTCCACCTAAGCCCCTGGCATCAGCTCCTAATTTTTCCCCTCCCTCCCCGCTACCCCCTTTCCCCCCCCTCATGAACCCTTGATAATTTACAAATCATTATTTTGTCATATCTTGCCCTGTCTGGCATCTCCTTTCACCCACTTTTCTGTTGTCCGTCCTCCAGGGAGGAGGTCACATGTAGATCCTTGCAATCGGTTCCCCCTGTCCAACCCATCCTCCCTCTACCCTCCCAGTATCACCACTCACACCACTGGTCCTGACGGGATCATCCACCCTGGATCCCCTGTGTTTCCAATTCCTATCTGTACCAGTGTACATCCTATGGTCCAGCCAGATGTGTAAGGTAGAATTGGGATCATGATAGTGGAAGAGGAGGAAGCATTTAGGAACTAGAGGAAAGACGTGGTTCATTCTTGCTATAGTGCATCCTGACTTGCTCATCTCCTCCCCGAGACCCTCCTGTAAGGGGATGTCCAGTGGCCTACAGATGGGCTTTGGGTCTCCACTCTGCTGTTTATTTCTTAAACCAATGTACAGAGCAGTGAGTTCTTTTATGCTCAGATAAAAAGAAATTGATAGCATATTTAAGCATGCAAGCATTTTTGGGAGGGGGACTTATGATACACAGTATTTACTTAGGTTAATCTTTTGCGTAAATATTCTAGCACAATTGTCCATCCCCCCCCCACCTACCTAAACACAGACACAAAAGTATTCCAATGTCTATCTGGACTTTAAAGGGCCCACACAAAATGGAGGGGTCTCCTAAATATTTATGAGAGTCTTCCTTATTTCACATATGAGGTACTAAATAAAAGAGAGTTGCAGAGCCATGAACGGTGAACACGCACTAAATTGCTGATACTGTAATGCACATTCAGAAATAAAAGACCAAACCAAGCTTAGTCTTCAATGTTCATCTCACACATAAGGGGTTAAACAAGACAACATTGATAGAAACCGTGATTTATATGCACGCTCTAACTACAACGGTGAAGCCACTTGTGCTGTCATGTAGTGTTTGTATGGAATTCTTTTACATATGGTAAGATAATTAGACCTTTGAGGGGGGAAAAAAGGAAAACTTCAAGAGATAGCTCTTGAGCACATTGCAGGGAGAAAAATGCACCCGATCATTGTTCTTACCTATACAAATACCCTCAGTCTCCTACTTAGGCATTAAAACATAAGAGGTTAAATAGGGATAAATTGGGCATGGGGCAATCTACTGCAGGGGAAAAAAGAAAGTATATGGTAGGAATGAGTTTTACTAATCAACGAAGATTTACATTATGCCACTGCAAACAATAAATATACATAGAAAGCATTTGTCCTTTTGGGCGACCATCAATGCCACTAATACATTAAGATAACATCTTAAATAACTATATCCCCTCCCTACCATGGGTTCTATTCTGACTTACAGAAATCCTATTGGGTTTCCTGAGGCTGTGAGTTTTTACAGATGCAGAGCACCTCATCTTTGCCCCACAGCGCAGGAAGTGGGTATAAACTGTCCACTTTTTGGCTCAGAACCCAATGCTCAACCCACTGTACCTCCAGGGCTCAGATAGAGTATGCTGGCATGCAATTTCATTCATCCTTCTTTCAAAATGTTCTTCTCCTTTCCATGTCTTTATCACCCAGTATTAATTGATGCAATTGGAAATATGCAGAATTACTTTATATCTGAATTAAACTTTCAAACAAAGTAGGTTTCTTCTTTTGCACTGTTCATCCAAGTTTATTATTCTAAGGAAAGTTCAGATGGTTTTATTTCTAATAAAGAGTCAGCCTCTGACCTTTCCTAGACAAAAAAAAATAAGTAATTTTCTCTTGTTCTTGTTCCACTAAGGAATAAATAGCCTGCATGAGAAATGTGTACCATTTTAGAGTAAAACTACTATAAACAAGCTATCAAGGAAGATGGCAAGCAGCCTCAATTACCCAATTTTCTTCCAAAATCCCATACCAAAACTGAAAAAGAATCATTTGTCTAAGTACACAGCGCATCCTTAATGACTTAAGAGTCAATACTGCAATCTCTTAGGTGGGGTATCTTGTCCCTACACTGGAGACCCTACAGGTCAAAGTGGAAAGTTCTCTTGTAATGTTTCCCACGATTGCAAAGCTATGGGCCCTTGGGTCCCTTGTGACTCACAGTTCTACGTGACCTGCAGTGACATTTTAAAAGATTGAAAGAAAGCAATGAGGGAGCACTCCAATAAATACTTGAAAATAATTTTCAAAGGAAACAGAAAGCTGAGTTTCCTATTTCTCTGGAAGTATCTGGGAGAACGAAGAGGTTTGCTACTCCCACAAAGAGTTACAGTCTCAGAAACCCAACAGGGAAGTTCTACCTTGCTCTACCTGTCAGGTCTCCAGGAGCCAGAATTGACTCAATGGCAGTGACTTCTTGATGTGTCAGTGTGACTGCCAGCACTGAGTCCTTGTTACAGCACACCAAAGATCAGCAGCAACCAAGGCCAAACTACTACTTTTGGCGCAGGCATAGGTCCTATAAGTTATCCTACACCTACACTTGACCCAACTGATTCAAGCATGGGTCCTAGTAGGTGACCAGATATTAACATTGGTAAAGCGGGACACCATTGATAAAATTCTTATCCTGGCAAAATAGCCACATGGCAACCAAAAACCGTATACCCTAGCTGGTCATGCATTTTTTCCAAAAATTGGGACTTTTTTAAAATGCTGCAGGAGGTGGGAAAATTTGTTAAAAATCGGGACTGTCCCGCCAAAAGTGGGCTGTCTGATCACCTTGACCCCTACAGTATCTGAGAGAGCGACCTTTCTGTATACTCCAGTACATGCGAGGGTACTGCCATACGAACAGGGTGAGAGCAGCCTGGGACTGTGGTTCTCACCTTGCCTTTATGTTATATTCACTTGAGGAGTTTTCAAAAAAGTCCAGTGGAACTCCTGGGCTCCACAACTGACCACCAAACCAGAAGCTCTCAGTGGGATTGAATCGTTGCTATATTTAGTTCCCCAGGTGCTCCAATATGAGCTGGGTGTAGGTTAGAAGCCCTAGCATATGACAAGGTTCTTCAGGTTTTCATTGAAATAACCCCAAAAAGCAGTTAATAAAATTATATACTCCCATGAATCTTTGCAAAGCTGCATCCAAACATTTTTTACCCCCACAGGTTAATAAATAGTTTCAAAGTCCAATTCTGACATGTAAATATTGACATCTTAAAATAAAACTGTCGTATTTTTTCCTCACCCGCTATCATCCAGTTTTAAAAGTAAACAAATAAATTCCTAGGCTTTAGAAATTTAACATCATTCCTATTTCTCCTTAATGAAATGATATTTGTAATTTAATTCCTCCATATATATGATATATTTTTATATTTAAAAGTCTTAAAGATCACTCTTTCACGTACAGGCTCATTAAGTCAATTTAAGAAATAAAAAATAATTTGGAACTTACAAAACTAATTTTTTGAAATTTTTCAATCACAGTTTGTATCTTTATACATGCTCTTGTACCCTGTGCCTTAACCTGAGGCCACAAGAAGCCCAAGTCTGAGACGATGACTTGCATGTCTTCTCAGGGAAGAAGCCCTGACAATGAGAAGTGCGGTAGTTACATCATCTGTTGTCAATTTGAGACTACTGTGAGTGAAGGGGTGGAGTTTAGCCTGTCAATCAGCTCACAGCGTCATGACATCATTTGGAGGCACTAAAGAGATAAATAGCTCACTGGAGGCAGGGCACAGACTCACTTCCTATGAGATATTACTGACTATGAGCCTCATGGAGCTAAACTGATGTAGCCAGAACCTGGGAGCTGGATGAGCCACATGGAGACCCACGCCAGTACTGAGAAGCTACCACCACTGGAAACACAAGACTTTCCACCCACTGGCCTGTGATCTTCTTGCATTTGGTGTGACTGCATGGTTGTGTGAATCTAAAGAGGAATTTATGGGCTAGTATCTGGCATATGGGCAATATTGGACTTGATCTGAACTGGGCTGTAATGTTTTCTTAATGTAAAATTACTCTTGGATCTAGAGCTCTTTCTTAGACACATATGAGTGTCTCTTTGAGTTTGTTTCTGTAGTCTCCCCATACTAACACAAGAAGAGAATGAGAAAAAGCCCACCCAAGGGGTCGTTAACTACTGAGCCCTGTTGTTCAGTGTGACTGGACACCATAAACAGTGGCTTAAAAGACATGGCTCAAAATTCTCTATGTAAGACACTGAGGAGTATTTCCACTGGTGCCAATTTCCCCAGTGGAGTGGGGGTTCTCTTGAGATACTAACTCCTATTTCCTCTCAGATTTGCAGGTGGGTGAACCACGAAGTAGAGGAAAGCAGAAAATAAGGTACAACTGAGGTATGGTGCTACCAGTTTACAGAATTGTGCATTGGGTTATATAGCAATGGCTAGTGTAAAAAAGAGGAGTAAGCCCTATAAAAAGGGACAAAATATAGATTTAATATTCCCTTGGGAAATCTTCAAGTCACCAATGTAACAAACAGAGTAAGACTGAAAAAAATGATGAACTACTTTTCTATCGGATTGCCATACTCTGGTGACTTCAATGTTGTTATGATTCTGGAAGAGATGCTAAATTGTAGTATGGTTATCAACAGATTTCAATGGAGCGTTCAGATTTAGAAAGGGGAAGAAAGATCTCACAGTTCACTTCTGGGGGTTAAAAGAGTGGGGGCTCTTAAATCCATATAATTACGATCAGAATCTTGTCTGGTCTAAGACCAGAAAACAAGTCCCTCAAGTTGGAAGCTACTTGAAGTGTGACTGGGGAGGTGGAGTAAACCTTAATGATGTGGATGGAGCCGAGCTTTTAGGACCTTCCAGTGCTAGTGTGGCACAACTTAAAAGGAGAAGAAACAGCTATAAACTCCCATTAATAATCAGAATAGGAAATGTAAGACATAGGAATGTAGGAAAATTAGAGGTCATCAAAATGAAACAGAAGACAGGAAAATCAATATCCTAGGCACTAGTGAGTTGGAATGAAGTTTTATTGACCATTTTGAATCAGTCTATCAAATGGTTTCTATGCTGGGAATAAGAAATTGAGGAGAAATCAAATTTATTGTTAGGAAGAGCATTTCAAGATCTTTCCTGAAGTATACGACTGTTGGTGATAGGATAATATACATAACCTACAAGGAAGACCAGTTAAGATAACTATTATTCAAATTTATGTACCAAGAATTTAAGGCAAAGATGAAGAAACTGAATACCAACCTCTGCCACTTAAAATTCATCAAACATGATATCAAGAATCCCTTAAAATTGTGGCAATGAAAATTGGAAACAAAAAAGGGGATGAGTTGTTGGAAAACATGACATTGGTCATAGAAAAGACATTGTGAAAAATTCTTGCAAAATGAGTGACTTGTTTGTTAGAAATGCTTTTCCTCAACAGTATAGACAGCAATTATAAATGTGGACTTCACCAGATGGGATACAAACATTGACCACATATATAAAAAGAGAAAGAAGATGATCAGTATTTTCAATCAGACTGAGACCAAAGACCAAGTACAGAACAGATCATGAATTGCTCATAGGCATGTTCCAATTGAAACGGAAGAAAGTTAAGTCAAAACCCAGAAGAGTCTAAATCAACTATGAGTATATATCACCTGAATTTAAAGATCATCTCAAGAGTAGATTTGATACATTGAACATTAGTGCCCAAAGATGAGATAAGTAGTTGAATGGCACCAAGGACATAATACATTAAGAAATCAAAGAGTGATTTAAAAGAGAGAAAAGGAGAAAAAGGCCAAAATGAATGTCAGAAGAAACGTGGGAACTTGGTTTGGACTGTAAATAAAGTAAGTGAAAGATCTCCTGACCTGAAAACCTATTACTCAGCCACAGTATTCAAATCAGCCTGATACAATGGTACAGTGATAGGTAGATAGACCAATGGGGAAAAAACCAAAAACAGAGAGCCCAGAAATAAATTCATGCACATGTAGACAGCTAATCATTGAAAAAGAGCCAAAATAGATTATAGGAAAGAGATAGTGTCTATGACAAATGGTGCTGGAAAAAGTGGATATCCATCTGAAGATAAATAAAATGGGACCCATACATAACCTCACAGAGAAAAATCAACTCAAGATGGATGAAAGACCTAAATGTAAATCCTAGAACTATAAAGACCATCTATGGAAAAAAATGGCAACAAGCCTGAGGGCTCTATTAGAGAGCATAGACATATTAACACATGATGAAGGAAACACAATAGAAGACAAAATAGATGAGTGGGAGCTATTAAAATAAGATAGGCATGTATTTCAAAGGACTTCATCAGAAGAAGGAAAAGACACAGACTGGGGAAACATTTTGACAATGACACAATATACAAGGGACGTATCTCTAAAATCTATAGAAAACAACACCTCCATAAAAGATGAATAAATTAATTAAAATGTGGACAAAGGATATTAACAACCAGTTCACCAAAGATGAGGCCCAAGTAGCTAACAAATACATGAAAAATGCTCACAATCATTAGCCACCTGATGCAAATCAAAGCAATGATGAGCTCCCCTACACTGACAATAACAGTCAGAGTAACCACAAACACACACACAAAAAAAACCCAGCAAATTCTGGAGAGGACAAGAAGAGAGCGAAAGGTCTAACTATAAATATGTACAACCACTGTAACAATTAATACGGTGCTACCTCAAACAACTGGGAATAGAAATTCCATATGATCCAGCAATACCACAGTGGGATATATCTCCAAAATCATTAAGAGCCATAGCAAGAGCAGGCAAAGGCAAACCTATGTTCCTTGCAGCATTGTTCACACAGCAAGACAGGAATAACTCAAATTCTCATCAGCAGAAGAATGGATAAGGAATTTTGGCAGACACCCACAAGGAATATTATGCATGGCTAAAAATTAATGACGAAAACACAAAGCACATCATAGCATGGAAGGATATCAAAAACATCATTCTGAGTGAAATGAGCCAATGGCAAAAAGATAAATAGTATATGAGACAACTTTTATAAGGGGGAAAAAGACAAAGACTTGCATGCAAAAGAGAACAGTCATGGTAGCCGCCAAGGGGGTGCAGGAAGACAAAGCAAGGAACTAGGGAGGTGACAAGTGGTCCCTTGGGAGAAAAGGAGGCCATCAGGACCCCGGGCGAGGTGAGCAGTCTGGGAAGAAGGCAGGGCAGGCTGCTGGGGGAGTGAGCAAGTGGCTTAAACGGTTCAGTGCAGTAGTAGTGATGGGAAACCAAAATCCTACCTAATTTACAATAAATAAATCACACATGAAAACCTGAAATGAAATAATCCATGAATTTTAAAAGCTGAAAAATGGAAGGAAAACCTGCGGTTCGGGGAGATTGAGTTATATTGTGAAAATGTCAATACTAGCCAACCAAAAAAATCCAAACTCACTGTCTTTGAGTCAGTATCAGCTCACAGCAATTCTATAGGACGGGGTGGAACTGCCCTGGTGAGTTTCTGAGACTGTCCCTCTTTATGGGATTAGAGAGTCCCGTCTTACTCCTTTGCCAGCTGATGGTTTCAAACTTCTGACCTTGAGGCTAGCAACCCAACTCGTAACCACTACACCACCAGGACTCCCTAAAATATTCAAAGCAATCTACAAATACAATAAATTCCGATTCAAATCCCAACTTCATTCTTGAAAACAACGAATAGAAACACTAATTACCAACTTCATAAGGAGAAGAAAGGGATCTGGGAGAAGCAAAGGACTCCTTCGAAAGAATTATCAAGTAGGAGGCCTCGTACTTCATAACCTCAAAACCTATGATAGCACCACAATGTCAAAACAGCCTGGAACTAGTACAATGATAGATACAGATATCAGTGAATCAGAATAGGAAACCCAGAAATAAGTGTATCTGACTACAAGTAACTGATTTTCAAGAATGGGCATAGATTTAGCTAGCTAGCTAGCTAGCTAGCTAGATAGATAGATAGATACACAGATACATAGATACACAGATACACAGATAGATAGATAGATAGATAGATAGATAGATAGATAGATAGATAGATAGATAGATAGATAGATAGATACACAGATACATAGATACACAGATACATAGATACATAGATAGAGATAGGAGGCAGCCACTTCAACAAATGGTGCTAGAAAAATTGTATCTCTATCAGCAAAAGAAGGAAACAAGACCCATAGTTTGCCCCCTGCACAAAAATAAACTCAAGTTGAATAGAGATCTAAATGTAAATCCCAAAGGTAATGAGAACATGGGGAAAATGTAAGGGCCCTACTGGAGGGCATACGCATAATACCAAACATAATAAAGGAAGCACTCACAGCAGAAGACAAAATAGATGACCAGGCCCTGCTGAAAATGACACACATCAAAAGACTCCATGCAAAGAGTAAACAGAGAGTCCACAGTCTCGACAGGAAAACCTTTAGTAAAAACACAACAGACACGGGACTAGCTACCAAAATCTAAAGAATTCCGTAACACTGTAATAAGAATCAAAACAAATAATCCAAGTTAAAACTTGGCAAAAACAGTTGACCAAAAATGACACTCAAATGGCTAATAAACACATTTTTAAATGCTCACAATCATTAGCCATCCAGGAGATGGAAATCAAAGCAAAAATATCACTTTAAAGTCACAATAAGAGTCCAACTAAAAAGAGAAACCATTCTGGAGAGGGTGAGGAGAGGCTGGAACATTTACACACTCCTGGTGAGATAAGAAAGATGAATAGCCATCATGGAAGGTGATATGGTGCTGCCTAAAACAACCAGGAACAGGAATATACCAGTACACAGTAATACCTCCGCTGGGCATATACCTCAAAGATGTCAGACATGATATGAATAGACGCATGCTCTCCCATGGTCATCCCAGCACAGTTCACAATAGTAATTAGCTAGAAACAGCCCACATGTCCATCAGTAGAAGAATGGGTAAAGACACTCTGGTGCATACACAAAATGGAATATTCTGCATCCCTAAAAGTCAGTAATGAAACTGCAAAATACCTCATGACATGGAAGGACCGGGAAGCCATTATGTGACAGACAAAGTCAGTCTATTACAAATGGACAAATATTGTATGAAGCCACCAAGAGAAAAGCAGCCATCTGTTCTCAGGTGGTGGAATCTTCTAATCAGGTCTCCCAAGGAACCAGGTGGTGCGCCAGGAATTCCCTGCCTTATAACACTGTTTGTCAGGGACTCCCAATTAACAGACATTCCTACAGGGTCCTTAGTGAACCCTAATGGAAATTCAAGTTCAGGGGGAGGGCATCTACACCTCAGAAAAGATGACTTCTATTGGGTTCATGGGTAAACCAAATGGGGCAACCTGCCATTAAGAAAAACAGTTAACGTTACTTACGTAAACCCTAAATGGGAGGATACATCCCACATTATGTTCCTAATCAGCCAATTTTAATCAAGTTTCCCTCCGGCCTTTGGTGAGCTAGGCTGCATGCTTCAGACAACTGGGACTGGGACTTTAGCCTCTATCCCTAAAGGTGCACGCCATTCTTCATAGGCTACACCAGAAGGATCCAATTTGGAAATCCCACTAAACAAACTGACTTTCTCTTACACACACCTGTAGCAGATTAAAGGAACTGAGCTATTCCCTGGGATTTAAGGGTGAAACCGTAGCTTGAGAAGAAAGAGATGATTTAGCAAGGCTAATTCATATTGGATTTATCATTTCATTCGGAGGTGTTTTTTTGCCTTGTGATGAAGGTTTTGAAGGTACTTGAGAGGTTTTTATGCAGGGACATCACATTGTCAGAGGGATCAAGCACTTGGAATACAATGTTTCCAAATGGAGCCACACAGGGCCCTGGGAATGAAGATTGGTGAGAGGATATGAGAACGATTGAGGAAAGGGAAATAATAGAATGTAGAATATACACACTGAGAAATGGCTGCAGGTCGGAAAGTTGAGGGATGCGTTTAGAATAACTCAGAGGCCTTTGACTGGGGAAGTATGATGGGTGACCATCTCAGTTACAGTCGCATTATAAGAGGGGAAAAGTGGATGACAGTAACAACCATAAATGTATTCTCCCCAGTTTAGGAAACTAGGAACTTGATTTTAGGGTGCTAGTACCAGAGGGAAAGATGTCTTTCTGGGTTGGCTCTACCAAACCCACCACTATTAAGTCACTTCCAACTCACAGTGACCATTGGTAGCGTTTCCATGACTGGAGAGCTTATGGGAGCAGAGCCTCACCTTTCTCCCAGGGAACCGCTGATGGGTTTGAACTACTGACCTGTGATTAGAAGTTCAGTACTCATCCAACAACACAAGAAGAGTTCCCATCATATGGGGGAACGTTCTTGACATAAATCCTGGCCTCAGAGTTTCCAGCATAGGAGCCCTGCATCCAGAGGATGTGCTCCGCTCCTGGCTCTTGGTGGTAAAATGTTCCTCTGATCATATCTTGCTTATTTAGCCTTTTTTTACATCTCAAAAGAGATTGATTCAATATACAACCTAGTCCCAGAGACTGTATCCTGCCACAGTACCTTAACTTCCACTAATCCTGCCTCATTAACATCATAGACGTTCAGGTATGCAACACCGAGTATTTGCATGAGATCATAAAACAGAAGATAATTACTGAATACTGAAAATCATGGCTAGCCAACGTGTCACACATTTTGAGGAGCACAATTCAATCCCTAACAGTGACTGAATGGTATAAAATCAAACCATGATTTACTCAAGGGTTAAACAAATATGTTTTCCAATTTCTCACTTGTTTCTTTTGAGTTCGATTATCTGAGAAAAAGCCTTACAATGAAGCCCATTTTCCAAGGTTCATCTTAGAAGTCAAGACCCCTCCTAGCTTTTCTAGCTTGCATTCAACCAGCTGGGATCTCCATAGTCCTTACCAGGAATTAAAAACAAAACAAAAAACCTTCAGTGTCTCCAGAAAAGCCTAAACTGTGGTGCTCCACATCACCCCATTCACAGGATGTACCTGCTGCTGTGTTTAGAGCAGGGAGCCAAGGGACACGTGCTCCCCTGGCAGTTAGACAGGTCATCCCAAAGGAGCAACACGAGTCAACAAAGAGAGAACAGGGATTGGTGAGGATTGTGTCAACTTGACCACCAAACAGCACTGAATTCAAAATTTTCAAAATGTCTTGCTGGCAAAAGCATGAATATATGTAGAAGGGATAACAAAAGCTTCATGGGAAAATTCCCTGGCCTTTTAATTTCATTTTTCCACAAGCTTTGTGAAGTCCCCTCATATGGTTCAAATATCTCTTGTAGGTCTATAATTTGCATCACAGGCAAGTATAATGCCCTAAAGATTTTCTTTAATCATTTTATTGGGGGCTCATACAACTCTTATCACAATCTATTCAGACATCAATTGTGTCAAGCACATTTGTTGCCCTCATCATTCTCAAAACATTAGCTCTCCACCTAAGTCCCTGGCATCAGCTCTGATTTTCACCCTCCCACCCCACTCCCTTCTTCCTTCTCCCCCTCCCTCACGAACCCTTGATAATTTATAAATTATCATTTTGTCATATCTTACACTGTCCAACTTCACCCACTTCCTTCACCCACTTTTCTGTTGTCCAGCCCCCCCAGGGAGAAGGTTATATGTAGATCCCTGTAATCAGTTCCCCCTTTCCACCCTACCCTACCTCCACCCTGCCGATATAGCCACTCTCACCACTGGTCCTGAAGGGATCATTTGTCGTGGATTCTCCATGTTTCCAGTTCCTATCTGTACCAGTGTACATCCTCTGCTCTAGCCATATTTGTAAGGTAGAATTGGGATCATGATAGTGGGAGAGGGGCGGGGAGGAAGCATTTAGGAACTAGAGGAAAGTCGTTATGTTTCATCTTTGCTACACTGCACCCTGACTGGCTTGTTTCCTCCCTGCAACCCTTCTGTAAAGTGATGTCCAGTTGCCTACAGATGGGTCTTGGGTCCCCAGTCTACACTCTCCCTTAGTCACAATGATTTGATTTTTTTGTTCTTTGATGCTTGTGATCGCACAGGCTGTTATGGTTCTTCCATGTGGGCTTTGTTGCTTCTGAGCTAGATGACCGCTTGTTTACCTTCAAGCCTTTAAGACCCCAGAAGCTATATCTTTTGATAGCCGGGCACCATTAGCTTTCTTCACCACATTTGCTTATGCTTCAGCGATCGTGTCAGGAAGGTGAGCATCATGGATGCCAGTTTAATAGAACAAAGTGTCCTTGCATTGAGGGAGTACTTGAGTGGAGGCCCAATGTCCATCTGCTTAGATCTTATGGAGCTCTCTCCTTGATGAGTTCTCTAAGTACTCTACTTTTTTATATTATAGTCACAAGCAAATGTCTAATTATCACACAGTTAAGTTCCAGCGTCTGCATGTAGATATTTAAACATATTCCTGTTTATAATTTATACTGTATTCTGTGTTTTGAGGAGGAGGTGCTAAATGAATGCTAAATGACTAATGGCATGTGAAAGCATGTCAAAGGTTGCACAGTGTTTACCCAGGAGCAATGTCGCCGTGCTTCTCATCAGCATGAGATCTGCAAATGTCCCCAAGACTCCACTCCAGATAACCAAAGTGCAAGATCAAGGGTCTTATCAAAACTTTGAAGGCAAGATGGTATGTTGCATCTGTGATTGCCAATAAATAAGATGGCTCTTGCTAAAAATACTTATTAGCATTATACTGGCATAAGGTTTCATCAAACTAAACTCTTTGCTGTTAAATCAATCCCTATTAGCATTAAGCTTGGGACATGAATATTGAATTTTTTTACTGCTCTTTTTAAAAGAACGTTTTTATTTTCTCTTATTACATAAGCAATACAATCTAACTTGTAATTACCAAGTATTTAATTTCAATTACCATAAGTAAATAATATAGTCCCATGGCAATTAAAAGTAATGTTTTACAAAAGATGGTTTATCAGATCCTAGAAAATGAGTTGTATTTTATTTGAAATTCCACATTTCCTACTGTGTCAACAGACATTAGGCATTTCAAGGTCTCCTCTGTGCAGCCTAGAGGTCATGCTAGTGACATAAACTTTCCATGTCATTGATGTTTTCCCTACAGTTTACATAGTCGGGAGCTAAAACCTCACATAGCATTGGTTTCCCAAGGCAAAACTCATGAATACAAAGTTGATAGAATAACATGACAAAGGAGGGTAAATTTCAATGCAGATAAATGTACTCTCCTACACAAAGAGAGCAATAAAAAAACTAGCCTATTTTTTTAATATCTCACTGGATTTTAATCTCTATGCAATGACCTCAGAGTTCAAGTTCATATGTGAAAACAGTTGGGCATATGTGCAACTCTGGGTTCAACTAACATTTAATTAAATAGCATATTAATATTCACACTCGCAATTCTCACAAGTGGTCTTTTTCATTTTAGTATCGTGAAATATTTCATTTTTTAAAGGAAAGAAAAAGATGTCACTTTTAAAACTATATGGAGAATATGCAACTTGGCCCAGGCGTCTTGTGATCATGAAAGGTGCTAAAACACATACAGTTCTTAGACCCTTGTGGGTCAGATGTAAACCCAATGGAGAGTTTATCTTTGCGGAAGAGCTCCCGATCACAATATATCTGGGCACATTCTGAGCAGCTTTGCCCAAGAGGTCAATGAGAGTAATGACATCAAACAAGATTGGTCAGTAAATAACAACTTACTCCGATATTGAGTTGAGATTTCCCAGCGCTCCCCATACTTTTCCTGTTTGCAACGGGTGAATTCATAGGGCAATCAAAGCTAAAGCTACACTGTCTTCAATCATTGAAACTCTGCGGTCATTAATCTAGAAGCAAATTGCCAGCTATCCTAGCCTATCATACACAAAGTCACTTGGGACTGCTCCCAATGAGAACAGAATCACACAGAAGCAAAGTAAAGAACAGTCTCTAGCCTTCTGACTTTTAGGGATCAAAAGCAGGAGGGCTTCTTCCCTCCCTCATGTTCCCTAAAGCAAGATGTCCGGTTACCGAGGCCCATTGCAATAAATGGAGGCTAGCTTTCCTCAGCCACCTCATCGAGATGAACACGCAGCCAAGAATCACTTAGCTAGCACGAAAGGGAGTAAGCACAAAATACACACAGAGGTGATATGTCAGAGGCAGAAAAGTGACTTAGAACCATGTAAGTAAGAAGACTCGTATGAGTGTTAAAACGGCCCCTTCTTTGCTATTCCTGCCAGTCACAGCCGCTAAGAGAAGCCAGTTACAGACCAGAAGACGAAATCAGAGAAGCCAGATGTATCAAAATTCCTCACCATGCTGATGGTTAGGAAGAAAATGTCTTTTCCAAAGAGGACAACCCCAGAGCACTCTTGAAGGAAAGCAGTTGTGCACCACCCCCCCCAGCGCCCAATATAGAGACTGAGCTAAAAGAATGTTGACCACTGGTGGAAACCCCTGAATGAAGCAGGGTGAGTTCTTCAGGGTGACGTTACATGGGCATCATTATAACCAATGCTTCAGAACAAAATACCGAAGCATGCGTGCAAAGAAGACAATGACTGGTCAGTCCCCAAAGGAGCTACACTGAAGCAACGAATTGTTAACAAACTGTTCCATTATCCATTTCAGTGATTGGCTCAAAGAGGTGCAGAAAGCAGTCCTTGGTACCATAAAGAATATTCACCTAATTAAAAACAAAAAGACCTCAGTGTCATCGAGTCAATTCTGACTTATAGGGACCCGATTGGGCCGGTAGAACTGTCCCTGTGTGTTTCCAAGGCTATAACTGTTTACAGAAGTAGAAAGCCGGTCTTTCTCCCGAGGGGCCGCTGGTGGTCGCTAATGGCCGGCCTTGTGGTTCACAGCCCACTTGCATCAATACATTACTAAGGGCTCTTTATTCACCCAATATATAGCATCAAAATCTTAATGATGAAACAAGCGTTAGCAAAAGATTCGGAAGTCAGCAAATATTTTTGCCACAGTTTAAAGATGTGTAAAAGAAACAACAACAGAACGCTGTGAGGGACACACACCATCCCTACTGTCACTGTCAGAAAGCAGAAATTCAGACTGATACAGAATGGACTAGTGGTGACGTGTTTTTTTTTTTTTAACATAAGGCAGAAGAAGCACCAGAAAATGGAAACAGAAAGTAAAAGGCTGTCAGTAAGAGACAGCAGGAAAGAAACAAAGCTTTTATTTCACCAAAAGAAAAACTAGTGGTGAAAATTTTAGAAGCTTCTACTGAAATTAAAATTGATGTCTGGCTGCCTTCAAGGGAAAGGTTAAGAAAGCAAAGAATAAGATATTGGGAGTATTTACAGCTCAGGAGCTTACATTTAGGATAGAAGCAAGGGAAAAGGGAAAAAATATCATACCAAAAAAAAAAAAAAAGCCCTGAACTAGAATTTGAGTATTCTAGGCATTAGTTGTCTTTGGTTCTAAGACATGAGTTTCTTAGACCCTAGAACAGAGTTATCTATAAGTACTTTTAATGAGATTAAAAAAAAACTTTTATCATACAAACCAGTATTTATATATTTGTATGTGTCATGTCTGATCTGTTCTAGGCTGAATTGCCTAAGTGTGATTTTAGAAGGACTTTTTAGATTCATATAAATACTTCTGGAATGAGATATTGGTTAGGTCTTATAATTATCATCAAACTCCAATGACTGATAAAATATCATATAATATTTGTGTCTGCAGAAGAGGACATCTAAAAACAACAAACTCCCTGCCATCAATGCATGTCCACTCAATGCGACCCTATAAGACAGGGTAGAACTGTCTAGTGAGTTTCTGAGACTGTGCTGCTGATCTTGCAGTTAACAGACTACCGCAGTGTAACCACTACACCACCACGGCTCTTCTAAAGAGTGACAGGAGGACAGAGCATTGATAAACACCGTAGATGACACAATAAAGAAAGGGCAACCAAAGAAGAAGTGGAGTTCTTCTAAATGAAATGACTAGTGGTCCATTTTCTGACACCTCATATTACATTTTCTATTGGACCTGGGGATGAGAAGAGCATGCAGGAAGACACTCTTCTTCCTTACATGAGCATTCTTGCTGATTTTTTTAATAAATCATTTTATTGGGGCTCATGCAACTCTTATCACAATACATACATACATCAATTGAGTTAAGCACCCTTATACATTCATTGCCCTCCTCATTCTCAAAATTCGCCTTCCACTTGGGTTCCTGGAATCAGCTAATTTTCCTTTTTTTCCCTCCCCATTCCTCCTTCCTCCCCACTCCCCCATGAATCCTTAATAGTTTATAAATTATTATTTTATCTTATCTTACACTTCCTGGCGTTTCCCCTCACCCACCTTCCTGTTGCCCATCCCTCAGAGAGGAGGTTACACATAGATCCCTGATATCAGTTCTCCCGTTCTACACCCCTTTCCCTCCTGGTGTCGCCACTCTCACCGCTGGTGTTGAGGGGTTCATCTGTCCTAGATTCCAAGAGCAAGTTTCTCTTGCTGATTTTTAAAACCGTGCACACAGAAATATATGCATATGTGTATATATGTATATAAGATATATTTTCATGAGCACACTTAGTTAAGGGTGTTGTAATTCATATTTGATATAATTTGAGTGGAGATGCATTAATGCCCTTTAGTTAAAAATCATCAGACACATCTGTAGTTGAAGAAGTTGAGTTTATTATCTAGGGCTGCAGAGAGTGTGAATAATTAATCATGGGAAAAAGAGTGGTGTCACAGTAAAAGGGTGTGAGATCTATTGTAGAATACATACTCTGGCTGGATGCGCTTTGGAATAGTGTAAGGACATCACATTTCATTCTGGATGGGGTACTGTCAGCAATCAAATGCAATTCTGTGACTGTGCTTACCACAATTGATCTTTTCTGTAGGAAGAGGAGAATAGAGCAAACCTAAAGCCATAATTGGTAAAGAAGCAGTCACCTACTTAGCAATGAAAGGGGATGTCCAGTATTTCGTGGTGTGCACATGACCTGTGGAGAAGATGGCCTATAAGATCGTTTCTGTCCGACAGGAAAGCAACATGACTGAGCAGTCAGAGTCAGACCCGTTTGTAATAACTTGGAAGGCTGTGTCAAGTCAGTTCCTAAATTTCAGGGGCTGCATTTCTTTCCTTCTCAAAAGAAAACCATGAAGGATATGTATAGCAATGATTATCCATCACTTGTAACTTTATTTACATAAATTAGGTTATTCCCCATGAACAGGAAATTATAGCTTCCTTGGAGATCAGAATGCAACTCAATCACATTTGTGTTCCCACAAGACGCAATCAGACGAGCCAGGTTTGATTCTCCCCAAAGAGATGAAGGAACTTGTCGAATGTCAACCAGCTGTATTCTGGCTGATGTGGGACTGGCAATGGTGCGAAGTTGAAGTTCTCTACAGGGGCTTCTCAGTAAAATGGCTATCTCACTAAGGTTTGGGGAGAAGGTCAAGCTGCAGAATTTCAATGTGCTCCCTTAGGGCTCTGCCTTTTGCTCCCCGTCTGGGATGGTAGGACTCAGGGGATTTAGCTTTGCGGCTTCAGACCAGAGGAACTCCTGCAGAAGAGTAAAAGATGACCCACGAAGTCCACTCGATAGAAATAGCTAATGTGTTCTTAGGAGAGGATACCAGATAATTCTTAAGTTTTCTGCCAAAATGCTTAGTGAGTCTGTGATGCTAGAGTTGCATCGGGAAGTGTGACAGATGTAGATATAATACCAGGGGGCTATAGTGATGAAGACCTGCTTTGGAGATTCATACCAACCATCACTATCATGAAGAAAATTAAGTGGAACAAGTGTAGCAGTATTCATTAATAATGAATTATTAGGTCCGAATGTATCTCCCCAGTTAAATATCCTAATTGGAAAATTAATGGAGTATGTCACGGTGAAAACTCATTGATGGATCCAATGAACATTTACTGGGTGCCCATTGGGGAAGAGGTGATAAGATTTGTAAACTAATATCCCTATCCTCAAGGACATTTGAATGTAATTTAGGATGTCAGCCATAGAGCCAGACTGCTTGTGTTCTTTTCACATACTGGGTGAAAAGTGACCTTCAGAAAATCACTTTAAATTTCAAATCTTCAATTCTGTCATTTATAAAATGAGGGCGGGGAATGCTACCTTCTGCAGAAGGCTGTGAAGATTAAGTGATATAAGGCCCAAAGCATTGTTAGCTGAATTGAGTATTCAATTATATCATCTATAGTTATTTATGGAGCCGAGGTAGCGTAGTGGGCTATACAATGGACTGCTAACTCAAGGTCAGAGGTTCAACCCCATCGTCTGCTCCACAGGAAAAAGGTGAGGCTTTCTGGGAGCATAAGGATTTGTGATCTTGAAACCCACAGGAGCTGTTTTTCTCTGTCCCATAAGATCACTATGAGTTGGAATTGACAATGGCAGTGAGAAGTTTTGTTTTTGCCTTATTATTTATAATAAACTTTCACAGCTATAGCTATTTAATTAGAGATCATTGACTATACCCCTAAAAATGAAGAATGTAGAGAAAGAAAAAAAATCCATGAGCCCAAAATTGAGATTAACTATATCAGTAAAATGATGGATAAAGTCTTCCTTAAAGACCTTTTCAACTACTAAACAATAGTGTAGGGGGCCTGTGGAAGGCAGAGCAATAGCCCCCGCAGAAATCCACGCACCGATCCTGGAATCTGTGACTACGTTACTATGCAGTCAAAACAAGAACTAAACTCCACGCCAGCAAGTCAATGCTGACTAATACCATCCTATAGGACAGAGTAGACCTGCCTCTGTGGTTTCGCGGACTGGAACTCTTATGGGTGTAGAAAGCTCCATATTTCTCCATCGGAGTGGCTGGTGGTTCAAACTGCTTGACCTCACAGTTAGCAGCCCAATGAGTAACCAGTATACCACTGTGATACGTGGGTGATATGATGAAATGGGTCATAAATCTCTCCTGGGATGATCTAATCTAGGGTCAACGTTCTGTCCTAGGATGATCTAAACTAGGGTTGTCAACTCCATGACAACAGGATCTTCTGTGAAGCTGACAAGCAGTTGTGGGGAGCACTGTTGTTGTTGTGGGCCATTGAAGCAGCTGACTCGGCGACCCTAGTACATCAAGCCAAACATTGCCGGTCCTGTGTCATCCTCACAAGTAATACGCTTTAGCCACTGTTGTCAGAAGAGACCAGTCCCTGGAGAAGGACATCAAGCTTGGTAAAGTGGAGGGTCAGCGAATCAGAAGGAGGTCCTTGACAAGATGGATTGGCACAGTAGCTACATCAGTGTGCCCAGACATACGAACAACTATGAGGCTGAAGCGCTGGACCAGGTAGGCTAATCTTTTTTAATGTTGGCTTACTGAAAATTGTCATATGTTATAATGTAAAGTCAAGAATATCAAGTTCATTGTGGAAAGTCAAATCATTACATATTGAACCTGGATGAGCACTATAAACTCCTTCACGTGAGCTTAGGAAAGACTGAATTTAACAAATAGGTGCCAGAAAATGCAAATGGGAAATAATTTGAATAACTTTAGAAGGGGGCTCAAGAAAAAAATTGTTTATTTGGTCTACAGCAAAGAGTGGTAAATGTCAACATGGTTTTAGGGCCTGTGGTAGTTACATAATCTGGTATCAACTTGAGACTATTAAGAATGAAGGGTGGAGTTTAGCTTGTCAATCAGGTTGCAGCTTGATGACCTCATTTGGACGCACAATGGAGATAAAAAGCTCACTACAGACCAGAAACACTCACTCCCGGCAAGACATTTCTGTTGACAGGCCACAGAAGCTACGCTGATAGAGTCAGAGCCCTGGAGCTGGAGAAGCCATGTGGAGACCCATGCCAACACTGTGATGCTTCCACCACCATTGAGTCCACAAACTGCACCCACTGGCCTGTGACCTTCCAGTACTCAGCATCATTGCATGCTTGTGTGAGTGTAAAGAGGAATTTATGGACTAGTATTGACATATGGAGTAATATCAGACTTATGGACTTAATCTGGACTGGCTGGGATGTTTTCCTAATAATACAATTACTCTGATATAAAGTTCTCTCTTACACACATATGCGTGTATATGGATTTGTTTCTCTAGTCAACCCGGACTGACACAGGGCCTCAAACTTTCCTTTATCCACCCTTACCCTCTTCACAGTGTGTTCCAATGCGAATTGTGATTTTAGCAGTACCAGACATGTATCTATTCATTTGCACAAATAATCTGATCTCTCCAATATTGAAGATGACTATAGTTCATTATTATTTAGCTTAAGGTAATTTTCTTTATTAAAATGGAAGCAAATTTAGGTGAATACACTGATGCCTTTTACATTTATGCTGAGAAATAGTAAGAAATTCACACATCCAAGAGAATCTACTGCTCTATTTCACATCTAATAATTAGTAATATATCCTGAAATTAAAATAGACAGCTTCTTCATGAAATGATTTTTTCTTAGTATCTCCTTCAAAAAACTCTTGCAAATATTAGAAACATATATGGGAACTTTCCAAAGCAACACTTTATTGATACACTGGGGACCTGTTGACATTTAGGATTGTCTCCATTTGTAAACTTCCACATCCAAATTCATGATGACTCTTCTTATGAAGCGAGAGGTTGGTTTTCCTATTTGCAGATGAAACCTCTCCGTTTCTGGACATAAGTTGAAGTTTCCCTAGTTTGTTGATTTAAAAAATAACTTTGTCATATGAATCCTGAAATATTAGTGAAAACTTCAAGACTCTCCTAATTTAATTCTGTGTTGTTTATTTTAAAGCACTCCATCATGATTTTATTGTCCAATGGAAAGATTTGACTTGTGGTAAAGTTAAAATTGTGATTATATTTTTAGGCCATGAATTTTAACACTCTCTAGAGAGATGCACTTGGAATAATGTCTAAAATTAAAACAGGAAATGAACAGGATCACTTAATTAATGTGGAAAGTAGTTTTGTGTATTTTTATTTTCTACCTAAATACATTCTTTCTGAGACTAACACATGATTCACTTTCCTTGATAAGCTTTCTTAAGAATATTCATGCCTGTACCTTCCATTTCATGTTTTCCATCACTCCCCAAAATTTCAACTGACTATCATTTTACCTAAGGCACATTTCAAGTCTTGCTGATAAACAGGGATGGCATACCCTCTATGCTAAAAATAATATGGGTTTTCCAAAGATACCATACAGGCCATATTTGCATACTACTAAAACAGTGTGCTTTTTATGTTTCTGATACTGAGAAAGAAATGTAGACTTCTTGGAATGGCAGCAACTGTATTTTGAACGAATAATGTGTGTTACATACTTTCCCATGGCACTTGCCAGATGGAACACCCAGAACTACATCTGTGGGAAGATATGATCGAAAGCTCATTATTAGCTTCCACAATGAGGCAGGGTGATCACAGTCAAACAGATCCTCAAGTGTTCTGATTGAAGTTGAAGAATATCACAAGATCCGGAGCACAACCTTGAAGACATCTCACCTGAATCTGGAGAACATTGCAAGACCTGTGTAGCATACTGAACATGAATGACAGAAGATCTCACAAGCTACGGGATGATATCTACAAGGGTCAAAACTGAACAAAGCAAAAGGTCATTAAAAAGGAAAGATCAAAGTGGGTTTCAGCAGAGACTCTGAAACTTGCTCTTGATCACAGACTAGCTAAAGCAAATGAAAGAAATGATGTAAAAGAGCTGATTGTAAAATGGCAAAGAGCAGCTAAAGAAGACAATGTAAAATATTAACATGAGATGTGCAAAGACCTGGAAGTTAAAAACTAAAAAGGAAGAACATATTCAGTGTATCTCATGCTGAAAGGACTGAAGAAGGAACTCTAAGCCTCTAGTTCTAATACTGAAAGATTCAGTGCAGGAAGACTCTAGAGATAATGGAAGAAATATATCATGTCAACGAACCAAAAGAACTGGTCAACACTCAACAACAATCGCATGCGATCAAGAACAGATGGCACAGAAGGAAGACACCCAAACAGGACTGAAGATATTAGCAAAAATCAAGTTGCCAGGCATTGACAGAACACAAGTTAAAATGCTTCAAAAAGCTAATGAAGCACTCAACTTGTGTATGCTAAGAAATTTGGAAAAGAGCTTCCTGGCTAACTGAGTTTGAAAGATCCATATTTGTACCCATTCCAGAGAAAGGTGATTCAGCAGAATGTGTACATTATCAAGCAGTAACAATATTATATACAAGTAAAATTTTTCTGGAGATCATTTAGTAAAATTTGCAGCGGTCCACTGAAAGGGTGCTCGAAGAACTCTAAGCAAGATTCAGAAAAGAACATGGTAGAAGGGATATCTCTGCTGACATCAGATGGATCCTGGCTGAAAAGCAGAGAGTACCCAAAAGATGCTTGCTTGTGTTTTCCTAACGATGGAAAGGCATCTGTGAGAATCCTAACAGATTATAGATAACAGTGTGAAGAATGAAAATACCAAGACATTTCATTTTTCTTAAACGGAAGCTGTAGGTAGACCAAGAGGAAGTGGTTCAAACAGAACAAGAGAACACTGCAGGGTTTACCATTAGAAAAGGTGTGCTTCAGGATTCCGTCCTTTCACAGTACCTAGTCATTCTGTCAGCTGAGCAATTCATCTGAGAAACTAGACACTACTGAGCAGATCTTGGCACCAGGCAGAGAGGAAGGTTTAACAAACTGATATCTAGAGGACACAAGCTTACTGAAAGCCAGGAGGACTTGAAGCTGCGATTGATGAAAACCAAAGACCGGAGCCTTCAGTTTGGATCACAATTCAATGCAGAAAAAAACAAAATATCCACAACTGGACAAATGGGCGACCTCATAAAAATGGGGGGGGGAAACAAGTTTTCAAGGATTTCATCTTTCTTGGATCCATAGTCATTCTCATGGAAGCAACAGTCAAAAAATCAAATGACATTATTTATTTAAAGTGTTTAAGAACTAGAATGTGAGGAGCAACACATGCCTGACCAAAAATCATGGGATTTCAACTGCCTGCTCTGCATGAACTAGTTGGACAATAGATGAGGAAGACCAAAGAATGGATGCGTTTGAATTCCGACGGTGGCTAAGACTATTGAAAGTGCTGTGGACTGCCAGACGACAAAGACATCTAAGTTGGAGGAAGTACACTCAGAATCCTTCTTAGAAGCAAGAATGGCCAGACTTTGTCTCGTGTACTTTGGGAATGTTATAAGGAGAGACCGATCCTTGCCAAAGGACATCATGCGTGTTAAAGCAGATGGTCAGAGAAAATGAGGAGTGACCGGATTGACACAATGGTTGCAGCCGTGGGCTGAAACAGCGCCCCAATTGTGAAGATGGTGCAGACCTGGGCTACCTTTGTTCTGTTGTAAACGGTTGAGAGGAGGCAGAACTGCGGGCCCCTGACAAGCATAGTGGCACCTTTTCACCAGGTGAGAGCCCAAGGGCACTCTCAGCTTGTAGCGGGCACTGGACCTTCTTTTTCTTCACATGTTGCTGACTGTAGCTTCATTCCTCCTGCCCCCACCTTGTGTCCAATAGATTTAATGCTACTGGGATAAAACTGATCCCTTAGAAACATCCATTAAGGTAGGCAGTTCTTGCCTGGTGATTGTAATGCAATCCTTTCGATACCTGAAACAGCTAGAGTCTCAGTGGCCATAATGTTGAAACACATCAGAACCTTGCCCAGTCATTGCAAAGACGTGGCGGGTATACATTTCCTCACTGATGAATATCCTGAAGTTGACCCTCTTTTGCTCCCGGCCATCTGGATGTTGTTAATCCACAGTCGTTCTCATTTTTACGGAGACGCCATTTCTTTACGTGAATTTAGAAATCCAGGTGAAACCCACCTTCATTTCTGGGATTTCTTTTTTGTTTGTAAGAAACTTGGCTTTTATCTGAATTGCTACAGTAGAGACAGATTGAGTTTGTTCCCTTTGAGAACTAATCTATTTCATGTCATTCTTTCTCCAACTCAAGCCTCCTCTCTTCAGGGACACTGCATTTGGAAAGTCCATTGAGGAGTCTCCGACTCCTGCTGCTCCTCTCTCCATCAGAAAATGGACAGCTCTCCAGCACTCTCTCGCTTGATGGAGCTCTGCTGCTTTGTTTCCTCTGCTGGACCAACGACCCGCAGAGCCACGTGAGTGGAGGAGGATAGTTGTTGCCATGACTCGGAAAGTTCCTTAGATTTAAACTTATAAATCGGGAGAAGATTTGTGTTTGTTTAAAGTGCACAATGTAATTAAGAGCTGGCTTGTTCTTGCACATGAAATCTCCAAAAGCCAACTAGAAGCCATCAGTCAATTCCAACTCAGCGCTGGACTGCTAAGCACAGGGTGAGCACTAGAAACCATCGGGCATTTCCTGAGAGAAAGATGGAGATTTACAGCCTTGGAGACTCAAGGTCTAGTAAAGAGATCACAAATTCCAAATGGCAAGGGTACAAGCCCCAAGTGCACAAGGGGCTTTTTATATGCTCACAAGCTTACGACTAAGAGGACGCATGATTATTGATCAAAGACACTGCCACAAATAAAATATAATTAGACTATGAAATAAGAAACCTAACATAGTTTACTGTTTTCATGTCAGATTTTCTGATAAACTTTTCACATTCAACTATTGCACTAAGAATGATCCTCTATCTGTTTAGTTTTGTTTACTCTCCCAATTAAAAGCCAGAGTCGGAAGATTAGTATAATAATGTGTCGATCTAGATTGAATAGATATTTCTATTAATAGCTACTTAATATCATCTATGTCAGTGCAGGCTTCTCTGTGTTTCTGCTTCCAGTTGATAGCACGTGACTTATGGGCAAGCTTCAGTAAGTTCAGGATTCCAACTGATGACTCAAAATGACAGGGATATAATTATCAACTTAAATTAATAGAAGGAAATGCACAGTTTCAATTGCTTATTTTTTAATTATGGGCTACAGTCAAACTCCATCTATGACTTCTTGACCACAGCTTCTACCTTATTGTACAAACAAAAGCAACAATGTCAGATTATTTATTGAGCAAGAACGAGGCCAAAGATCATTTCTGGAAATGTCACAAGGTACGCACGTTGTATGCATGGTGGGCTATGTCACACTTTCTTTATATAAGTGACATCATCATGTGTTCTAGATATGCACACACTTTTTAAGTGAGTGTGCTATTGGTGAAAAATGATGATGCTCGTTGAGCAAGACAACCTATATTCAAGTCTACAAGTGGCTTGGAATTCCTCACAGTTTTTCACTTTGTTTTCTCTAAAATGTCAGATCCACACATTCCATTTCCAAGAGACCAGGTCCCCAAATAATTTGAAGCTGAATGTTTGGAAACATATGCTGCCACTTCCCCCTTCAATTAACCTATTTTTCCCCAGCAAGCATGTCTTAACTCTCTGGCAAGCCACTCCATAAACAGGCACAACAGTTACAGTCCGGTATTAGAGAGAAAACAGATCCTTCTGTCGAAGTAGTTAAAGCTGTCAGTTGCAAAAGGTGGGCCCAGGAGTCGGTGTTGTCATCCAAACACTGCTTCTAGGTACGTGTCATTACTTTGCTACACCTGGAAGGGCCTTGGTGTCATCCTTTGAAAACTGATATGAATAATAGCGCACAGCTCATGGAATGAGCATTAAAAAATAGAGCAAACTCCATGTAAAACACTGAGTGTGGCGTCTGGCATAGATATCAGTACTTGATGAAAGTGAACAATAATAAACAGAGCTATTTTTCAATCCTTCCTTGAGAACTTCATCTACTTTAAGAACTCACAGAACACAAACATCATTTTTAGAACCTTCCTTTAAAAAAAAAAAAAAAAAAAACTCGGGTGTTTTCAAGAAAAGAGCTTATTTTATACTCTGTTTTTAAAATGGCATGATAATATATTGATCTGAGGATGTTCTTTCTAAAAGTCACGCTAAAAAGTTGCCCAATTTTGCACTAAATGTAACGGCTGGGTTTTCTTTAAACTTTTATATTTATTTATTTTACATTTTTTAAACTAGATTCCATTATATCCACGTCTCTCTCCTCTTTCAACCTTTTATTGGCCTTTGGCCAAAAGCTATAAAATGCTGACCTAAAAATTGCTGCTCTAGTCTTAACTGTGTCCTGAAATAGTTTTAATGGAACTTGGAGTCTCAAAGAATGTCACCGTGTGGCAGGATCTCAAATGTCATTTAATAGAATGTTCCTTCCCGTCATCCAGTTTTTGTGAGATCCACAACAAGCAGGCGTACGGATTTTAGCAAAACCCCCAGTGACAAAGACATGAGCAATCCAAGAGCCTGCCCAGGCTCAGACAGGCGTCAAAGGTCCAGCAGTTGTTAGGAGGTCACCACATCTCTCAAAGAAAGCAACAAGTGCCTGCTCTCACATGGGAACGCAGTCCTGGAGTTGGCACAGTTCTGTGGTGTTTAATGGAATTGCTGCTGACCGCCGATGCAATCGTTCTGGCATTTATCCTTTCAAGACTAGCACAGAACTTATCGCCTATTATGATTTTACCCTTATCACCTTAGCGCGATTCTGTTTTCTGTTAGGTCTCCCAGCTGTGAAGCCCAGGTGGAGTGGATGCATACTGATTATAATGGACACAAGGGGATCTAGGGACTAGAGGGCAGAGGAGAGATAGGGAGGGAAAGGGGATTTCAGGAGTAATGAATGAAGATGGGGGGGTGGGGTGGGGTGGGGGTGGAGGATGACTAGAGCAGATTGTGATTTCATAAATCATCTTAAAGGTGACTTAACCATGGGGGAGGGCAATGCTCTAAATTAATGTAAGGGTGATTGTACAATCCCCCATGATATGATAGATTATTGAACTACTGAATTGCACGATATGTAATTACTTGCCGATAAAACTGTTGAAAAAATAAAGAATCCATACATGAACCTTATACTGCTTACTCTCTCATCGTCAGTGTTTCTGTCTTCTATTTGCATTGTATTCATATTTTCATCTTTGAATATTGCTTTCCAGTAGCTAAATCTTTTTGATGCATGGATGCTGTTTGTCTCAAATTTACTGGCTTGTCCTTTCAGGACTAGTCTCCGACCTTCATTTTATACACAATTCCAGCTAACTATGGCTTGGGAAACTGAAAAGTTTTATTCTCTGCAGAGTTTTCAGTGGCAGTCTATTATTTCTGAACCAGGTAAAAAGCACACTAACGGCCCGGCCTCTGTTCTGTTTCTCGCCTGCAGGAGGCGGGGAACAAGTGGCTTCAGCCACTCAGAGGGGTAGACTGTGTCCATGACCTGCCAATCTACTGTAGAATTGTGTGTCTCCTGTTGCTGAGCACTGTACCACCCCCAAAGGGACCTTATATTTGTTACTCAGTATTGCATAGGTGAAGACATTAAGCAAACCTCCCACATCTCCCACTTAGCTATCAATTGGCAGAAGTGGGAAAGAGGCCCAGGTGTGTTGAATCCAGCACTTTCCCCTGCTACACTAGAGCTGCATCCTTACAGGGAAGCTCCAAGCTCCCCTACTGCCCTTCCCGCTGGCCTCCATGAATCCTGTCTCTTCGCTCTCCCAATAGCCTTGCCTTGATGTTCTGTTGCTAACCCTTCCTCCCGAACTCCTCTCTGTGCTTGCTTTACTGCGACTCTTTGAAAAGAAAAAGAAACGAATTATGAGAAGCTGGCAGCAATTCTTCATTTCTCTTTTCAGTTAATCACTCCTACTACGTTATTGGGATCTAGTATCAATGCACCCCCACCTCCAAGTTTCACTGAAAAAAAAAAACCAACAAACATAAAAAAACCAATGCAAAGCCACCAAGAGATTTATCGCTCTCTTTCTTTGTTTTCAGGGCAGTTGAGTCAGAAAACTGCTTATTCTTTACATGCAGATCTCTCGGTACTGACCATCTAGCACTCTGGTAAATTCTAAACTTAACATGTCAAAACAAATATTCAAATAAGTTTGGAAAGACTAAATTTACTTCCCCAAGTAAGTGACTCTAAATCATTTATGGAAACTAATAAAATGTATTTTTTCTAACCTCACAACCAACTTCAAATAATACTCAATCAGAAAGCTTAACTCAGATATATGGATATCACTGCCATTGGGTGGATTCTGATTAACAGTGATCCTACAGAAGAGGGTAGAGCTGTCCTGTGGTTTTCTAAGACGTTACCTATTAGCAGAAGGAGAAAGCCTCATCTTTCTCTTGAGAAGCAGCCGATGGTTTGGAACTGCTAACCTTGCGATTAAGCAACCCAACACATAACCATAGAATCATATGCATGAAGTTGCCTATTTCTTCACTTTCAGGAAAATAAAACCATTTTGGTTAAAATGATCACCAGGTTCACCCATCTTAGTTGGTATTCAGTTTGATTGCATTTACTCCTTTGGAAAACTGGTTTGGGGCCCGGAAGACACAGTTGAAAGGGGAAAAGAGTCATTTAACTGGATCTCGATGCCCCTCAAAAAACACGATGCGCTAATGGGGAGTAACCAGTCAACCCATACACGTGATGATTTCTTGGCTGTCTCTCTTTGGAATATCGGGAAATTGGGAAGCATTGGTAAAAAGAACATCCGTAAGGCTTTCTCTATTCTTCAGGGCAAACAAAAGAATCATATTGCTATATGCTAAATAACAAAGGGTTTCCATAACCTCTTGTCTCTAGATCAGTATGTTGCGTCACATAGCTAATTTAAATCACGTGATATGGGAGTAATGGAGTATTCAAAGAAGGTGGATTCGATGCAACTGAGCAGCTGAAAGACAGCAGGAAGGGACGGGGCAAGTATGGATCGGACTGTAGACTATTGGGGCCTGACTGATCAACTGAAATTGTCAGCCAATGTGGGGAGTCCCTGGGTGGTGCAAGTGGTTAAGATGATTGCTCAGTAGGTTGAAAGTTCAATCCTACCTAGCGGTACCTCTTAAGAAAAGTCCTGGGAATCAACTTCCAGACGACCTCCCATTCGTAATCCTGCCGGCAGCGTTGTGTGCTGACATTTTCCTGGGTCACCGCGGGCTGCCGTCGGCTCTGGCACAACTGGACGGGGGCAGAGAGAGTCGTGGTTGTGTGTAAGTGATCAAATCCTCTTGTTTAGATCGACTTCTGAGATGATGTTTTCGGAAGGGCTGCTTGGGAAATTCCCCTTTCCCTCGATGCAGCTCTGTTCTGTGTGTGAAGCTCATAGGTGCAAGCCAACTGCGACTCCAGAAATAGCTACTTTCAATGGAAGAGAGTTGTGTTTAGCAAAAATGACAATTTTTTTATTGACGCTTTCGGGGTTTTTTCCTTCTTTTTTTAGTTTTCTGAAATAGAATGTTCAAAATATTCCTCCTGCTGCAGATCGTTGATGCTGCAAACAGTTTCTACTTATAACGTACTAATGTAGTTTGACTCTGCAGATTGCTAGTGTTGCCTTGTTTTGTGTTTTATATAGAACTGTCTTTATAAAAACCTATCATCTCTTTGTACTCTGGGAGAAAGATGGCACTTTCTAGTCCTTTAGAGCAGCGCGGTCTCAGAAACCCCCAGGGGCAGCTTCGCTCCACTCTACAGACTTGCTACGAGTCAGAATTCACTTGGTGGCAGTAAAATTGAATTTTCAGGGGGGGTACCTCAAAACTTAAAAATATGAATTTTGTTTCTTTCATTTAAACCACATTTTTGTGGACTTTTAGTGGTTATATCTCGGGCCATGAGCTGGAAGGTTGGCAGTTGAAAACCACGAGCTGGCCTGTAAGAGACAGAGAGGGCTTTCTACTCCTGTAACCAGTCCTGGTCTCAGAAGCCCACAGGGGCAGGTCTACTCTGCCCTGCAGGCTACCCTATGGTCAGCAGCCACTTGACGGCAGTGAGTTGTTCCTGTTTTTAGTTTGGTTGGTTTGGTTTTCCTTTGTGAGAGCCAAAACATATGGTGGAAGTAGGAAAAGGGGAGAAGATAGAGGAAGACAATAGCCGGGCTCAGTTTTGTCACTGGGATAAAAGTCATTCACGGCTGAAGCCTGGCACGGCTGCCCTTTCAAGGAGGCACCGCCATCGGGCTGATTCTGACTCCGGGCAACCCCATAGGGCAGGGTAAAACTCTCCTTGGCCCTCTTAGACTTCAAATCTTTGAGCACGCAGACAGCCTCTCTTTCTCCTGTAGAGTGGCTGGTGGCATGGGACCAGGGACCTTGTTAGTAGTTCAGTGTGTGGCACACTATGCCACTAGGTCTCTAGTGCGGTTCCGATGCGCTATGTAAGAGATTTGAAGGAGCAAACCCCACTGCTGCTGAGCCTATCTGGACTCACACTGACTCTGAGGGACAAAGCAGACCTGCTCCACAGCGTTTTGGTACTGAAGATCTATTCCAGAGCAGATTGCCTCCTCTTCCTCCCAGACACCTGATGGGTTTCCACTGCTGACCTTCTCAAAGCTCACCCCCATTTGCCATCATGGCATCTTGGAAGGAACAAGAAGGTCCAAAGATGCAGTAGGATGTCCACTCACCTTAAGACCCCGCCAAGTTCCCAAGTTGTGACTCTGATGCTCCATGCATTTCTGAGTTAGTCCCTCAACTCCTGAGACTGCATTCACCAGTAACTGAATCAGTACAAAGTCCCAGGCCCGGTTCTCTGCAAAACTGAATTCTGCTTCTTCCACACTAGCCTGCATATCATCCATCATTTAAATCATGAAAAGCAAAGCCTATAGGTATCTGGTAATTTATGAGTATAAAGCAAAGTTGGCACGAGGTCTAAATTCATTGTTTCCTGTCACCAATTAATAAGGGATTTGGGTAGCTGTTGAATCACAATTAAGCTCCGTTGCTGCCAAGTCGAAGCCCATAGAGCTCTGGCAATTTGTTATTCCAATTTCTGCTGGTTGAAGCCCATAGAGCTTTTGTAATTTTTTAATTCCAATTTCTGCTGGATACAACCTGGTATATATCAAATAACACCATAGTATGCTGACAGTTTTTAAAATCAATCCATGCACTATAATAAGTGAGTCCAGCATTTTTATGGATTTGGAAAACAGAAATCACTTGACAAGGTAGACACTAAACTCACAGTAATACAAGCATAATATGTTTAAGCATGAACTACAGGAGATGGCGAATTTGAAGTATTCATTTATTTCTCTATATACTGCATCTCAATTTTCCTAATGTGCAATAAAATTTAAATATCTGAACAAAACAAACTGATCTAGCGCCTTAATCCCCATATCCGAGTTCATACTTCATACAGCTCTAGTCCAAGCTTCCTACGTCACAACAGTTTTGTACATCTTAACAAGCAACATCTCCAGCAAATATGCTTATGAATCGAATGAGGAGCAAAGAGGAAATCCAGCTTCAGAAATTCAACAGGATGATAAAATATGGCAAGGTCTTTATCAGATAGACTTTTTTAAGTGGAAAGGAGCTATTTTGAGGTGCTGGGGTTTTTCTTTCTCCCCCTTTCCTTTGTTGACGTGAAAAAGCAGCATATACTATGCTACCAACCTACCTTTTATTTCTGTTTTAAAAAACAGAAAGCTTTTATCTGTGGAGATATTGTATAACTAGTATCTATGGTAAAGTTTGGATGTACAGTACTCCAGCACTGGTTACCTAGGAAACAAGCAAATGTTTCTAAAGTATCAAATGTAAGAAGTGGCGTGCTTACCACTGAGATACAGTGCTGACCTAGGACCCCCCCCCCCACCAGAAGCCTTTACCTCACCAAAGGTAAATAAGAGGTCATCAATTACTATGTGGGTAATAAAGCACTCTACTGGTTTTTACAAATATAGAGCTGTACTTAACCTGCTTCCTGTTTTACATGCCTTCTGCGAGGTAATGCAAAATAAAGAACACAACAATTCGGGTTGGCTCTGTAGGTGGTGCATAACAGCATGGCAAGAGACCATATTTTAACACTCTCCCTCTTGGCACAGCGTGTGGTTTGACAAGAAGGAGCTCCACATTAGGAGCTCCACATTGGCTCTGCACGTCTCTGCCTTGGGGGAGATGGTGCAGTCTCTATAAATGTCGGGGTCCCCATGCTCGGCCTTGACCAGAGGTCTTTGCAAACACCCCTAAATAAACAAGGGTCTTGTGGCATGCTTCTCGTGGCAGGATGTTGTGAGCAGGCGAGTCTTAGAAATGTACTGTATCACTGGATTTCAGCAAACGTTACCAGTGTCCTTCCATTTGGTCTTTCCTGAACAGACTCTCCCTCCTCTCCAGCCCCATTTTAATCACGATCAACTGACAAGCTCTGCAGATCGTCCTTCTATAGCCATCATTTCTCTACCTCGCCCACCCAAACTTCAGATCATACTGCAAACAGTTACAGATTAATCTCCTCAGGCAGGAGTGATGTCCCTCTTCCAAACTACTCAATGGTTCTTCGCTGCCCATCTGCTGAGTAAAGACATAAATCCTTTAGTCACCTGCAAGGCGCTCCACAATCAGGCTCAGTTCTACAATTCCAATCTCCCCAGGTCTCAAGTGGTCCTTGCATTCATCTCCTCCGTACTTGAGCAGAATACAATCACAGCATTCTTGCTTCCCCAAAGCATCCGCCTACTTGGCTCCATGGCTCCTCACTTTTCTTAGAATTGCAGGATACTCGGAAATCTAACTCAAGGATGACACAAGCTTTCCATAATACCTCTACTCTTCTAAATCGCATTTTGGGGGCAAATTCTTTGTCCTTTCAACTCCACATTTAATAAGCACAGCAGCCCAGTGCACTTCTTCCTCTCTTCGACCTGACATCACCCAGGTCAAAGCTACTGTCATCTTCTAGTTGAACCCTGCTACAATCCTACTTTCCAGTCTCCTCTTCTCTCCCTTGTTCACTTCTCAGGCAGCCTCCAGAACTATATTGACATAGATATGTGTACTTATAGATACATATACTATACAGTATATATACATGCTTATTATATATGTAGCTTTATTTGGTTTTCACTTATGTGTAACAAATTGTACATTAATAAAACCCCTAAAAAATCTGGTATGTTTTGACACATGCGAAGCATCACTAGATCCATGATACGGAGAATATCCATCAGCTTCTAAGGTTACCGCATGACACTTGGAAATGCCTTCCTCCCAGCCCACCCCAGGAAGTCAGTGATTGGCTGTAACCAGAAATCTGTTCACCTTTTCTGGGCTTTTCTATAAAGGGAATGGTTGTTCGGGATCACTGGTGGCACCGTGGTTAAGAGCTTGCCTGCTAACCAAAAGGTGGGTGGCCCGAATCCATCAGCGCCTCCGCAACTTCTATAAAGATCGGTCTTGGAAATCCTATTGACAGTTCTTCCCCATTCTATAAGGTCTGAATGAGTTGCAATCAACTTGATTGTAAGAAGTTTGGTTTGGTTGATAGAGTATTTTGTCTGTCTTCTTGGACCAGCCTAATCTGGGGTTTCGTTGTACCATAGAATGGGTCAATGGTCTCCCCCTCTTGCCTGCTGAGTAGTAGTACCTGGGGTTGCTATGGGTCACAGCTCAGCGCAATAGTGCACGGGAAGCCCTGGGGCAATGGCAATGAGTTCCGGTTTGGTCTCTATTTCTACCATTCAGATTTGCTCTGCCAGTAGCATTTCAGTGAGCGGTTCCACAGCTACCACTTCAATTATGTGTCTCCATGACTTGGCCTTCCTCTCCAGGCTTTCCAGTGGCAGCTAGTGGTCTTTACGTGTGAACACCAGCTTATTTTATGGCTGGTCCCATCATCTAGCTTTAACTATCCATCTCTGCCGGCGAAGAAAGATAAAACCCTGAATGAATCTAAACGTAATTGTCACCTCCTTCTCCTCGTCTCAGAAACATGCCGATTTCCTAAGAAATTGCCACTTCGTGAAGATTGTGGTAAAAGGTAATTCCAGGCTGAGATTTCAGGTGGACGTTTCTTTGAACTCCCCAGTCCAACATCAAAATGCTCACTCATCCACAGCTGTGTGCACCTCTTTCTCTGGCTCAACTACCTGAGTTAAACGACGGATTTTTCCCAAGCTTGTAATTCTGGGACTGTGAGCTGCCGTCAGAAAGAAACGCTGCCCGGGCCTGCACAGTCTTCCCCATTGCTCTGATGTTTGAGGCCATTGCTGCAGCCTCTGTGTCAGTCTACCTTGTCGACGGTCTTCCTCTTTAATTCTAACCTCTTTCTAGTTTTCAGTCATACTAAAACGCACTGAGGATTTCTTGCAAATGCCAAATGTAGCATCGTGTGCTATAGCTTAGATTTGCTCATTTAAGCATGGCAGTGTTGTGAGGTAGTAATATAATGATTTCCATTTCATAATTTAGAAAACTGAGGTTCCATACGGTTTAATACCTGTTCAAAATTAAATGAGTATTTGTCCTTGGAGAAGCTGGGATTCAACCCCAGCTATCTGAAGCCAGTCCCCTCAGGTAACCGTTACTTTATACTCATCCATCCCCGAAATGAAAATACTCGGCGGAATAGAACCCTGACTTGGTCATTCCTATTGTTGTGCTATATGCCCTGTAAAGTAGAAAGTTAGTAAATATTTGCAAAGTGTGAAGTAAATATGATGCTGTCACACTACATCATAAACTCACAAGTTTCGCTTCAATTGATCTTTCAGAAGTCAGAGAGCGCCCCTATCCTTACCCATGATGGTCCTCACTGTAGAGCTCTGCACCTTCACAGAAACAGCCAGAAGACAACACCAAGTGACACTTTTGATACAACTGACTTAATAGTGATACGCTGTCTGATCTTAGCAGGTTTTTGTCTATATGAAAAGAGATGTAAGCTGCATAACAGCCCTCCCTTCCAGTTAGAATGCCTGGCAATCATTCCTTTCACTTGTTAAAAATTATTGAACATGTCAAGCACACAGAAAATATATAAAATAATGCAACAGATACCCATGTATCTTAGTAGATATTAATATTTTATATTACTTTACTCAGAGTTCACTCACTGTTATTCATGAAGAACCAAAGAGAATGTGACACAGCTGAAGCCTTACTTCCCATAACTTTTACCTCCTTCCATTTAAACCGAGCTAGCTGAGACTGGATCTCATTCTGATGGGAGGGTTTTTAGCACTGCATTGCACCTATAAATACTCATAACCAATAGAGAGTGTCAGTATGCTGTGAGGTTTGATTTTACAAAAGGGGCACTGCACTGTCCGTGTCCTTTTGTGGCACCTATATTCATTCTAAAATGTTTTTCACAGTTAAGCATACTTGCCAGTGAATAAATTCTAATGGAATAAAACTGAACATGTTTTAACCAAAGAGGACGGAAGGAAAAGAGGAAGGGAGGGACCTAGCCTTTTTTCAGGAACATCAAAACCATGTTCTGCAAACTTTTGCTTCATCTTAGGATCTTATCTTCCTTATGCAACTATGTGTTAACATTCATCGTCTCACCAGTAACACTCCTAAGAATCATAATTTAGGTACAAAATACATTAGAATTATATATATAAAGAAAACTACACAGAAACATGATTTGAATAAAATCGTACATACAAGGATTGTTACCACAACAGATTCTCACCCAAGTTCCCACTCTCTGGTCCGTAAAGTCAACAGTTCTTAAGGATTTGTAGATGATTGCTCAGTATTTTCTTTCCATCTGAATATCATTCTTATATTGCTGCTTTTCAGCTTGGGTTTTAAGAATTATTTCTTGACTTTCTACTATTAAAGAAAATGACCTACCATCTTGCCTCTCCTGCCTCCCCCAGGACACACACACACACACTTTCCATCCACCTCTTCCTCCCAATATTATACTGTCATGTGATTACAATACAAACACTAGCAGAGCCAAGCGATGTAGGATATCATGAGCACACACGAATAACCAGCACCGTCTTCTCACACACAGTGTTCATAGGAAACTAGCCCACCAGTGGGTGCTTGATTTGAAATAAGAAAAACACTATAGAGCACATGCTATTTGCATAAAAGCATGGGGTTTCTCCTTTTTCCGAAGAGCATTTTATTTTCTGGCTGTTAACAGCTGTTGTTATAAATGCTGAACAGCATTTATAAATGTTCATTTCTTTTTTAGGTAATGTTTTCTTAAAATGTCCTCACTCCAGATTCACACCCAGTTATGTAATTTCCACTCAATAATTTCAAGTAGATTAGGTACATTTTCAAGTCAATCGACAGAAACCCATC
This sequence comes from Tenrec ecaudatus, assembly GCF_050624435.1. Taxonomy (NCBI): domain Eukaryota; kingdom Metazoa; phylum Chordata; class Mammalia; order Afrosoricida; family Tenrecidae; genus Tenrec; species Tenrec ecaudatus. Next base: position 71,092,356 of record NC_134545.1, read on the forward strand.
CTGGAGAAGTTGGTACTGAGGAACAAGGTGAGTCAGGAGACCACTGTGCTGCATCTACCTGGGACTGTTCACCTGGCCCCTATACGGGCTCCTCAGCATTCTGTATCTCCTTGTCTTCCACTCACCTCTCCTCTTTGATGGAAAACATGCTCCAGTACCTTACCTGAGACACTGGTGTACAGGTCAATCTTTTGAGACCTGCCTATCTGAATTACCATTGGTCTTCTTGCACCATTCATGAGGATTTTTCAGGGTGCAGAATTTCAGGTGGGGGCATCATTTTTATTTGAATTTTGAAAGCATTGCTCAACTTCTTTCACCTGTCATGAAACCAAAGCCCTTCTGATTCCTGATGCTTTCACAGAAACCCCTCGCACCCCCCACCCCCACCTACACGGTGCCAGGCATGCTACTGCTGGTCCAAGCGTTAGCGTCTCAAATCCACTCGGAGGTGCTTCAGGTGCTGACAGGCCTCTTCTGCAAGGTCACCAGGAAGCAGTTCGATTTTTCACACCTGCGTTCTCCATGAGCTGCATCAACTTGACGGCAACTCACAGCACCAACTCACAGCACCAACTCACAGCACCAACTCACAGCACCAACTCACAGCACCAACTCACAGCACCAACTCACAGCACCAACTCACAGCACCAACTCACAGCACCAACTCACAGCACCAACTCACAGCACCAACTCACAGCACCAACTCACAGCACCAACTCACAGCACCAACTCACAGCACCAACTCACTCACAGCACCAACGCGGCCTGAAGTCGCATCCCCACAGCCCTTTGTTTGCATCTAAGTAGCTGCTGTGCTAGCTTCCTCCAAGGGTTCCACACTCCGGAACTGTGGGTCCTCCCGTGTTAGGAGAGGGTCCTGAAAGTCTCTCTCTTAATTCCCTCCTTGTCATCATCTCTTCCTGACCCTCTTAAATGGGTCCTTCCGTTGCACCCCGCAGCCCCAGTTGTTCAGTGTTCTAGAAGGTTTTCTCAATACCCAATTCCTTTGCCTGATTTTCCATTCTTTTCTAATTTGTCTCCTTCTTAAGAAATCATTCCGTGTTGTGTCAATTGTCCGTTCTCTTTATGGCAGGATCGGCTTCCCGTTTCACAGTCGTCCCGTTCCTCTGTAATTGTGCTTTGTTAATCACTGTGGGGTTTTCTGGTTGTTTGTTTGTTTCGGAGAGAGAGAGGTCTTGATTGATCTCATTATCTATATAAAAGTGTCCATCGGGTGGAAGTCAAAGGGCTGGGGGAGGGGGCGGCAGATGGCTCTTCAGGGACAAGGTGGGCTTTTCCAGGCCCAGCAGCCTTTGGACCTCAGGGGAGTCCTGGATATCTCCGGATCCAGGTGACCAGTGAGAGAGGTCAGAAGCAGAAGGCGTCTGTGGGAGAGGAGAGGAGGGTCTGCAGAGGTCATGAGAAGGCCAGAGGCCAGGGTCAGGCCTGGTCCAAGTTGAGTTTCTTGGCTGGTGGAGTTTCTCCTAGCCCCTCAATATCCACTAGGTCACCGTAGGCGTTCGAGTCGTCTAGGGCACTGAGGGTCACATCAGCCTCTTTATGGGGGACCCCCATTTCAGGGACAATGGAGCTGCTGGAGGGGACAACTGGACACCAGATGCGCCTTTCTTGGGTGACTCAGCTGGAAGAGGGAGGCCATAGTCTTCATACACCTCGCGTTTCACGGTGGCCTTGCCTTTATCTGAGCCGCTATCTGTTCCCAGTTGACACAGTTGATGTGATTAAGTTCGTCCCCAAAGCACTTCACAGCAGCCTCGGCATCTCTATTCCTGTGTCGGTGCACTGCGCACCGCTAGAGTAGAGTCGGCGACTGGATGTCAACTCCTCAAGCTTCGGGAAGACAGTGTCCCCCACAGAGAAAACCTCTCCCACCCTGGTGGGCGCTGAGGTCACCACCCCACCCCCTCACAGAGACGCTGCCAGGCGAACTGGCCATACTTGTTTGAAAACGCGTTCCATCCCTACATCACTTCGGCTTTGGGGAGCTTTTTTCTGCGGCATGCTTTACTCAAGAACCTGTAGATCCTCATCGGTAATGTTTAAATTAGGCGCATCAAAAGTGCTTATTAAAAACCCTGCGTATGTTGACTAAAAATACAAACTCACTGCCATCAAGGCAACATCAACGGTGGTAGGTAGCTACATTTACGTCAACTGGATGTCTGAAAGTGTAAGGGGGACATGAAACCTGTCAATCACGTCACAGCCTGGTGATGCCCCCTGTGGGCGTTGTCTTATCCTAAGAAGGTCCCTGGGAACGGCCCTCACTCTTTCCCTTCCCCTTCCTGCTCACTAGGCACCCAGAGACTTGTCAGTCCTACCATGCGACTTTGTCCCCACGGGCCTGTGATCTTCCTGAATTCTGAATCATGGCTGCAAGTGCCTGAAGGGGGACCAGTATTGGACTTGAGCTGGACTGAGCTGGGATGATTTCTTGATACAAATCTCATTCTTAGACATATCCGAGTGTCCCTGGATATGTTTCTCTAATCAATGCTGCCTAACACTCCGACTCATAGCAACACTACAGGACAGGGTAGAATTTCCCCACTGAGTTTCTGAGACTGTCGCTCTTTACAGAAGAAGGCCCTGTCTGTGTCCAATGTATACTGATGGGTTTATTAGGTATCGGCTTAGTGATTACATGTTGGGCTACGATCCACACGGCGTGTGGTTTGAAGACACCAGCTGCTCAGCAGGAGAAAGATGGGGCTCCTAGTCCCGTACACAGTTACTGTCTCAGAAACTTACGGGGGGCACTTCTACCCTGCCCTATAGGGTCACTATGAGTTGCCATCGATTCAGTGGCAGTGAAAAACACAGGATGCTCTAATGTGTTCATGCGTTGCAGAATCTTAATGTCTACATCTACTTCTCATTCACACACATGGGTAGGTTCCAAAGTCCAGAATGTCTTGTGCGAACTGGAGTTATGGTAAAATGGAGGATGAACACAGCAGGTTACAAAATTGAGGACTGTCACATCGTTATATGACTGGAAATTACACCATTATATAACTGCCAAACCACTGATAACCGTGGTCCAGCCAAGTTCAAGGATAACCTCAATCATTATAACCAGTGTTATTCCCATATTGCACCTTGGTGTTCAAGGTTGCCAGTTGTTAAGCAGTTAAAGCCCCAAATTGTTGGATAATCGTTATTTACTCTTATTGTGCATGCGAACTGTCAGGTACTGAGGTAAATGATGAACAGATCGGTCTCTAGGTCCACCCCGTGTTTCAGTTAGCTGGATGGCCAATAGAAGATATTCCCAATTTTCTGTTAGAGGGAAGGAGCCCTGGTGCCTCAATGGTCAAGCACTAAGCTGCGAACTGAAAATTTAGACGTTGAAGCCCAGCAGCAGGCTCCAAGTAGTGGGAGCTGAAGGGTAGGGAACAGCTTGAAATCTGCTCCCGTCAATATTTCAGCCTAAGAAATCCTTTGAGGCAATTCTGTCCTTCTGGGTCACATGAGAAAGAAGTGACTTGACAGCGCACAACAACAATGCCTCGAGGGGCTGCATCTAGCTCCCGAGATACTGGAGACTGGGAATTAAAACAGAGGCTTTTCCCCATTCAGTTATAGACAGCCATTGATCCACCTCTTCCAGGTTTGGTGTTCCCTGACCTCAAATCTGCATGATCTTTCCAGATCCAAATGCCTTCTTATTTTAAACACTGCACGTCAGAATTATTCAGTCTTCTGCTTGGATGGGTTACAGACAATTGTAGTGATGAGGATCGAAACATTTTCCCCAACATATAAGAGACAGTCACTGATTTTTCAGAGCATGCATATTGTTACACAGAGTCAATATTAAAAATTAACTTACACGAATATGTGATTAAATAAATTATATTTAAAGCAAAGATATACATACTCAAAATTCTTCATTTCCTAGTTATATTATTACTGATGTGGTTGGGATTGCTTACATCTGTTGCATCCATATGAGGTGTTGGATACTATATAAAGATATTCTATTTGTATCACTCATCTCTAAATATAATGTAAAGCCAATATAATGTGATCATTTAAAACCAGGTCAAATGATACAATGGATGCTTTTCTTTTACCTAGTAATTCAGTAAACTGGATTTTCAAACAACATCAGTAAGTATAATAAACTGCACTAATTGATGTCAGATTGGTTCTGACAAATCAGGCAAAGTAGGAGTATTTACACTGCAAAAGTTGGTAAATGCTACAAATCACACAATTTGTTTTTTTTCTCCTTTTCTCTTCTTTCTTTCCTTTTGTCCTCAAAAACTGGCTGCTAAACATTTACCAGCACACAGATGATCAATTCTCAAACTGAAGACAGACAGTGCAAGTGTTAACACTGGTGCTGTAGTGGGTTAAGCACTGAGCCAGAAAACATAAGGTTAGCAACTCAAACCTACCAGGCACTGGGTGGGGAAAAGCCGGGGCTGCCTGCTCCTGTAAAATAGCCCACATCTTGAAAACTGTTCATGGGTTCACTGAGTCAGAATAGATTTACCAGCAGTGGGATTTCTTTTCCTCTGAGACGAGTGCTGGGAAAACTAGAGGGGTCTGGGAGTTCCCCTTAGGAAGCAGGGGCTGCGGGGAACGTTGCCAATGACTGACAGGCATGGAAGCATGGCTGGTCCACCTTCTGCCTCAGAGAGAAGTCATTTTCGCTTCCTCTAAATGCATGACTGAATCAGAAGAAATCACGCACTGGGAACTTGGGTGAATTCATTCCCTCTCTTGGTGTACAGCCTAAGAGGGGTTTCAAAGAGTTCATGGGAAAAATTGGAATTGAAAGATAAGAGAATTTTCCCATGAGCTTTTTGGAATGCTCTCTTCCATGTGTTTGTGTGTGTATTAGTATATATCTATATAGTTATCTCTGTGTGTGCACTTCCATCGTAGCTAGAAATATTTCAACAATGTGGTTTCTCCCTCCTACTTTACAACATTTAATGCTTTGGGTACACAAATATTAAGTAGTTGCCTGTGTGTTATCGCAGGAATGTAACTACAGCTTATGCTGTTGAACCTCTGGAATGTGTTCTGGGCTCTAAATGATCTTAGGGAAATAGTAACTCGGTAGACAGAAGCGACCTCAACGGATGTGTTTTTGACCTGGCACGTGTAGAATACAATTTGTTTTATTCTTTATAGGTAAAGGACTTGTTCCTATCACAAATATTTAGTGCCCAGTTTACATGAGGTGGAACAGTGGTTACGGTTGGGCAGTGATTCACAAGGTCAGCAGTTTGAAACCACCAGCTATTCTGTGGGAGATGGGTCTTTCTATTCCCATTAACAATTACACTCTGGAAAACTCACTGGCACAGGTCTACCCTTCCTATAGGGTCGCTACGAGTCGGGTTGTTTCTTTTATGTGTGAGAAGCCCTGGTAGCTCACTTTGTTATGCACTGGGCTGCTAATTGCAAGGTCAGGAGTTTGAAACTACCAGTCTACTACTCTGCAGGAAACTGGTGAGGAACTGTCGACTCCTGTAGAGACTTAGTCTCAGGAACCCACAGGGACAATTCTATTCTGCCCTCTAGAGTCACTAAGAGTGGGATCAACTTGAAGGCACGGAGGGAGGGAGATGGGTAAGGACGGGGCAGGATCTGGAGTGTTCTGCACTGTTGCACACAGGTCACTATAAGTTGGAATCCACTCAGTGGCGGTGGGTTTGGCTTCCACACAACAGTAATCACAAACAGTACTAAACACTGCTAGATGACCCAGTCGGCAGGAGCTATCCTTTCTTGGACGCTGAAGGGAGATTTTCTTTGACCCTAGTGTACTGCATTTGGTGCTATGATGATATGCCTTGTGGAGGATTTAATTCCACTTCTTCTGTTAGGCTCACAAGACACTTTCAGTAAGAGCCTGCGGCTCTCAGTGATGAGACCTGGTTAAGTGCTTTGATTGGATAAGGACATAGGGAGTCATTAAGAAGCTTTAAAGGTCAAGTTTAGCCTTGAAACAGATGCCTCTGACCCTGGAAGTTTGTAAAGGACTATTCCCGAAAACTTTCTGAAAATCTAATGTTTCCAATATGGCAATGATTTAAGAAACCCTGAGTAAACTCCGCCACTCAAATGTAAATTCCATGAGATTTCTGTTTCCTGTTTTGTTCACTGCTGAATCCTCTGCAGATTTATCTCCAAATCCTAACATGGTACACTTAAATACAAATGCTTTTTGGCAGATCAAATATCAAGATTGTTGTGTTACAGCTTTTGACTGTCAGTAAGTGTATCCCTGATTTAATATGTATGAGGAGACTTCAAAAAGTTTACAGGAAAAAAATCCATTCTCTTTTCATTTTACTTATTCCACAAGCTTTCTGAAGCCCCCTTATAGGTTCCAGCCAAACAGAATGCAATCCCCTGAAGAACCACATGTCGCTAAATGGTAGCTGGCAAAATGCTTTTTTTAATTGGAGGGATTAGGACCAAAGTAACTGATGTATATGGGATTGTCAGATAGATTTGTTACCCAGATTATAGAAAGCAAGAAGGAACGTCAGCGCTCTGAAAGAGGTGGAAGCAAAACAATAACTAGAAAGTCTCCACGAGAAATGATAAATGTTGCAAGCATGAAAAACTACACCCGTGGGAGATTAGTCGAAGGCTCCACGGAAGTGTGTTTGGAGAAGGTATTGCTTTGCAAAGCTCCTGGGACAGTGGGCAAAGCATGATTCAGAATCCATCTGTGTTGTTTTCTTCCATGACACTTGACCCCAACTGTCTTTGGCCTTTCATAACAGCATAGAGGTTTTGGCCAAAAGATTAGCATAGGGTTCCATTTTCTAACCTGACCTATCTCCCTAAGCACTAGGAAAAGAATTTAAAAAAAACACTTCAGAAAGACAGGCATTAATTTATGTGTGCCATGCTTCAAGAAGCTCATGCTCTGCTTTGAAGAACTGAAGTTCTGTTATTGTGTTTTACTTAAATGACCTCTAGTTGTGATAAGTGAGTTTTGTGTCAACTTGACTGGGTCAGGATTCTCGGTTGTTTAGCACTTGAAGTCTAGTACGGTGTGACCTCACACCACCTACCCATTCAACTGATTCAACTGTAAGTCTTTACAAGACTCCACATCTTTCCAGGAGGGCAAGCCTCGTCTTTCTTCTGCAGAGTGGCTGGTGAGTTTGAACTACTGATCTTGCAGTTGGCAGTCCAACACCTACCCACAGCACCAACAAGTCTCCTTTACCCATGGGAAAGCCATCCAAAGCAGTAGAGGATGCAGACCCCTAGCAAATGTGGACTTGACCAGGGCAGGTCTATGTAAAAGACTGCTAAAGGAACCTAGAGGGTCTGGGAGACGTGGTGACAGCGTCCTCTACAAGCCATAAGGATGTCTTCATATAACACTTGACAATGACCAACAATCATCTCACAAGTTAAGTACCCTGTCTAAGCACAAAGGGACGTCTTCCTTAGTCCATATACCCTGCTTCTGAAATGAGGCTGGCCCAGTCTTTATGTTCAGTCATGACCAGTAACCAGTCTCCTGGAAAATCTGCTCTGAAATATCCAGCTTCTGTCCCCGTCCACTTTTCCCCACCTGTGCTAGGTCTGGCTTGGCCGATAAACCAGTTACCCGCCTTCCCCACAGTACAGTCTCCCTCATTCATGACGTCCATCAGTGACACAAGAAAGATAAAGGAATATGAAAAGGGGTAAATGGAGAGACACGGGGACACCTTCAGAACCTTGTCTATGTTACAGACATTCATAGTTTCCTATCATTGGAACCATCATGTCATAGTCCACCTATACGCAGGACCTACACTGAGAAATTTAGATACTCACTTAGTCCTCCTAAGTATCCTAGGTTTTCTGAGCCAAGTCATGGTATTTTCAATCGCCTCCCATGCAACTGTAAAAGTTGGACAATGAATATGGAAGGCCACGCAGGAATTGGTGCACTGGAAATGATGGTGTAAGCAAAAATATTAGAAGTACCACGGGCTGCCAGAAGAGCATATAAATCTCCCTTGGCAGCAGTACAGCCAGAGGATAGGGAGACTGCATCTAATGTACTCTGAACATTTTATCAGGAGACCAGTCCCTGGAAAAGGACATCAGGCTTAGTTAAGCAGAAGGGCAGTGAACAAGAGGAAGACTGTTGGGAAGATGATTGACACAGTGGCTCCAACAATGGGCTCCTACATAACAAATGTGATTCGGACCCAGGACTGGGCAGTGGTTCACTCTGCTGTGTACAGGATCACTCTGAGTCAGAATCCACTTGACAGCACCTAACAACAATAGCTCTCCTAGAAGGCTGACTCTATCATATTTGCATATGCTGAAAATTGGGCATAGACACTTTAAGTTACTTGCTGAAGAACATACAATTTGAAAATTTTAGAGTTTGAATTCAAACATGGTCAGACCTCAGCAGTCACCCATGATCTAGCTAGCCTATATAGCCTATATAGCCTCTCCCAACAACCGTCGGGGACTGGGGATTGTTAGCGAGATTTTGCAAAAGATGAAATTAATTCTGAGAGTTGAAGAATTCTTACTCACATTCACATAACCAGCCAAGACACCTTTAGAATATAAACTCAGATCAGAGGCTACAAAGGCTCATAATCTACACATATTGCTGTTGGTAAGAGTCATCCCATAGGACTCAGGCATTACCATCCCCTGTACAAGGAATGAAAGACTAATTCATGGCGATCCTACAGACATCAGCATACAGTTTTGCTCCAAAGCATATTTAATGGTGTATTTTCCAAAACTGAATGGTCAAGACTTACAAGGCACCTCTGAGTGTACTCAAGCCCCTAAACTTTTTGCTTAAAAGCTGAGTATATTGATTTCACTACCCAGAGATTGCCTTTCTCTGTCACTTCCCATGAAAACAAATCTGATTTTTCCCAGCCGACATGGGTTAGGGAGACCTAGTGGCACTGTGTACTATGAACTAGATGTTAGGTAGTTCAAGCCCACCAGAAAGATAAGACTGTCTTCTCCTGTAAAGATTTACAGACTCAAGAATTCCTATATTGAATTGCTATGAATTGGAATTGACTCAACGGTAGTGGGTTGGAGGTCATTAACTTGGATGAGATGAGATCAAGCAGCCAGCTTAAGGCCCCTTTCTCAGGACTCTCATCAGGACCCAGGAAACAGCTAAAATCCTGAGAGTCCAAGAAGAAACAGAGAGAGTGATTTCTGTCCATTCCAACCATTGGATCTTCCGGAAGGATTAGTGCAGAACTCAATTCTTTGTCAACGAGTACAGTGGACTCGATCAAGGGCCCCTGGGAGATGAGGGGGATGGGGGACAGCACACTTGGTGCTTAGGAGAAGAAAGAGAACTTTATGAAAGTTCTCATGAAAGGATAGAAAAAGGCAGAGGAAGGCAAAGGAAGCAAGGTGGAAAATGTGGTGGTTAATGTTGTCAACTTGGCTAGGTTATGATTTCAGTGGTTTGGCATGTATTCTTCATAATGAAATTGCATTCCACTTTTGATCTGATGTGAGCAGCCAATCAGTCAAAAGTGGAACTTGGCCTGACCCCAGTATATAAATGGATGTTCTGGCAAAGCCTGTTTCTCTCTCTCTCTCCCAGCTCCGCTTCCCCCCACCCCCTACCATGCACAAAACACCTGTTCTCTACATGTTTTCCAGTACTTGGTTTAGAAGTCTAAAGAAATGTCTAATCTGCTACCAAAAGATTTAGATTTGTCAACCCTGCTAGCCCATGAGCCCACGAGGGTCTGAACACTGCCACATGGCATACAAATGTGGGGTTCACTGACCACCGCATCAACAGGAGCCAGCAGAGGTCTTTAGCCTGGCACCTGACTCATGCAATTGGGACTTGCTGTGTCCCACAATGATGTGAGTCTTTTCCTTGATGTAAAACTCTTCACTGGTTTTGCTTTCCTGGAGAACCCAGAAAATCCAACTGACATAGATCATCCAACGGTATAAGACCATTGGTCCAACACGTAAGAAAAGTATGCATGCGGCAGTGCAGGTCTTGGCACAAGAAAAGTCAGAATTGAGATGACTAGCTATTGTGATACTAAAAATTAGACCATCTGCATTTAGGAATAGATGACGATCCAGCTAGATGTAAAGTGGCATGAGGGGAAGAGAGACCATTCTGAATTCTGGGGTGGAGGGTCCCGATGGTGGTGGAGTAGGTGAACCAGGAGTAAAACCCTCATTCTAAAAGACCTAAGAAAAACCCTGGGGGGAAACCAGCTACAAGCTGGGCTGAGATCTGCAGGGTCGGCAGTTTGAAACCACCAGCAGCACTGTGGGAGAAAGATGAGTGTGTCAAGATGTAAACAGTTAGTGTTGGGAAATCAATCACAGGGCCTTTCAATCACGTCCTACAGGGTCGCTGTGAGTCAGCAGCAACTCAGTGGCAGTGATTTGCGTTTTTGAAGAAGGGACCTAGGTTGCCATGACGGTCCTGATATGTAGCGCTGGATCACTGTTGTGGGTGGCTGCCTTATACATCTTAGGATGTTCAGCAACAGCCTTGACTGCTACCCACGGAGTGCTTCTGATGCACCAGCTACAGTGTTGTGAAGACCAAATATCCTCCTGTTCAAACACAGCCACAAGATGAGCACAACTGTCATCTCTGTCCTACAGACGGGGGACCCAGAACAGCACAGAAACATCAAGCCACTTACTAAAACCACAGAGTGTGTGGTGGGCAGAATAGGAGTTCCAACTGGGAGGTCTATTTCCAGAGACTATGTGCTTAACAGAGGAGCCCTGGTGGTGTAGTGGGTTATGCACTGGGCTGCTAACAGCAAGGTCAGTAGTTGGAAACCAGCAGCCACTCAATGGGAGAAAGATGAAGCTTTCTACTCCTAGAAAGAGTTATGGTTTTGGGAACTCACAAAAATAGTTCTACTCTGTCCTACTGGGTCCCTATGACAGGAAATCATCTCAATGGCACTGAGATGATTCTACCCATCTAGAATGCTGCCTCCCACTTTCTACAGGAGAAAGCCGAGGTACAGAGAGGTTGAGGACACACTGAGTAGCCAAACCTGACTGGAATTCAGGTGCCTCGGCCTCTGCGGGCCAAGCACTAAACCATGGTGTTCTACTGAGTCGAGTTTCTGTCCATGTGGAGCCAGAGGAAACGTGCTTTGGGTTATTGACCTGGAACTTCTATCTACGGCGTGTAAGCTCAGGTTTCATCTTGAAGTCCACGGCCAGAGAAAAGTTCATTTCTGTTGGGTAAATGGTTAGAGTGTTGGAGCGAAGCGAGCAGAGAACCCACTGAGATTCCATCACTCCTCCTTTCCTTCACCCTCTCCTCTTTCCCATGATTTCTCCTCTGTACCATGATTTCATTAGTCTTTAAAAATAATAATTTATGCACTGCCTCTCCAAATTCTCATTGAATAATAGAGCATGGGTGTTCTATATGGAAGGAGAGAAAACATGACTCCAGGCAGACACAAAGCCCTGAGGCCCCACAATTATAAGCACCACATCTCCGTGTCAATAAAAAGGAGGGAGGGTGTCAAGAACAACGCATCTAAACTTTGGCAAATCCTTTTGGTCCGACAAAGGCTCTTAATGTATTGTTCCCAGGATCAGTTGGTTGCCTTCAATAAAACGCACAGTCCTGTTTTACTGAGCAGTGAATGTCTCTAGTAGACTTGAAACCATCGATCTACCAAAACCTGATCCCCACATATCTTGCCGTTGGGAGGGTGTGTACATCTGTAAAGTGCAGAAGCAGACAGCGAGGTAATCTGCTTTGATTTGCAGTTCTCCAATCCACAACTGTCGAAAGCAGCAAAGCCAAGTACACTGGTTGGCTGCTATTGAAGAATTCCCTTGAAGTCGCGCTGGAAAGAGGTAAAATTGAAGTTAACTATATGGTCTCCCTCAGTGAATAGGGCCGGAGTGAGATTGGGCTATTAATTTTAAATGAAATTGCTTATTTCACTCTTGAAGGCAAGTATGGAAGCAGAGAATTACAATACACTCTAGTTGTGTCTAAGTAAATAAAGGGCCCTGCTTGAACCTGGGAAAGGGTGCATTACCAGCTCTTAGGTATTTGATTACAAAAACACAGAGAGCCAAACCATTGGCTCAAAACCTTTTGGTAGCTGATAGAGGAAACACAAACTATTAGAAAAGTGGCCTTTTCATTGGTGACACCCATGATTGCAAAGAGTAATCATTTAGAAACATCTATGAACCACATTTCAAGAAAGGAAATGAGAAGGCACAGAGTCCAATATTAAAAGGCCTGGGTTCTAAGTTCAGCCCCTTCCCAGAAATGCTACTCCAGACCACCGCCCTCTGGACCTCTCTAGGCTCATACAATGAATGGGCTGCCCTCAGCAACCACGATGACCTTCCTTTGCTCAAAAATGGGGTTCCAGGGAAAAATGCTCTCTTGTGGAAATGATAAGATGGCACGGAGACCCCAAGTGAAGCACATGGTAAAAGGTTGGGCGGTGAACTGAAAGGTTGGCCATTTTAATCCTCCACCCGGAGGATTCTGGGAAGAAAAGCTTGGCTGTCTGTCTCCAGAAGGTCACAGCCATTGAGACACCGAGGGGACAGGTTTACTCTGAAACATATGCTGTCACCAGGAAACAAAAGCATCTTAATCGCAACTGTCGTTTTATGGGCCAGGGTCCAAATTTCAGATTGTAGTAGTATATAGCTCTGTGATTTGGATCAAGTTGTGCGGATTCTCTAAGCCTCGGTGCTCTCCTGGGGCTAAGTATAATGTGCTTTCTCACAACAACACACCCACATCAGTAACGTGTCCACCCACAGAACATGCATAACACCCACAGGAAAAGAATGCATGCAAGGGTTGTGAGGTTTGCCCAAAAAAATCATATTAAACACACAATATGTGCACACAAGTCGGACAGATTGTGAAAATTAGACCATATGAAATACAATTGGTAGTTTCTCTTACTGACTATACTACTTCATACCCTTTCATACGCAAATTAAAAATGAAAAACTCTAAAAAACCAAGCCATGTGAGTTTGCAGCAAATTCACCTTCACCTGATCACAAAACTCAACCTGATTTGATCAAAATGTTTTCTGCAGCGCTGACTTTCCCTACATAGTTAAATATTTATTCCTCTTGCCACACGAATGCAGTTATGTTTAGGGAGATCTGTCTTGCACTCCAGAGGCGCTACAGAATCCATTCCACAGGTACCGTTCCTGGTGCCTTTCTAAACTCTAGGTAAAACAAAACCTGAGTTCCAAAGCACATTGGGACCAAAAGGGTTCAGTTAAAACTTGTAACCCTGTATTACTTTACAGATTTGCATTGTTTGGTATTTAAAACTGCTAACATTCCCATGCATGTTTAGGATTTAACTTTTGGAATATCTACTATTTGGAGCAAAGAATCAAGCATTACCCATTAAATAAATATGCCTACACCTCACTTATAAACTATCTCATGGCCCAATATTTTGCATTTATATCAAAAGTAAAAAACCCACTATCTAACCATTTTGCATAGTAATGACATATGTCTAAAATAAATACCAATGTGCAAAGAGAGTGTATTGCTATCTGTAATGCCTAAGGTCATGTGACAACATGGCTGGACAAAACCCAAGAGCCTGCACCCCAGAGCCATGTCCTCTTTCTCACCTACTTAGGATTTGAGGTCTTTAAAACTATTGTGGAAAAATAGTAAACAGAAAGAAGGCTGCTTTCCCTTAAACCCCAAGCCTTATGGTACCAAGAATATAGATGTATAAACAGGCGATGCTGCCCAACCACATGTTAAGCAACACACACCTCATACTCTCAACTTAACATGGAGATACAGGCCTGTTCCCTAGTAATGTACAGTCTACATCAGGATAGATGCATCACTCTCAGTTCATTTGGTCCAACCCTAATCTATAACACATAATGCTCTGGGGTTTGGGGCCTGTATAAACATGGTGCTCTCTGGATAGACCATGACAGGACACAAAATCAGATAGTGAAATAATACACACACATGCATACATACACATACATAAACACGTATGTGAAATAATAATTCATAAGAGTTAGGGTTAAGTACCAAACAATTGCTAGATCATAGTCCTTCAATCCTACAGGAATCTCCAAAAGAAAATCAGGTAAGCTGATTCGCACTGAGGTCTCCTGGGCGAGGAAGGGTGATGGGACCCGAATGGGAGTAAAAATTCCAAATCCGAGACTCCTGCAAGGAGGAGCTGCCCTTACATGTGAACAGCTGCTCCGTGGTCTGGTCAGCGGGGGGTGAGTTCCAGTCGAGTGTTGACAAGGGGCGGTGCAGCCTGACTCATTTAGTTCACCTTCCCTTCCCATGAAAAGAAGGATTCTCAACATTTAGGACTCAACAGAATCATATGGAGGGCTTGTTAAACATAAATTTCTAGGTAGTAAATCTGGGGTGGGAAGTGAGACTATTTCCAGGTGATACGGATGCTTCCGGTTCAGGGCCCAACCACTATTGTTTATGTATCTATTGTGCTGTCCATCATTCCAGACTGTGCAAGCAAATGCAACACACAGAAAACAGTATCAACTTCCTTACTTATTTATGGTGCATTTTTTAAAATCTTGTATTGCATGCATTTAGATATAACCGGTCTAAATCTTGTATGTGTGTGTGTCTGTGTGTATGCATACCACTGTTATTTCTCATTTTTCGTTACCTGGAGCCTATATATTTATAAAAACTTCCCAAACATACACATCACTCAGAAAGCTCACAATTAATTAATTTTGAAAGAATTAGGGGGTTGGAATTGAAAACTCTCAAACACTTCTGTAACTCTAGCTAGAATCTGCAGCCTGAGGCAAACCCATTAAATAGACCCACATCCCTAAAATCCCTTTTCATAAACCCCCTGTGATATGATTCTTACTCAAGGTAGCATTTTCCTTTATCTTCTCACATGGAAAACTTCATTCCTGGTACCTGCACCATAAGAGAGAAAGCTAACAGTGCCACCTCACATCACTGCTGAATAAGCAACATATCTGGCAAGGGACCAGTTGGCTCATAACCCAGAAGTCTTTGCACTAGTCAGGATTGACTGGCACCAAAGCAATTGCTTGTGGGAAATACAGCTAGCCAGGTAGCAAGCCAGGGTCTGTAGTGAAACAAAATGAAGTCAGCTGCGGCCACCTAAAGTTACGTCCCAATGGGAAAGGAATCACGTTTAGACTCATGCAGCTGTACGCTGCCTCGCTGGCCAAGAATCTAATAGGACTCTTCCATTATGATACTTTTTAACCTGTTGACAATTTTTACTGAAACTCAACTTTCTTCATGAAATAGCCACCTTAGGCCCATCTAAAGAAGTTACATATCTCGTACTTCCTGTCAAAGCTTGTAGGAGGCAAAGGGCATTTATAGAAGTCTAAATACAGGCATGTACATATGTAAACAGATTTATATATGATGATAAGGAAATAGACCTATGTGCATATATTTATAGGTTTAGTATTAAGG
The DNA here is from genome assembly GCF_050624435.1 of Tenrec ecaudatus. NCBI lineage: Eukaryota > Metazoa > Chordata > Mammalia > Afrosoricida > Tenrecidae > Tenrec > Tenrec ecaudatus. The sequence goes on from NC_134545.1 coordinate 71,107,869, forward strand.
TAGCAGATGGACATTGGGTCTCCACTCAAGTACTTCCTTAATGCAAAAAGACTTTATTCTCTTAAATTGGGCATTCCTGACATGATCACAGAAGACAAAACGGATGCATAAGCAAATGTGATAAAGAAAGCTGATGGTGCCTGGTTATCAAAAGATATAGTGTCTGGGGTCTTAAAGGCTTGAAGGCAAACAAGTGGCTATCTCGCTGAGAAGCAACAAAGCCCACATGGAAGAAGCACACCAGCCTATGTGACCACGAGGTGTCGAAAGGATCAGGTATAAGGCATCAAAAAACAAAAAAATCCTATCATTGTGAATGAGGGGAGTGCAGAGTGGGGACCCAAAGCCCATCTGTAGGCAACTGGACATCCCCTTACAGAGGGTTTCGGGGAGGAGATGAGCCAGGCAGAGCGCAGTGTAGCAATGATGAAACATACAACTTTCCTCTAGTTCTTAAATGCTTCCTCTCCTCCCCACCCTCTATCATGATCCCAATTCTACCTTACAAATCTGACAGTGTAAGACATGACAAAATAATAATAATTTATACATTATCAAGGGTTCATGAGGGAGGAGTGGGGAGGGATCGGTAAAAGTGAGGAACTGATCCCGAGAGTCTAAGCAGAAAGCAAATGCTTTGAGAATGATGAGGGCAACAGATGTACAAATGGGCTTGACATACAATGGATGGATGGATGGATTGTATTAAGGGTTGTACGAGCCCCAATAAAGTTATGTTTTTATTGTTTGTTGTTGTTGCTTTCTTTTTGTCATTGTGTCATTGTCTTCCATTTCACCCATTTCGGCTGCTCCATTCCTTTATTTCATAATTCAAATCTTGCCTTCCTACTTGCCACTCTCAGTAACCAACAGCTCGCTGATCAATTCTTTCATCCCGACAGAGACTGGTGACCAGCTTCATTTGAACAACGCTCTGCTCTTACTACTCCTTGACAGGATCTGTGTAGGAAACTCAAAGGCAACTGGGAGGGTAACGTCAAGAATGTATGTTAGTGCTGGAAAAATAAATAGAGAGGGTTGGTGCCTGAGACTTAATGCTCTAGAGAACCTGATATGTATAGGCTTAGAGAGGTTTAGCTCAAGAAAATACCTTACATGGTTCTAGATCAGTGGTTCTCAACCTTTCTAATGCCAGAACCCTTTAATACAGGTCCTCATGTTGTGGTGAACCCCCAACCATAAAATTATTTTTGTTGCTACTTCATCACTGTCATTTTGCTACTGTTATCAATCAGGCGACCCCTGTGAAAGGGTCATTCAACCCCCAAAGAGGTCGCAACCCACAGGTTGAGAACCACTGTTCTAGAGACTGGTGTGTTCTAAGTCAATGGGTCAGATGGTAGGCCGGAGGCTTCTGGTTTGCATGCTTCTAGAAGCTGGCAAATCCAAGATCAACAGGTAAGACTGGTGGCTCACAGGCTGAGAGGGTAATGAATCCCAACACTAGCAGGTCATTGGCTCAAATTCAAAGAACCAAAGTCAGATAATGGCAAGCCAGCTGTCATTATCTTCATCAAGCCAAAAGCCAGAGAGCTTTTCTAGAACATCCATATTGAATGCAGGCCACACCCCTGAGGAACCTCCCTTTCAACAGATTCGGGGCTCACAGAAGATCTCATCACACAACTGGCTGCATTGTATTTATCCTCTTCACGGGATGACTGCATCCTAATAAAACTGCCAAGCTACACCGTCACTGCTCAGCGATGGAGATTCATGGCCCACCCAACTTTCATCGTCACAGTTGAGAAGTTGAATAAAGGCAAGACCCATGGAATTCTGCAGACCACAGCACCTCAAGATAAAGAATTGTCACCACAGCAGCTCAATGCCGCATTAAATTATGTTAGGAAAGCTACTAACTGCTCTGGGCTTGAGGTGGCTTAGTGGCTAATCAAAAAGTCAAGAGTTTGAACCCAACAGCAGCTCTCATGGAGAACAGTGAGGCTTTCTACTCCTGTAAAGATTTGCAAGCTCAGAAACTCCGAGAGTGTAGTTCTCCTCTGCTCTAGAAGGTCACTATGCGTCTGAATCTACTCAATGACAGTGAGTGTGTTTTTTGGGTTCTTTTATCTGGTTTCCATTTTGAAGTCTCTAAAAGGGAGCACATTTTCTCTAGCTACCCTAACTCTTATGAGGAATGGGAAATGCATATGAAGCCCCAGGTAGAATGGCTGGCACAACATGCCAGGTGTGTTCAGTTGCTTTCAGTCCATGGCAGAGCAGAAGCATGCTCCGGGGATTTTCAATGACTGCTTTTTCAAATGTAGATCACCAGATCTTTCCTGCAAGATATCTTGGGTAGACGCAAACCTCTGACCTTTCACCTAGCAGGTAGTTAAACATAGACATACTCCAAATGACAACCCGTTACTTTGATTGTTACTAGTTATCAGTTCACTTTCACACTGATTTATTTCATCCAGGTACAAAACGGAATTCCTCAGTCTCCATCTGACTCCAAAACCAACAAATGAAAAGAATAGTTGGGCCAGTTGATCCTTTCTGACATGAATGAGATGTAATATTTAATATAATAACAAATGGTCTGGGTCCAAATACAACTGTAACATTTTAAATTTCACTACATAAACCGTAAGTCAATATCACATAGCTATTCAAGTATACTGATGTTTTTAGGTGCCGTTGTGTTGGTTACAATTCAGTGTCACTATGTGCTAACGGGGCAGAACATTGCCCAGCCTTGTGACATCCTCATATTTGCCCCTACACCCGAGCCTTTTGTTGAAGCCACTATGTCAATCCACCACCATGAGTGGCTTTCTCTTTTTCGTTGACCCCCTACTTAGCCAACAATGATGTCCTTCCCAGGGACTGGTTCCTTGAGACAATGTTCCCCAAAGTACAAGAAATGAAGTTTTGTCCCCCTCCTTCTGTCTGTACTCCCGTCAATGCCCATTTGTTTGCTTGTACAAGCGTCCATGGCATGTTCCTTCTTCTGCACTAACACCAGAACTCAAAGGTGTTTGTTCTTCCCACTGTCCTGGAGTCAGTGGACTAGTAGGAACCCTGTGGGACAGTACAACTGCCCTTAAGGAGTTGGAGACTGTAACTCTTCACAGTAGAAAGTCGTACCTCCCTTGCATGCAGCGGTGCTTTCAAACTGCTGACGTTTGGGAGAGAAGCCCAACACCTACCGACTACACTACCAGACCTGCCTCTTCCATTTCCAGCTGCACCCTCTCGGGCATCCTCAAACTGCGGCCCACGGGCCACATGCGGCCCGCCGAGGACATTTATCCAACCCGCCGAGTGTTTTCACCCTGTTTGTTTTTTAACTTCGAAACAAGATATGTGCAGTGTGCGTAGGAATTTGTTCATCGTTTTGTTTTGTTTTTTTAACTATAGTGCGGCCCTCCAATGGGTCTGAGGGACAGTGAACTGGCCCCTGTTTAAAAAGTCTGAGGACCCATGAAGATGATTGAAAGTACGGCTTCAGCCAGGCGCCCTATCACCTTCAAAGTGACATCTTTGCTTTTGAACACTTTAAAGAAATCTGTTGTACTACATTTGCCCGACCTAACATGTTTGATTTCTCTGCTTATTGCTTCCCTGGGTATTGATTGTGGATCAAAGTCAAATGAGGTTCTTGACAACTTCAATTCATCTACCCCGATGTAGTTTATTGGCCTTTTGTAAATTAAGATGCTTCTTTATATGAAATGTTGAGAAAAGATAGATTTATAGACAGAAAGCAGAGCTGTGGTTTCTTGGGGTGGGGGTAGGACAAGAATTAACTGCAAGAAGCTCCCAGGTAGTATGGGGTGTGGGGGAGGGGAGATGATGGAACTGTTTTAAAACACTTACTGGTTTTAAAATCACACTATATGTTCAATAGAAGCTAGTCTAGTGAATACATCCAGGGGGTAGACGTTAGGGTAGGAGAATTAGACGTCAATAACGCTGTTACAAAATAATCTGTCTTTCTTGTACTAAAAGACACATTTCAAAATAAACTAGCTTCGTATTTGGGGTTGTTTTTAGTATTCTCAAGCTTCCCATTATCAACTTATCACATGACTGTCAAGTGTTTGTCCAGGCCATTAATGTATTCGTCCACGGGCTAGCAGGGCTGCGATCACTGCTTTCACCCTCAATCATACTGTTTTTGAAAAGACATCTTGAGATGCCTCATGAAAGTCATTAACAGAAAGCATTTTTAGACCAAGCTGATGTTCTGCATCTGACGGCTTGTTAGCCTGGACAGCGAATATTCAAGTGAGGCTGAATGATTTTGAAATGGAAAGCCATTATCATGGAATAAGTTCTTCTCTGTCAACATTTCAGGAAACCGAAAAGGCACTTTGTTCAAAATACTTCTGGTGGATTAAAATGAAATCAATACAGCAGCCGGTCTTTAAATATGCCGCACATTGCCACGTATCGATGCCATAGTCAGTACTTATGCTCCTTGTGCTGACAGTGGCCTTGTCTGCAAAGATACATCTTCAGTACAATATTCCTTGCAATTTTTAAGAAATTCAAATCCGAAGAACAAGATTCCTTACCATTTCATATAAATTCATCTGCAAAGACCAGCCACCAAATAGCGTTCTTGTCTTTCCAACACAGGTAGGTTTTCCTTCAGATGACGCTACATCATTATCATGTTCACGATCGTGTTCTAGGGCAATTTAAACACACGGGACTCTGCAGACGTTGCTGATCAATTCTGGACATTTCTATAGGCCGGGCATGGAAGAACTACAAAGCTTTGTGAAACATCACACTTGCCTATGTTTACCCTTTCTCTTCTGCTGTCAGCCCACACAGAAGCCGGGTAGGAGTCCGGCTGCCGCTCGCTTTCCCTCTAAGATCCACCAAAGCCGAGTTGATTTGTCTTGAGACTTGCTCTGGGCCTTTGCACTCAACCCGTCTTTCAACTTCAGGCTCTTCCGTCAGATTCAAAGTTGCTTATTGTTGGCTGCTGTGAAGTGGGCCCCCACGCATGAAGGGATCAGACTGAACAGTCGACTGATCTTTCAGAAGTAGATTACCAAGCCTTTCTTCCTACCCGTGGTAACATTGTACTAATGGAGCTTGCCTGAACAAAGTCAACCGAAAGTGACAACAGTGATCCCACTATTCACTGTCTACTGAACTCATACTATGCGTTGAGTTCTGTATGGGGCACCCCACGGGCTTTAGCTTTCACCATGGTCTGTGTTATACTACTCACTTAGAACGAGGAAATTACAGCTCACACCGATCCAATGTTAGTCATATACCTCGAGATCGATGAAGTAACAGTTTCATCAGAATCCATGTTTTTATCCAGAATGAAAAGAGATGGAATTTTCCCACAAACACTTTGAAGCCCCTTGGTAAATATTGGGATCGGAGTGAATCTGCCTGCATTTCCCCCTTACGTTCACTGTTAAAGCACAAGATTCCATAGATTCTCAGGCAATTCACGAATTCATGGACGCTGGGTAGAGTTTAAAAAGGGGATTGAAAGCAGTGAGGGGATTTAGCCAGTTCACACCACTTCCACAGAACTGACACCCAGTTTTGGGTTGTGTTCAGTGAAGCAGTTACGAAAATGGCACTTGTAATCTGGGTTCTTTCTAAGGTGGGTGGCAACCGCCCAAGGTGAAAATCACACATTTACATTCCTAACATTTTCCAAATGGGGACCTCTTTTATTGTTCTTATGTATTAGCTGTGTGGAATAATAAGCTGGAGTTAATTACAGTCTCAGAAACCCACAGGGGCAGCTCTACTCTGTCTTATAGGGTCATTCTGAGTTGGAATTGACTCGATGAGAGAGAGAGAGAGAGAGATTCCATCCTGAAGCAAAAGCAGCCATTAAATTTCCCCTTTCATGTTGGTGAACATCAAGGACCTTAGCTAATACCATATTTTACCTTCTCCCATCTCTCTAGATTAAGATTTGTGTTCATTTTTGGATAATCAAAATTTGCAAGATATTCCCAGGATCTAGAAGTTTGTCAGCAGTTTGTTCTGACTATATCAACAAAAGGAAGTAAGAAATGGGAAAAAAAAAAACTCTCTGCGACTATTTCTACTAATTCTATGTCCGTGATCCTCAGAAACGGATGCATTTAGTTTTAAGCACAAACAAGTTACGGTGCTTCGTGGTACGGAGCGCTTCCCCGGTGGCGCAGGGATGACGAGAGCTTGGCTTCTCACCAGAGTTTGGCAGGTAGAAGCCACCAGCATTCCACGTTAGGAAAACATGGCGATCCGCTCCCATGAGGGTAATTCTCTTGGAAACCCTATGGGGCAGTTCCACTGCGCCGTGGGATCTCCAGGAGAAGGGATCAACTCCACAGTAATGCAGTACGTGCAGATACTGAGATTCATCAAGCTCGGAGGACAGGTGTGCTTCCTGGGCAAACAGCACGGGCATCGTCGGGTCTTCGAGCTGAAAGGGCCTTTTCTGAACAATTAAATTCAGAGATTAAACCTAAAATGCCTTCAGGATCTAAGTAGATAACGCCAAGAGGGGAGTGGGGTCGTTTCAAGCAGTATCTCCCGGGAAGAGTGTGGTGCATTCACAGGGCACACTTCCCATTAAGTCAAGTCCAAGTCAGAGCGGACCTGTGTTCTATAAGACTTTGAAAGGTTGGTTTTCAAAAGCATATTATCAGACCTTGCTTCCAAGGCACCTCTGCGTGTACTCAGAATACCAGTCTTCTGATTAATAGCTGGATACATTAACAGATTCTATCATCCATGGGACACTCCATGAGGAACGTCATGAACAAGACATTCAAACCCCAAGTTTGTAAAGTGCTGTCCTAGCCAAGCGCACAAGCAAAACAATCCCAAATTCACTGCCATTCGGTCAAGTAGAACTCAGAGCCAAACCAAACCTGCCCAAGTCTCTATTAAGACAAGTGGCTTGGGTTTCCAATTTTTACAACTCTAAATTTGAAAGAAGAGTTGGTCTAAGACATGAAAATAATAACAACTGATCATTTATCAAGAGTTCACGAGGGTGGGAGGGTGGGGGAAAGAGGGAAAAAAGAAGCGCTGTTAGCGAGGGCTCAAACAGAAAGAAAAAATGTTAAGAAAATGATGATGGCAACATACGTATGAATGTGCTTGATATTACTGATGTATTAATTGTTATAAGCACTCCCAATAAAATGATTTAAATAAATAAAGAGTGTGCAAGACAGAATGATGAAGAGGCTCCATCTCATTCTTCATTTGACAAACGATTATTAAGGATTCGTTATGTACCTGCCATTAGGGGTTCCAAGGATACAGCATGAAGCAAAAGAGCCAGTGGGCTGGTTTTACAAATAAGGAAAAGTAGATATTTTTCAAACAATGACCAATATGAAAAATGCTCAGGCTCTGATGGACATGACAAAGTACACACTTTGCAAATTCAAACACCGAGGACTGGGGATGTCACTTTAGTCCAAATATTCCGAGGCCAGTCTCACATTGGAAGATCCTAGAAGAAGCAGTATCTCTTTCATTATATGTGAAGAGGGGGCTTTGCAAATCCCAAGGAGGAAAGGAAGGAAAATATAATGGATTTTTTCCATGAACTTTCTAAAGCCCCCTCAAACCTTAAAAATCACAGGTTTTCAGGTAAAAAAAAAATAAAAGGTTTCTAAAGGAAATGACACATCTACCAGAGTTTTCTATCCTTCAGTAGCCCCATTCCTAAATATATATTTGCTAGGTTAACAAATAAAAAAAATTGAAAAGCTGTCCATAGAACCATTTTCTTAATTACCAGAATAAACAGGAGGTATTTGTTGAACTTGCAAAAAAATATTCACTTAAATTTAGAAGGCTAATATTTGAGGGGAGAATAAGAAAACACAACATTGGCAAATTGAGGAAATATTTATGAGAATTGTATTCAATCATGAAAATCACAGGAAACTTAAAATGTTTTAGACACACACACTGACATGAGGCACTTCACAAAGTTAGTGGAAAAGTACACTAACTTTTAATTCCATTTTTCATGAACTTTTTGAGCACTCTTTTATATGCAAGTGCAGTATGGGTAAATCTTTCTACACATGAACAGCAAAGCATGCATTAGGTATAGGTAAACTATTTGATTACAATTGGAATATAACATAAATTATATTGCTATTGTAGCAACAACTACCAAGATACTAAAACATGATGTAGAACAACGTATATGTAAGAGAGGAAGGACAGAAATGGTCATCATGGCTAAACGGATACATGGACAGTGACTAGAATCATACACAAAGAACAAAACTGCCTAAGGGAACATAAAATAAACCTTGTATTACAAAATGGGTAGTTGGGAAAAATGACACTAGGTTAGATTCTGTCATCACAAACCCTACAATGGAGCATTTCCAAAAATCTAAATCAAACCTGGGGCAGGCCATATGGTCCTCTCTGTGCATTGGCTGCTTTGAGCAGGGATATCGTCCTCAAGGCTTGGTGGGGCAGGATGTGCTCCACTCTCTCTTATTCCCCCTTCAATTGCTCCTGTGTGCCCTGATCAGACATGTTCCTCTCCCTAAGCTGTAGCTCCAGTGCTGTCCTCTGAAGTGAATTCTTCTGGGGGGAGGGGCTACTGTCCATGTAGTTAGGATTGGGCCCGGCCTCTCAGACCACAAGAGATATTTTTAACCATAACTTCTTCTCTTTCATGATAATAAGGTTTTTAATTGAACTCCGAAAAGAAGCTTTAAAAATTATTAATGGGCATCAAAAAAGAAGCAAAGTAAGTTGCCCTGGACATTTTAAAAACTCAGCAGTAAGGCTTAGCTTAGACATTATTAACAAACTTTAAATTCATCTAACAGAGACTCCCACTCTGGCAAAGACAATAAATGTGTATGGAAGTCATTTTCCATCCATCACAGTGGCAGGAGCCCCCAGGAATCTAGAAGAGCGAGCACTGTTCCATTATGATAGATGATTTACTGGCTCAGGACTTGAGTGGTGCTACCAGAGTCAACCCAAATCACAGAAGAGAATGAATGGGTCACATAAAAAGAGTACCCTTCCTGTGGCAACAGGAAGAGGTATCAGAAGTTCAAAACCAAGCAACCAAATCGATGTGAAGGGGCGTGGATGTAGTAGAGACCCAAAACCCACCTGTAGGTCATTGCACCATTCCTCTCAGAAGGGCCACACAGAAGGGATGATAAACCCAGGGTGTGGTATGGCACTGAGGGATCACATATCTATCCTCTACTTCTTAATATTTTCTCCCCTTACTATTATGGTTTTTATGTGTTTTACCTCATTAAGTATGTTAGATTTTCATTTGTTTGGTACATGAAAGTCAAGAGGGATAACCCTTCAGGAACAATAACAGGAGTACTGGTTCCCTGAGGGTATGGAAGAGTGGTGGGGGAAGAGGTGGGGCTGATAACATTAATGACAGTATAACTCCACTGGACGGGACTGAACAACAGAATTGTATGTGAATGGATATAATGGATTGTGTAGGATATGGAAGGGTGGGGGGGGACAGCTATAGAAAAAATGAGAGAGTACCCTTTCCTCAAATGAGCAGCAGTTTTGCTTAATAATTGAGGGTGCAATTTCTGGTGACATAGTCAATATTATTCATCTATCTTGCATTCCTTGTGGTGGTAAGTACCTTCACTAAAATATTTCAATATCCCTTTCTGAGTTTTTCCTCTTCTTGCAAATTAGCCGTCTAACTGAGTTGTTGCTGTCCTTTGAAACCCATCCACATAGATCTTTACTGTTGCTTCCATGAATACTTATTGTGGAACAAAGCAAAATTAAATTCTTGACAATGTCAATCTTTTATCCCTTTATCGTGATGTGGTCTACTGGTCTGGTTGTGAGCATGGGTTTTTCTTTATATAGAGTTGCAATTCATACTGAACGCTGCAGTCCTTCACTTTCATTAGCAAATGCTTCAAGTCCTCTTGGCTTTCAGTAAGCAAGGTTGTAGTATCTGCATCTCACAAGTTGTTAATCAGCTTCTCTCCACTCCTGAAGCCGAGTTCTTCATAATTCAATCCAACGTCTCAATTTATTCAGGATTGAATAAAATGGTGGAAGGACACTGCCCTGACACACACCTTTTCTACACTGGACAAAACCACTGCAAAGGACCTCTTTAGTCAAAAGCAAGAATGTCATTTTGAGGACTAAAGTATATTTGACCCAAACTATGGTGTTTTCAATAAATTGATAAACACAAGAAAGCTGGATAATGAATAAGGAAGGCCACGGACAATTGATGCACTTGAATTATGATGAAGAATACTGAAAGTAACCAGAATGCTCCTTAGAATTGAGGATGATAAGACTTTGCAGCATATTCTTTCAACACGTTAATAGGAAAGAGTCGTCCCGGGAAAAAAATTTGGTAGAAGATCCACCAAAAAGAAGACCAACAGGAAAGAGATTGAGACAGTGGCTTCAGCGATGGGCTCTGTGGTTGTCACCTAATCTGGTATCAATTTAAGGATGAAGCGTGACAGTCTAGGCTGTCAATCTGGAGATAGCCAATGAGACTTCTGTGTGGCAATGGTCTTCTCCTTAGAGTTCTGGGAAATCTGGCACTTCCTCCTTGGAGGTGAGAGACACTATTTCTCTCAGGTCACTCCCTAGGAGACTCTCTACTGACAAGGCGGACTTCCTGCGAGGCATCCCTGAGGAGATGTCACATGGACTTACCCTGAGGCTGCCCTGGGAACTGGAATGGCCACATGGAGCGCCAGCTTCTACCACCACTGACTTTGCAGCCACTGGCCTGTGATCGTTCTGCATTTGGCATCATTGCATGTGTGTCGTGAGCCTGAGGAGGACTTTGTGGATTGGTGTCAGATATATGGGCTAATACCGAACTTATGACTTTGGACTGGACTGGGTTGGGATGTTTTCTCAGTGTTCAACTGGTATTGTATATAAATCTCTTTCTTGTACACATATGTGTGCCCATTGATTTGTTGCTCTAGTCTCCCCAGACTGACGCAGGCGCAAACATAGCACTGTGGGGCTGGTGCAGGACCGGGCAGCGTTGCGTTCTGCGGTGCTCAGGGTGCTGTGAGTCAGAACCAGTAGCCAGAGCCTGACAACAAATCGATCTGGAAAGTGCAGTGCTCCATTGAAATAATAAAGACCTTTCTCTCTGACCACTGTGCCATAAGACTGGAAATCAACAAAAGGAAGACAAAGAAAATAAGAGCAAATAATTGGAGAATGAATAACTCTCTACTGCAAAAGGAGTGCATACTGGTGCAGATCCGAGACGAAATCAGGAAATTTCTCAAAACCAACGAAAATGAGCACACGACGTACCAAAACTTATGGGACACAGCAAAGGCAGTCATCAGAGGAAGGTTCATAGCAATACAAGCACACCTGAGAAAGGAAGAGAGACTCATGACGGATACGCTGACACAAAATTTACAAAAACTAGAGCTGAGTCAGCAGGACAACCCTACTAATAGCAAAAGAAAAGAAATTATAAAAATCAGAGCTGAGATTCAGGAGAGGGAAAATAAAAAAACTATGGAAAAAATTAATATCGCTAAAAGTTGGTTCTTTGAAAAGATAAACAGGATCGATAGACCATTGGCAAACCTAACCAAAGAAAGGAGGGAACAAATCTCAATAGCAAGAATAAGGGATGAAAGAGGGGTCATTACAACAGACCCTAATGAAATCAAAAGGATAGTTACACAATACTATGAAGGATTGTACTCCAATGAATTCAACAATTTGGAAGACATGGACAAATTCCTGGAAAAACAATCCCTCCCTAGACTATCCTCGGTGGACATCAAGAATCTCAACAGACCCATCACAATAGAAGAAATAGAAAAGGTTATCAAGGGATTACCAACAAAAAAATCCCCTGGACCAGATGGATACACTGGAGAATTCTACCAAGCATTCAGGGAAGAACTAATACCAATCCTACACAAACTTTTCCAGAACATAGAAAAAGATGGCAAACTCCCAAACTCCTTCTATGAAGCTAATATAACTCTGATACCCAAACCGGGCAAGGATCCCACAAGAATCGAGAACTACAGACCGATATCCCTAATGAACATTGATGCAAAAATCCTTAACAAAGTACTAGCCAACTGAATACAAAAGTATATAAAACAAATAATTCACCATGACCAAGTGGGATTCATACCAGGGATGCAGGGATGGTTCAACATACGAAAGACCATTAGTATTATTCGTCACATTGACATGAAAAAGTATAAGAATCACATGATAATATCAATAGACGCAGAAAAAGCATTCGACAACATCCAACACCAATTCCTGTTTAAGACACTAGCGAAAATAGGAATGGAAGGAAAGCTCCTCAAGACAATACAAGCTATATATGAAAAACCAACAGCCAAAGTCATAGTCAATGGAGAAAAGACTAACACAATCCCACTGAAAAAGGGAACTAGACAAGGATGCCCCTTGTCTCCACTCCTATTTAATATCGTGCTGGAGGTTTTAGCTAACAGCATAAGGCAAAGAAGTGACATCAAAGGTATTCGTCTGGGGAAGGAAGAGGTGAAACTATCGTTATTTGCAGATGATATGATTTTATATATGGAAAATCCCAAAAGTTCCACAAGGGGAGTACTGGAAGCAATAGAAGAGTTTGGCAGAGTGGCAGGATACAAGATCAACAAACAGAAGTCCATCGGACTGTTATACACATCAGATAAGACCACAGAACAAGAGATCAAAAAGGTGGTACCCTTCACAATAGCCAAACACAAACTGAAATATCTAGGGATACACTTGACTGAAAAAAACAAAAGATCTATATAGGGAAAACTATAGAACACTATTACAAGAAACCAAGAGCGACCTCAACAAATGGAAGAATATTCCATGCTCTTGGATTGGGAGACTTAATATTGTTAAGATGTCAGTTCTGCCAAAGGCACTCTATAAGTTTAATGCTATCCCGATACGATTACCATCATCTTTCTTCAAAGAAATGGAAAAACTGATTACCAACTTCATATGGAGAGGGAAGAAACCCAGAATTAGCAGAGAACTCCTCAAGAAGAAGGACACCCTGGGAGGGCTTGCTTTACCTGACTTTGGCACATACTATACAGCCACAGTTCTCAAAACTGCATGGTATTGGTGCAATGACAGATACTCAGACCAATGGAAAAGAACTGAAAACCCAGAAATAAAAGCATCAGCATACACACAGCTGATCTTTGACAAGGGCCCCAAAAAGATCAAATGGGAAGCAGATGCCCTCTTTAACAAGTGGTGCTAGAAAAAATGGATATCAACATGCAGAAAAATGAAGCAAGACCCTTATCTCACTCCATGCACAAGAATAAACTCAAGGTGGATCACAGACCTTGAAGTTAAACCCCAAACTATTAGGGCCATCAATGAGGGAATTGGGACCAACTTGAGAACTTTGGCGCAGGGAATACACAGGCTATCAGAAATAGGGAAGGACACAAACACAGAGGAGGCACAAATCGACAAATGGGATATACTGAAGATAAAACACTTGTGTACATCTAAAGAATTCACCAAGAGAGTAATAAGAGAGTCCACAGACTGGGAAAACATCTTTAGCAATGACACATCAGACAAAGGCCTTATTACTAAAATCTACAGTACTCTGCTAGCTTCCAAAAAGAAAAAAACCAATAGCCCACTTGAAAGGTGGGCAAAGGACTTGAACAGAAGTTTCACAGGGGCAGAAATCCGAATGGCCAAAAAACATATGAGAAAATGTTCCCGATCTTTAGCCATAAGAGAAATGCAAATTAAAACAACAATGAGGTACCACCTGACACCCTCAAAGGTAGCCCAATTCAAAAAATCAGAAAGCAACAAGTGTTGGAGGGGCTGTGGGGAGACAGGAACTCTCATCCACTGCTGGTGGGACTGTAAGTACGTACAGCCTCTATGGAAATCAATCTGGCGATACCTAAAACAGATGGAAATAGAGTTACCATATGACCCAGCAATCCCCCTACTGGGCATATACCCAGAAGAGGCAAGAAACAAACCAAGACCAGACATCTGTGCTCCAATGTTCATTGCGGCACAGTTCACAATTGCAAGGAGTTGGAAGCAACCCAAATTTCCATCAACTGACGATTGGATTAAAAAACTGTGGTATATACATACAATGGAATACTACGCATCACTAAAAAGCAGTGATGAACGTATGAGGCACATAGCGGCATGGGAAGAACTGGAGGAAATCATGCTAAGCGAAGTAAGTCAGGCACAAAAGGACAAGTACAACATGAGTCCGCTGAGGTAAGAATTTAAAAAAAAAATTTTTTTTAAAAAGCAAAAGTGGCATGGGGAAAAAGCTACTGTATACAAACATTTTAGGGGTGAAGACGGTGTAGTATGGAAGAGACCAGACCAAAACCAGGGATGTACATGGTAGACAATGGTGGAGGAGGTGGGGAAAGGAAAACAAAAGGATGAATACAAGGAAGAAAAGGGTAGTGGGGTCATGGGGCATTAATCCACCCAAGGGGAAGGTATTGTTTATATCTCCACAGGGAAAGTGGGACCAGACTTCAACCCAGTGTCGCAAGGTGTGAATGCAATATCCCGGCGTGGAGGAGGGAACCGGTGGAGAGGTCTGGGAGGCTGGCCCCAGCACCATAAATTAAGTGGATTCCTGCCCCTCCCCCGAAAAGAATTTGTTCCAAAGGACGACATTGACTCTGCAGCTATGGGAGATGGACATATTTCATCAGAGCACACGGGAGCAGATGAAGGGGCAGGAGGAGAGAGTGGAGCACAGCCTGGCCCACCAGGCCGTGATGATGATGTTCCTGAGTAGAGCAGCCAGTCCACAGAGAGAACAACATAGCTGGCCCTACTATGAGACATGATGCCCCTCAGTGACTAAGGGCGATACAGGGGACAGCACCGAAGACACAGTGTGGGAATTGCACCTGACCTGATCCCACCACACCGAGGCAAATCACTGGGGGAGTGCAGCGGAGCAGCAAGGGAATGGAGTGGCAAGGTCCCCAGGGAATGCTGAAAGTGGACTTTGGGGCCAGGGCGTGGTGCCCCAACAGACTGGACTGGAAAGCGCTCCTAAGGGCCAGCAAACGATCCCTGAACTAACTACAAGCTTTTCTCTTGTGAACTGTTTTGTTCTGTTCTTTTTCAATGGTTTGTTTTTGTTGTTTTGTTGTCTGGTTGTATACTGTTGCTTTGTTTTCCTCTGTCTAGTTTTCGTGCATGTTAGTGACTCCACAGGTCTGTCTGAATAGGACAGGCTGGATGAACTATCTGGATGAAAAACAACGGGACCGACAGTTCCGGGGGGACTTGGGGTGGGGGGGTAGGGGGGGTACGAAAGTGGTGTTAACAAACCCAGGGACAAGGGAAAAACATGGGACCCCAAATGGTAGAGAAAGGGGAGTGGCAGGCCTGGTGGGAAATGATCAAGGGTAAGGTTGCTTAGAGAAGAGGTATACTCTAGCACAGGTGGCGATGAAGCATGGTAGTAGGGCAGGAGGAAGGTCAAGGGAGATGGAGGAAAGAGCTAGGAGTCAAAGGGCATTCATGGAGGTCTAGACAAAGACATGTACATGCAAATATATATAGGAGGATGGGGAAATTGATCTATGTGTCTATATTTATAGGTCAAGTATCAAGGTGGCGGAAGGACCTTGGGCCTCTACTCAAACACTCCCTCAATGCATGAATACCTTCTTTTATTAAATTGGAACTCTATGATGCTCACTCTCCCGACACAAAGGCTGGAGCCAAAGTGGGTGAACAAGTAAATGTGGTGAAGAAAGCTGATGGTGCCCGGCTATCAAAAGAGATAGTGACTGGGGTCTTAAAGGCTTGAAGATAAACAAGCGGCCATCTAGCTCAGAAGCAACAAAGTCCACATGGAAGAACACACCAGCCTGTGTGATCGAGTGGTCCCAAAGGGATCAGTTACCAGGCATCAAAGAACAAAAAAAATCATATCATTGACTGCACACCTCCATGATAGGATCGCTGAAGACAAATGGGTGCATAAGCAAATGTGGTGAAGAAAGCTGATGGTGCCCGGCTATCAAAAGAGATAGTGTCTGGGGTCTTAAAGGCTTGAAGGTGAACAAGCGGCCATCTAGCTCAGAAGCAAATAAGCCCACATGGAAGAAGCACACCGGCCAGTGCGATCACGAGGTGCCCAAGGGACCAGGTATAAGGCATCATGCAAAAAAAAAAAGATATAAGTGTGTGTATGTATGTGTATATATGTGTATATGTATATATGTATGTGTATATATGTATTTATATATCATATTAAATGAAGGGGGAAGTGCAGAGTGGAGACCCAAGGCCCAAGTGTCGGCCAATGGAGATCCCCTCATAGAGGGGCTTAGGAGAGGAGATGGGTTAATTAGGGTGTGAGGTAGTATCGATGAAGAACACAGCTTTCCCCCAGATCCTGGATGCTTCCTCCCCCCAACTACCATGATCCGATCTACCTTGCAGGCCTGGATAGGACAGAGGCTGTACACTGGTACATATGAGGGTTGGAGGTACAGGGAATCCAGGGTGGATGATACCTTCAGGACCAAGGGTGTGAGGGACGATGCTGGGAGAGTGGAGGGTGAGTGGGTTGGAAAGGGGGAACTGATTACAAGGATCCACATGTGACCTCTTCCCTGGGAGAGGGACAGCAGAGAAGGGGGGAAGGGAGACTCCAGATAGGGCAAGATATGACAAAATAACGAGGTATAAATTACCAAGGGCATATGAGGGAGGGGGGAATGGGGAGGGGGGGGGGAAAGAGGACCTGATGCAAGGGGCTTAAGTGGAGAGCAAATGCCTTGAGAATGATTGGGGCAGGGAATGTATGGATGTGCTTTATACAATTGATGTATGTATATGTATGGATTGTGGTAAGAGTTGTATGAGTCCCTAATAAAATGTAAAAGAAGAAAAGAGAAAAAAATGATTAGGGCAAAGACTGTACAGATGTGCTTTATACAATTGATGTATGTATATGTATGAACTGTGAAAAGAATTGTATCAGCCTCAATAAATTGTTAAAATAAAAAAAATTAAAAAAAAAAAGAAAGTGCAGTGCTCAAGGCAGATGGTTTCTGCTAAACATTTATTTGCTTTTAAGAAGATTTTAGGGGATATTGTTGTTTTAAGGTTTAAAGATTATCACAGAACAAGTTTCCAGAGTTCATCCAACTTCTGTGACTCCAGAACGCTGCGATTCAAGAGAACTTTCTACCTGTCTTTAACTTTCCCCTTTGGGGTCAGGATTGCTTCATAGACTCTTGGCTCAAAGGTGCAATACTGGAAGCCGGGCACCAACTCATCCTTCAGAGCTTGCGGCAGAAAGGTAGGTAGTGGTCCTCTCCTGAGTCCTCACATTGGCTCTTCAGGTCGCTTCATTTCTGAGAGGAGATGTGCCTCTGAGTTGCTTAAAATAACCATGTATACATCATAGATAGCACATCACTTTCAATAGAAATAAAAGGATATTCCTCAAATATCCAATTTTTCAAAACCGGCGTCTAATGATTATTTATAAACATGGAAAGAAATACGCATCAAAGAGGGCTTCAAAACGGTCATGGAGAAAACTGGACTGAAAAGAATGGGACTTTTCTGTGCACTTGTAAACGCCCTTCGCATATACTGCTTCTAAGTGTCTAAATATTCCATTTCTGTCAGTTTTGGTTCCTTTATAGATGACTATTTCAAATGGTAAAGGCCATATACTCTTTAGCATTTTCCAATTAAAAAGAAAATCCTTTTCTAAGCTAAATGTTTTCCCACAAAAAGTAAAGGGACTTAAGATGTCAATGCATTAAGTGAAACAAATGAGACTAGACAAGTCAAAATCTTTTTGTTTGTTTTTTAGGGTAGCAAGCAGTTAATAAACGTTGATCTGTTCACAAAAGGCTTGTTATATTTTTTGGCCATTCCTATCCATGAGGATTATTTCCAAGTAGCATGTATTTAGTTTTATTCCACTCAATATGCCATGAATCAGGAATCATTTCATTCTTATTTTGTTTCCTGCTTCGGGAGGAGAATGTGTGTCTCCATGTTATGTAATGCTAAAACATCTGGAAAGCATAATCTGACAATAATAATTTTTCATGTCACTGGTTTCCTTTTATATCCTCATCAAAGTTACAACTACTAAAAAGAAAATTCATGTCTTACTTTCTTTTGAAACGTCACAGCTTTTCTTCTCTATTACAAGGAAGTTTGCCATGAAAAGGTATAGTACAACCTAACATTATATTTCTATAAAGCTAAATATTAACTGAATAACTATAAATTTTGAGTAATTCTTTTGTCCTGTCATCTAATTCTTTTGCACTCTCATCTACACTAAGGATTTTTTTTGTTCGTTTGATGTGGCTTTTTTTCCTCTAAGAGTTCAGAATGGGGGAAAAATATTCTACTAAGCAAATGTCCATTTGCTCAAAATAAAAATGGGTGAAATTGAGACATCTTAGAGTCAGAAAAGTACTCTTACTTATCCGAGTGCCTTTGAGCTTACTTTTCTAAACTTTGGAATTCCAAGAGCGTTCTAAAATAAGGGGGCAACAATTGCTTAGAACAAGTCATGATTCACGCAGGGTTCCACGTTCAACAATGCATACAGTCGTGCGCACTGCATCTTTATCGCACTGCGTTTCTTCTTACTTTGCTCCTCCTGCTGGCACAAGGAGCTGCCATCACAGGCTTAGCACAATGCTTCCTGCCACTTGCGGGTCTTAATATTCCTCTGTAAAGGACATGGTAACACCGTGTCAAACTAGCACAGGTCTACCCGAAGGCCATCTCTCTGTCTCACCACCACACAAAATGTGTTCTCCTCTCACTAATAATTTAGGCATAGTGTGCCTTATGATGATGGAGGGGTGGCGCTGCACTCCTTTGCCATCATGTTGGCCAGTCACCTGCATGCTCGGGAATGTATGACCAATCCACCCTCTAGTCCATCAGGAACAATACCTTTGGATGGGGCCAATTTCCAAACGCTCACTTTTCATACATGTGATGACAATCTTTTTATTTCTTTCTTCTTTGTGAAACTTAGAAGTGCAGTGAAAACTGTAATTTATTGATAGAACTGGACCATTAAGATGATACATAGTCTAGTCAGAAAAGAAGATGCCTTTTCCTCGTATTATCACATTATCTCTTGGCCTAGATCTGGTGAAAACTTAATATTACCATAATACAATTGTTTCAAAAAATAGCAAAGGTATTTTACTTAACTAAGGTGTATTTGTCATCACTGACATTCAATACAATTAACCAAATTAAGCTGACTGGCTGATGCTATAATTATTCCATGTTCAAATAAGAAGTATAGTGCTATTTCTACAGAACAGGTGTAGTCTAGAAGTGAGAAAAAATGAACTTGAACTTGAGAAGATTCATAGCATTGGAATTCTGCTTTTACATTATTATATCTTATTAATAAATTGCAGCCCCAGAAAGATTTAGGCAATTTTCTTATGCTTTGGCTGAGTCTAAGTCCCCCCGCCCACGCCATTATACAGAAGTTAATTCAAATTGTGTCTGTCTGAGAACGTCTTCATGAAGTTTAACATTCATGATCTTTCGACAGGCAGAGGTAACGGACATTATTTTAATTCTTGTGTAGGTAGAAGTAGTATGTGTTCAAGCTAAATGGTCACTGTGGGTTTTCCGTTTGTGTACGCTAACTTTCTCCTTTTCAAGTCTTGGAATATAAGTCATCGAACACAGACATTTTCTACCTGTCTACCACCACCTCTTGGCCCTGTGACTGGCATCTTGTCATCCTGTTTCTAACCGCTAAGCCCTAACAAGCAAACACATGCTTCTGGTCGTGTTTCTTGATTGTTGCTAATTCCTCTGATCCCTCCCATTTAGGTCCAATAACCAAATGCACGATGTGAAACTGGATACATAATTAAAGTGTTTACTTCCCTTATGATTAACATCCCTGTGTAATTAATGTCCCCAGTCCTCTGGGCAGTCTTATTACATCCATTCTTCTTTAACATGCTGTCAGCAGAATATATTTTCATATTTTAGCAGGTGGGGAAAGAGGCAAGCAAAGCTCCTCAGAGACTCCAATTCTAAGAAGATTATTTTTATCAAAAAAAAGTATTTGCAACGATATGAGCTATTTCCACTGCTTGTATAAAGTGCTCTATTGGCTGATCCTCATGTGAGAAGAGAATGATTTAACTTACAAATGTCAATAGGCTCCTATCAGAGACGACTAGGAACACCTTGTGGACTGTTAACACCAACGTACCGGGAAAGAAGGAACCCTGTGGTGTTGTGGCTTAGGCGTTAGGCTGTGGACGCCAAGGTCACTGGCTCAAATCCGTCTGCTTCTCTGTGGAAGAAGGAGAGTACTGCTCCTGTCAAGGCACACAGTCTGGACACGCCTATGCAGAAGGGACTCAATGGTGGTGGGACACAGGGAAAGAGGCAGGAAGCACCAGTGAGATTCTAAGCACCAAGTAGGTTTGGGATTCCCTGTGTCTTTCAGGAGTTTTCCTAAGGGGGTTCACCAAGACTCTCTTATCACAGGTGCAGTCTCAGACGGCTCCTCTGACAGCAAAGCTCAGCTCTGGTCACTACAGCCAAACCGTCTGGAGAGGGGATAGGAGATTGACGCGCCTGCTCTGCTTTCTCTGAAGCCTCCTTGGAAAGCACTCCTCCCTCAGAGCTCAGGCTGTTTGCCTTAAAAGGATAAAATATCAGTAGGAAGGGAAAAAAAACCAAAACAAAAAACTGTAGCCGGCTGCAGAGACATCACATACCAGACGGAAAGGCACGGCCGCCCAGGGCTGCCCTTCCCCGAGAGCCTTCCTCTCCTTCCACCGTCACGGGCTCCACAAATCACCGACCCCTCTGGGGCGCAAGGTCACAATCGCGCTCACGAATAAGGCAGCAGCCTCCGGTGAGAGTGGAAAGCAAACTTTGGAAGATGGCTCGTCTGAATGTGTCACATTTGAACAGTGGCCAGGACTTATGACTGGCTGGACTCTTGCTTCGCCAATGAATGGGGCTGCTGCCACTTCTGAGTGCCTGACAGGTCCATGCGCAGTGAGGGTTAAGGAACTGGGGGTATCTGACTGTGTCTGAGAGGGAGATTGGGGTTGATCAAAAGAGTCAAAAGAAGCAGTATCCCTAAAAGTAGGGATTCAAATAGGCATCCAGTCAAAGCTGAGTGGACCATCTGGAAGGACCTCTGCCCTAGCCCAGAGCTAGAATCACCGGAGAAGCTACCCCAAATCTATTAAGACAGCAACTCAAAGATAAATTCTTAGCAGTAGGGCGGTTTAAAACTTCCTGGGGCTATTTCATGTGACATCGAGGGTGAAAGCAGTCGGGAAGGGAGGGGAATGACTCCCCACTGAGGACAATAAATAATAAAGTGCTAATTAGTGTACCTCGATTAGTTTAGCAAAACACCTGCTGCTGCTTTCCGAAGGCCCCAGTACTTACTGGGTCAGCCGTTAACGACGAATCTAGATACAAGGCTTATCCAGGCCTCTGTTGAATCCCATACACAAAGGCACCTTGTTTTCTGATCACGGTGGTTCCTGACTTTGCTACCCCTTGGTGTTTCCTGGGATATGTCCTCCAAAATACTAAAGCCCGGCTTCTACCCTCAAGCATTCTGCTTTAATTGGTGTGATGTAAAACCTGAGCAGTGGGTGATCTTTGCAGGACCCTGGGTGATTCTCATGCGCAGCCAAGTTTAGGATTCGCTGGCCTCCTGTATTTCCTACACTTCTCTCAAAGGACTTGTACTTCCACTTCCTGTGGCAGTACTCGTGAACCGCTACTCCCCTAAGACGAGCCTGCAGGCTTCTTCATCGGGTTTGCCTGCAACTGCCTAACCCTCGCCCCTCTGTGGCAGGTAGGAGAGCCAACCAGCTAAGGGGGCAGGCTCTAGAGATCAAACTCGAATTGAACACACAACTTCAAGCACATGGCAGAACCCGTCTCCCTGCCCTTCCCTGCAGCGGAATGGGGATACTCTGGGATCTGCCTGTAGGCAGTTCTAAAAAGTGAGTCTCGATGCTAAGGATTCCTGGCCCAAAGTGCTGAAGGAATGGTCGCCAGTATGGTCAGCCAGCGTGGCCATTCTAACCATTCCATCGGTAAGAGTGCTGTCCTGTCCTACTTCTCCATCGTCCTCTCT
Source organism: Tenrec ecaudatus (assembly GCF_050624435.1). Taxonomy (NCBI): domain Eukaryota; kingdom Metazoa; phylum Chordata; class Mammalia; order Afrosoricida; family Tenrecidae; genus Tenrec; species Tenrec ecaudatus. The sequence continues at coordinate 71,130,061 of NC_134545.1, forward strand.
CCTGCACAGCAGCGGCCAGGAGTCACCAACCTTGGCCAATGCCCAGCTAAGGGATGTTACAAAGGGCTTACAGACTAACGAAGTTGGTGCTAACTCCCAGCGACCATGCAGGACAGGGTCCAGCTGCCCCTTTGGGTTTCCGGGACCGGTAACTGTCCACAGGAGGACAAAGTGTCGACTTTCCTCCACACAGGGCGAAGCAGAGTCAAAAAGGAAATATCGTCGTGGTTTCTGTTAAACTCTTGTGGTGGCTCCCAGTGACGCCAAGCTCTCTGTATTCTCTGACCTCGGTGTCTCCTCGAGATTGCTGGCTTCATCCACACACTTCTATCTCATCTTGCAAACCAGCCTCCATCCCTTACTCACCCGCAAAGCCCTCCACTTCTTTCCAACTCACTGGCAACGCGGGGACCGCTCTCACAATGCTCCTTTTGCCCTTTCCTGTCCCTGGGGCGCACGTCTTCTCCGCACACTCCGTGCCGTTTTGTGTGGATTGTCCCATGCGTAGTAATAATAACTTTGATGGCAAAATCCATTCAGACGCGAGACGTTTTGAGCGTGTACGATTAGTCCCCCTCTTGGTGACCATCTGTTGGGGGTGCTGCAGTCTCTGTGCTCTTGCTGGCACTGACGTGACTGGTTCCGGAGGGAGCGTACCCCCTCTGCTCTTATAAGCGAGACTGTACTTAGAGGAGTCCACACAGGCTGCACATAGCTACCTTCTCAGAAAACACGTTTCCAGGCCGTGCCGGAGAACTCTCCTGACAGAGGATGGTGAGCAGAAATTCGAAGTGGTGTCAGAAGGCTGGGTGTGAGATGAGAGAAGGGGTGGCAAACAGCGCCCGCTCCCCAATGCAGAGAAGGATTCAAAAATGCCACCGAGGTGACTGAGTAATAAGCTGTTGGGCATACTGGTTAAAAGCAGCTTTCAGCATGTGTTTATTTATCGCATTGTCTTGAATTCTCTGAGCTTGGAAGGTTCAAGTCGGAGGGTCTGGAATACTAGCAAGGGGCCTAGTTCCCCGAGATGGGCAGCAGCACCTATGGCAGGGATGGCAGAATGAGCTGCAGCCTGGTGTTTGAATCTGGTTGCTAGGATACCATGGAGACCCTCCATTGCTAAGCAGACCAAAAAAAAAAAAAGTCCAAATGCCTTTTAACCTGCAAATGGCAACAATGGACACATTGTTTACCTACAGCTGACCTTTCTGATTGGGAAATGCAGCCCCGAGATTTTTTGTGAAATCCCCAGAAGTACAGTCTGGAAAGAGGACCCAATGGAGCAAGGAACCTGATGCTTGGAACCTCAGAGGAGCTATGGAGCTACTCTATCTATGGGTCTGTCAGTATTTTCATCCAGTGCCCCAATTTAGGGGCATACCAATCTGACTCTGCTGTAAAACACCCTAATAGGATCTTAGCAACCTAATCGAATCCATTTTTATGAGGGTTTCTACGACTTCAATGTTCCTGCAGAATCTGAAATGTCAAATGAATGATCCAACTGGCTACCTCTATTAGAATAAAATTAGGTGGGAGTTTAACTCCTCTCCAGAGACAGGAACAATAGCGTGCACCATCCAACTTCCAGCCCACTCCTCAGCTGTGTCCAGTTCTGCCCAGGTATGAGAGGAATCTGCCGTGGGGGCTGGGTGTGTTCTCAATGCCAACCGCAAGCAAGGAGTGGAGGGCAGCGAGAGGTGCCACTTGGTTTCTGTACGCATCGTAATCCTCCACCCGCGCCCCAGTGAACTGCGGACACTTGGCCCAGAGAGCAGCTGACTGTGCCCCGGCCTGTGTCGGGGGGAAGTGAAGGCTTGGACCACCATTCTTACATTCAAAGCTTCATTTTTTAAGTAACAATTAGTCCTTGATATACCCCCCAAACATTAAGTAATTACTGATTCTAGGAAGAACCTGAAATACCTTCCCACCTATTTATAAAATCATAAAATCTGGGTTCTCCTTTTTGCCCTGATCTTGCTTTTCCTTAAGTCCCCCTATCTTCTTACAGGATCTGTAGTCATGCCCATGGAGTCAATTCTGGCTCCTAGTGGCCCTCAGGGACAGGCTGGACATGTCCCTGTGAATTTCTGAAGCTGTAAATCTCTACAGGTGTAGAAAACTTCATCTTTCTCCCCCAGAACAGCTGGTGGTTTCAAATTACCCACCTTGTGGTTTCCAGCGCAACCCATGACCCACTACACCACCAGGGTTCATGCCGCATAGTCACTAAATTCAGTTAGTTGATAAGAGTCCATTCTGAATCATGGCAACCCTATGGGTGTCTGAGCAAAGCCATGCACCATAGGGGTTCCAAAAGCTGGTTCTTCAAAAGGAAATAGACAGTTCTTTTTTTTTTTCAAAATTCTTCTGGGCAAATTCAAACCACCAACCTTTGGGTTAGTGGCCCAGTGTGTCCACTGTTGGCACTGGTCAGGACTGCATTCTAGGCACGAGTAGCTCCCGTTCTCCCAGCTCAGCTTCAGTGATCTTTTGTTCACTTGGCACATTACTGAAGGTTTAAACTGAAACTCCTGTCCCCCAAACAACCCCATCAAACCCATCTGAATCATGGCCATCCTTTAAATACGTACTCTATAGAACTCCACTTCCACAAGTATTTGGGACAACATAATATTAAGTGGGCTCAATTACAGCTTGCCAATGATATAGGTGCCCGATATCTCCTGTGACTTACCTTCCTCTACTTTCTGCAATATTACCTGTTTGTTGGCTCGATGATCAGAACTGTGTCTCGCTCAGCTTCAGTGCAGCTGGTAGCTTGACCATGGCAGGCATTCCATAGGAGTACTAAACCCAGCTATAAAATACACTAGGGATTTAATTGCCACTTCTGAATAAACCTGTGTTATATAGAAACCTAGAATAATCTCAGCTCCCCCAGGGATCTACAGCAGAGCCTTGGGAAGATTCTATTTCCACTGAGATGTGTGTGTTTTTAAAAGATCACGTATTGTCTTTTTAGAAAATGAAGGTCTCCTTAAACATAAGAAAATAGATTTCTTTCATGTGCAGCTCTTCCAAGTACTTCACAGTCAGAAAGCAGAACACAACAAGAATATGTCATCGTGTTCTGAGATCCAGCTACCTCTTGGGTGAACAGGTAAACCTTTACAAAGTGCTGAGCCGATAACAACTTTTGATAAGAGCTCAAGGCTGTATAATCCTGCTCAAGTGATATGGAACACTGAGATGGAAAAATAGAGAGATTGGAGAGTAGTTACAATATGTAAATCGTTTCGATCAAAACACGAGAGGCTGAATGCTGTTGCCCATCATAGGAGTAATTTTCAAAACTGAAATGACTTGAAAGAAAATTATTTAAGATGGCCCACAAGAACCATCCTGTGTACCAACAGGTTATCTAAGCTGATCTAATGGTTTTTTTCCCCCTTTCCTAAGGGATTATATGTTCAATTTATTTAAAAACATACAGTCGTATAGCTTTATATTCTCAAATAATTATCTGGTACCAGTGGTATATAGATTGCTAATTTGCTACATCAGTTCTTCATATCCACGAGAAGAGATGAAAGGATCTTTCTTGTACAGGTTATCAAAGAGACAACAGAAACACTGCACCTCTGAGGTGCCCCAAGAGTGCCAAGCTCTGTACTGGAATGTGCGAGAACCTTCTTTCCAGTTTCCTACTGGGTGGGGAACATCCAAACCAAAAATATGAATATTTAAATGTAACAAGCTCACTTATATGCACACTATTTTAGGTCATCAAAAGTCACCAGGGAACAGAATCATTTTCAATGTAGCCCTCAGGGCACCACCGCACTAAGGAGCCACTTGAGACGCATATTGGCGCCATTAGTTAGTAAGCAGAGCATTTGTTGTGCAGTTGTTTACATTTAATGAAAGACTGTTGATAACTAACATCAATATGAACTTGAATTCCATGTACGTTTGGGAGTTGTTTTGATTTTAGTGTGTGCTGAAATTAATACTGTACGTAACTTTAAGAAAGATGATGCAATTTAAGTTTCCCCAAAGATGAAGTATAATAACTTAAACACTTGTTGCCGGTAAGTCTGTACGATCAAGTTATTCATAGTAAAATAAACTGGAACGTGAGCAGGTATTGCATTTGGAAGGTTTTCTTGGTTCTTTGTGGAAGAATCTTACACAATTATTCAGCTGACATAAGCTGTCATCATCCTATATACAATATGCTTCTCTTTCCTCAAAGAAAGGTACGCTCTTCCACTTAAACCCATTCTATTCTAGTTTTCTCCATACAAGTGTGAAAAAAGAGCAGATGTTTTTCCAAAATTACTTAAGCTTGGAAGACATGCTATCATTTTCTTCGATATAACCCTGCAGAAGTACCAGAACCGTCATGGTGAGATCGTAATAGCTGGCTTCTTTGAAATAAGTATTATAACATAAATCTCAGAAAGCACCACATTGAGAAAGTGTTTATTATAATGAAATATTGTGGGCTACTTGCCACCCTCATTTCATTTTCCAACTCGGACTTGCTTTTTATTCTAGTTCTGCTACACTGGAGGAAAACACCAAGGAGCAGCCACAAGTTAACCACAGTCTGCAATTCCTCTCCCACTGCCTACATTCCCTTATATTTTCCTACACTTGAAAGTTTAATGGGCGTTATCAGCTGCCTTAATCACACTTCATTATAAAACCTATTAAAATGATCATTCGATACCAGTAGAGTTTGCTCGGAGTTCCTTCAAAGCCAGCCTGATAGTAAGATGTGTTCCCATGGAATGCTTACAGATGAAGAGGATTGTCCTGGAGCTCTTTGTTCATTATGCACAACTTGGCCCAGGAGAGATGCCCATGTACCTCGTTAGCTAAAAGACAAGCATGTCAGGACTGCAAATTAATTTTCCAGAGAGAGTCCAAGTGGGCTCTGATCATTCGGGTTTCTGAGGCAGACCGAGAGCCTGCTGGACTGCTGGAGCAGCATGCTCGGGTCCGAATCTCAGACTTGGTAATCCCCTGTCTCTTACAGAATACAAACTTCTCCTTAAACTGAACCTGCACTGTGTACAGGTACAACTCTAAGTTTCTAAGTGCAGGGGTATCCATGGCCCTTTAAAAAAAAACCATAGCAAATAGTAAATTGAGACTAGGCAAGTATTTAGCCCTCTTCTTCTTATATTATTTATTTGTATTTAACAAGAGTCACAAGGGACCTAGTATTATTATGTAACATGTGTCATCCACACAATGTGATGTAGACAGGAACAGAGTAGCAAAATCCTTCCTTGTGTTTTTCTCCCCCAGTTATGTCATTATCTGTTAATTACCAATACCTTCACTGCGGTCCTCTCCTCATTGTCGGTTAACCTAATGTTCCTGCTGCTCCCCCTCCAACGAATGTTGTATAACAAGTTCATTCCATTTTCCCACCCAAGTGATGAAGCCCACTGACACCAAACTGCTCGAACAACACCAGAATGGTTGCTTGAGAAACCGGACTCAAGCAAACAGTGGATGCACGTTTGGAAAAAAAGTGTGCCTTTATCTCTAGTTGACCCTGAAACACACGCAAGCCTCTTAGAGACGGAGCCAACTGCTCCATTAGGAACACGATGCAAATTCCTTAAGGAAAATAAGCAAGATTCTTCATCAGATGCTATGAAGAAAAGAATTTTTTTCCCCCAAATCAACAGACTAGGCTTCCATTTCTGGATTGTAAATGTCATCCAATTCCAGCAATTAAAAAATAAATCTTCCTTTCCTATTCGTGTTTGCTTATTTTTTATACTTTGATGTTGACAGAACATCAGGTTGGAAGGGTGGCGGCATGAATCACCAGCGTGTAGAAATCCGAGAGAGCCACAAAAGCATAGAAAGTCAGGGGGACATCAGACGCATTTCATTTCAAGTCTGATGAGCCTGCATTTAGGATTTTCCGGATGGACAGGTTTGCCCGGGCATTTGGGTTGGGAGACGGGGCTCTATATTCTTCTACACACACACACACGGACACACGGACACACGGACACACACAGACACCTACGGAGGGTTCAAACTCTACACAGTAGGTGACATACATATACACATATGAATGTATATATATGGGCGCGCGTACGCATACATATATATATATATTGAACAATACCTTGAGATCTGACAAAGACAGGAAGGCAACGTATGTGCAGCAAGTCAGGGTCTGAGAAACGTGCCCCCGCCGCGCAAGAAGTGCCCGTTAACATGAAACATTTCTGAGGCTGAGGACAGACATGGCAAGCAGAGGGGCGGGGGCCGACCAACAATACCGGGACCCGCCGCTCCCCACCGACAGGGTGCCCCGTGGCCCCGGCGCGTCACCCCAGCTTACTGTGGGCTCTTCGGGTAGAAGGGCAGGGTCACATGGCTGAGGTCCTGGATGTCGAAGGCAGTGGGCTCAGCAGAGATCGCCTGTCTCTTGGTGCGCGGCTCGCCCTGCAAGGTGCTGGCACTCTGCTTCTGCGCCTGCTGGGTGGCCGGCCGGATCACAGAGCGGTACTTATCCAGCTCGTTCTGCAGCTTCTGGATCAGTTCATCCTTCTGATCCAACTCCAGCTCCAGCTCGTCGATGAGGGCATCCCGCTGCCGCAGCTCCTCGATCTTCTCCTGGAGCGCGTACTGTAAATCCCGCAGGGTGCCCATGCTCCTCCGGGCTGCCGGGGGCTCCTGCCTGCAGCTGCTCTGAGTCTCGGGGCCGCCTCCCCGCTCGGATCAACTTTCCCCAAAGTCGCCGCGGCCGCCTCCCGAGTGCAGGAGCTTCCCACTTGAGCCCAAAGCCAGCCCTGGCTTCTGAGCATGCCCAGTGCCCGGGCTCCAGCCGCCGGAGTTTTCGGTGTGCAGCTTCCACTTCCCAGGGTGCGCGGATGAGCCACACAGCAGCTCCACGCCGGGAGGAAGCGAGGAGCCCGTGGGCGCGGGGGGCCTGGGGGCGGGCGCGGGGACTCCCCGGCGGGGCTCTGGCCACTCGCGCTGGGCGCCCGAGGCAGGCAGCAGGGCGCGCGGGGAGCCGGGGAGAGGCGTGGGGTGCGCGCGCCGGGGGACGTGTCAGCCGAGCGAGGCGGGCGGGAGCGGATGGGGAGGACCCGGAGCCAACCCGGGTCTTCGTCAGCCCTCTTGGGGCGCGTCGGTCCGGAGGACCCAGGGCAGAGGGCCCAGGGCTGCGATCCGGAGACGTTCGTGGGCAGAGCGCACTGTGAGCTGTGAGCGCTGCTGAGCTGTGGACAGCCAGTTGCCGTGAGAAAGGCTTGGGAGCGGCGGGGCCGGGCACTGGCGTCTCCACGTCCCCTTTTCCCACGGAGAGCGCCTCACACAGGTGGCTCACGCTGGCAAAGAAACTTGCCTCTCCGGAGAGGAGACAGAGTCTGTGCCTGGAGGGATGCCCAGCCTACCCAGATGCCTCTGGGGTTGGATCGGAGCTGGGGGTGCCAGCCTGCCCCTTCTTCCCCACCCCCACCCCACCCCTGAGCACAGCCTCTCTACTGGTTCTGGCTAGCTATTCCCTCTCATGCCCCTTCCATACTCAGAAGAATGGAATCCTTAGAGGGCAAAGGCCAACAAGGAATTTGGGCCTTGGGAGGCTGCTAGCTTTGACCTTAGCCTTGTCCTTAGTTTCTGCTTCAGTTTATTGGTGGGCCTGGCCTGGCCCATTGCCTGAGTTAGGGGTAAAACTCATCAATGAACCTGCAAAAAGCTCATCCTGATATTGAACCACTTCTCGGACAGCCAGGCTGTTGGAACGTCTTCCCTCTTTCAAGCCAAGGAAGAAAGTGGAAGAACCGGTGAAGGGGAGGGAAAGGGAAAAGACAGACTCAAAAGGACTACAGTAAATCTTCCCAACCACCATCCCACGTCACCCACTCTGAAGCCTAAGCCCCAAACCCATGGCCATCGACTCCATCCGGACTCATCCTGGCCCGACAGGACCGGTTAGAACTGTTACGTCTGAGTTTCGGAGGCAGTACCTCTTCCTGGGGTAGAAAGCTTTGTCTTTTTCCCACGGAGCCGCTGGTGGTTTCAAACGGCTGGCCTTAAAATTAGCAGTGCAATGCTTAACCACTACACCCCCCCTACCCACTCAATACCTCCTAACACGATGAGGATTGGGTAGCGATTAGGGGTCCATAGCTAATTTTTCCATCATAGGAATATTTTTTAATTGCCAAATGTACATATAACCCTCGCCTAAATTTCTAATATTTACCTAAATCTTAAATTTGTCCATTTTTAAAAGACTCTGTATTGGCTCCCTAGAGACTATTTCTGGAACACTCAATGTTACAACCTTCAATGCTTTCTTTAGTCATTTTAACACCAAAACAAAGAAAATAGGTTAACATGGACTCCCAATAAGGAACTCCCCACTGGAGTCTAAACTTAGCCAAAGATACAAACACCAGTCTTAAAAATGTGCTCACTCTTGCTTTTGAATGTCCAACTTTTTTAGCAGAATTTTAATATAAAAAAGGGAGGAGCACATAGCCAAAGGAATGTCAACCACTTCTCACTTCAAACGCACTCGTCTGTACTTAGGGGTACAGACGACAAAGTCCCGAACAACGTTCTTCCACACCGACTGCGATCTTACTCACATAGAACAAATGTGATCACTTAAGTTCTCTACTTTTTCACACGGGCATTATGAAAAGTTCATTTAGTTCCAAATGGGCATGCCCCAGACGTTTTCATTTATGTTTGTAAATCATGGATTATTTACAAATACTGTTGTTGTCGGGTGCCAGCCAGTTGGTTCTAAGTCACAGCTGTCCTGCAGGCAACAGCAGAAACACCGCTATGGCCTTTGCCATTCGCACTAGTGTTGCTATGGTTGAGCCACTGGTACATTGAGTCGATCCATTTCTTTGTGGGACTTTCTCTTTTCTACTGGCCTTCCACTTTGCCAAGCATGATGTTCTTTTCTCCCCTGATAACATGTCCAAGATAGGTGAGACTAAGTCTTGCTAATCTTGCTTCCAAGGATCATTCTGGCTGTACTTCCATGACAGATTTGTTTGGCATCTGACAATTCATGGAACTTTCAGTATTCTTCACCAACACCATAATTCAAATGCACTGATTCTTCCCCAGTCTTCCTTATTCAGTGTCCAACTTTCACATGCATATGACGTGACTGAAAAGACCATGGTCTTCGAGGTAACATTTGGTATCTTCAATACTTTAAAGAGGTCTTGTGGAGCAGAGCAGTAAATAAAAGCACTGAGATGATAATTTTAATTCAAAACAAAGAGAGAATATGAGAGGTTTTTCAAAATTTCATGGAAAATATGCATTATGAAAAAATCATGCATAGATTTCACACATTCTGCACCCAAATAAACTCCTACTAACTTGTTAAAACATGATCCTGAAGACATCTATTTGAAAAGATCCTTATCAGAGCTATATGACTTCTGCTAAAATTGAAGTTAGAATTAACATCAAATTTATGTGTGAAGCTAAGGTGGAAGAATGATGAAATTATTAATGCTTTATGCACAGTTTATGGGGCAAGACCCAAATAATTTTTTTAAATTACAAATGGATAACATCTTTTAAGAAGATACTGAAGAGAAGCCCACTGTGTCAAGCCATCTACATCAATTTTCAGGGAAATCCTTAATTATGCTAGTGCCCCAATGACAGAAGACTGACAGCAGAGACCATGGCCAGTACCATAGTGAAAAACAGGAATGTCCTAGATAAGATGGATTGACACAGTACAACAATGAGCTCAAACCTGAGAATGACCTCAGGATGGTGCAGGACCAGGGCGGTGTTTTATTGTGTTGCCCACAGGGTAGAAGAGAGTCAGAACCGACCACCAGACAGCATCTGACAACAATAACATAGCTCTATCGATTGGTTGAGCTTACCCAATTCTGACTGGAAAATGAAAGTTGAGCCAACCTTCTACTTGATAGGGGCCAAACCTGTTGCAAGCAGATCTGTTTTAGACAAGAGCAGAGCTCTCGGTGGAAGTGGTAAATGAGTGGGATCAAGATCCTGAAGCATTTCATCAAAGAACTGTAGCAGGAAACGACATGAGTTCACCAGGACCACCCTGAAGACAAAGCGAACTCAAAGCAAGGGCTACACAGAGTTGGCAGTGGCCGAGTCAAAACAAAATCAGATTGGCCAAGAGCTGAGGGTCATGGCAAGAGATTTGGGGGATGCTCAAGACTTTTTTTTTCTTGTTGACTATCTGGAGGGTTAAAGAACATCTGCTTTTATAAAGTATTTCGAGAAAGTTGGTCAAAGGTGGGAAACACCCTGGAAAACATCACGATAGAGTCTTGTACCACCATCCCAATACACCTGCTCGGTCCTCTTATCACACAGGGGCAGTTTTTAGCTTTTCCTGTGGGAAAGAATTAGGCATCCACCTTACAGTCCTGATTTGGCTCCTTTTGTTTTATTTTTATTTTTCAAGGTTACAGAAATATCTAAAGGGGACCCATTTTTTCTTCAGCCAGTAAAGGAGAAAAGACTTCACTGACATGAATAAATTCCTAGGACCCTCACTTTTTAAAGAATGGACTGAAAGGCTAGGCGATCTACTTATGAGGGTGTCTTGAACTTGATGGAGCTTATGTTGACCAAATTTTTTTTCTCTTTTAATTCTACTTTTCCATGAACTTGTTGAAGTCTTCTCATAATGTGCATAAGTGACTCTGTTCTAAAAGACCTGTAGTGAGATGTCCTTCTCCCAAGCAGAAGCCCAAATTCTTATCTTATTTAACTTATAATAATTCTCTATGACATAATTTTTTTCTAAAGATCTATGTTGGAATCCACAAAGCCAAATATCTATCTCTAAAAATACATCAGAAAGCAATATATAATCACTACCATTAAGTAGCTACTAATAAGTTTCATTATTATTAGTTTAGAGTGTATTTGAGGTCTAAATAAAGGTACTGTATACACTTGTGTATAAGCCAAGTTTTTCAGCACATTTTTAATGCAGTTGGTAAGGTAAAATTAGGTGCCTCGGCTGATAATCGGGTCAGCTTATACTTGAGTATATACGCTAAGTAATAGCTCTTAGTGGAACCTTTGGAGAGGGTGATGAATGAAGTAGTAGGAAGTTCAAGTCCATCAAGTAATGGCTTAAGAGAAAGACCTGACTCCCCTTCTTCCAAAAATAGAGCCAATGGAAACTCCATGGGTCCCAGTTCGACTCTAACACATAGGGCATCACCATGAGTTGGAGAAAACCCAGTCAAAACTCGGGTTCTTTTTGTTTTGTTTTTAGTGTCTGAGAAACATAGAGAAATTACTTCCTAGTTTTTATACAACCTGTATACAGGTAAAAAGGAAAATAGAAATTAAAATACATTTTCTAAAATATAAAAAGTGCCACAATTAACCAAAAATATTCAGGTATTTTGAATAAAAGAGTTCTTAAAACTGAATTGTAGTTTTTCAGTAGCCTATCTACACACACCTATAGGACATACATTACACACACCACACATATTTTCATGTTAATGGCAATTCTTGCGATAACACAATATATGTTCCACAATTAATCCAATCTTGAGAGTTAGGAATTCATTATAATAGTCACAGACAGAGTCATGGCTGAAAAAGATATGACATAAATGTCTTATCTTTGAAAAGATGTCAAAGGTATCAAACATATTCAGTGAAAATTAGTTATAAAAGTAATTTAATATTTCTGTAAATGCTTTCTATATGTATAATTCTTTAAAATGCAAAATTTGGAATCACGAGCTTTCTCTTTCATCCTTGAAGTAAAAATATATATTTTCAGTTTTCTCAATGATATTCCTAATTGGTTATTTGTTTCTTTAGGGACCCAATTTTCACCTCAACACTTCCAGTGATGCCAATATTGCGTTAAATATCTTTGGCATTGTGCTTCATAAGGGCTAGAGGCAGTTTTGTATGATAAATCAAGTGCTGCAATTATATTTCTACAAAGGTAAACCATACCATAACATTTTTACTTCATGTCCCACAGTCATCTTAATTGGTTAAATTAGAAGATCGATGCTATTTTCTGCTCATTCAGGAGTACATAACACAAAGCTGACATGGAATGAAATAGCCCACGCTGAACTCTCATCCACTGTACATTTTGGATGGAGGTTTGGTGTCACATGCTAAACGAGCAATATACATTCACACTCCAGAATTCCACAGCCTGCTTTTCAGTCATCTCACTTCATCATTGTTTTAAGTGAAGCAGTATTTTACCAGTGGTCACAACAAACGTAGATTTACTGACCTCAAAAATGCTCTTCAATTTTCTACCCAATGCTCATGCGAGAGAGAAATTCCTTAATGGAATCTCAAGAGTCACTTAGTGAAACATTCAACAAGGCAGGTTTACTATATATAATACCCCTCCTCCTTGTTGCCAACAAGTCAAGGTCAACTGATAGTGACGTTATAAAACAGGGTAGACCTGCCGCTGTGCATTTCTGTGACTGTGATTCTTCACAGGAGTAGACGGCCTCCTCTTTCTCCCATGGAGAGGTTGGTGGTTTCAAACTGCTGACCTTGAAATTAGCAGCCCATCATGTAATCAATCCAGTATACCATGACACCCCCACTGTAATATTGGTCCTTAGAAAACTAAACTATGTCGAGTACAATATCTCACTAAACACATAAATGAGCTTCAAACGAACTATGTAATTTTACCCCCTACGTTTCCATTCCTAACTTGAGATCTTCTTCTATTTCATGTGTGTATCTTGAGGAGTGGAGTTGGGGGGGCAGTGGTTTGCTGGGAAGGGGATACAGAGCTGTTTTAGTTGTTGGACGGTACGCCTTACTAAAGATTTCTCAGAACTTGGACAATGGAAACAACCAACTTTCTTGGACGCAAAATGCATGACCAGCGCTGTCCATGTGCCCCTACAAGTGGGGTGTTCAGGTGTAGCTGGAAAAGACTGTGCACAAACCACTCCCCTAGCGAACCTCAGAACCTGGATTCAAATCCTATCATTTGGCACAGAGAGCTGAGGCCCCAGCGGCTCTCGAGTTCTTTGCCTCAGATAAGGCTTCTGAGGGCAGTTATTCCATCTTGATTCTGGGCCGAGGGAAGCTGGAACATCAGCAGGCCTGATTAGCCAGACTTTAGCTTTAGGGAGGCAGAACGAGGGAAAATTTGGGAAATCCGGAAGGAACAGGAACAAGTTTAAATCTAAAACTTCCCTTTCCCCCCAATTATCTTCACTCCATTTCATCTTGGTTTAATGATGAATGACTTACACCTGTTTGTCTAGGAATGTTCTAGCTCTAAAAGAGAAAATCCTAATTATCCCTCAGTTCAGTGCAAATGAGAACAACTGATAACCCACTTAATTCAGCATTGCTAAGACCCTCCAATTCATAAATATTTTTAAATTGCGCTTCCGAAATAAAGCCAAGGAAATGTTGTTATGAATAACCCTAGTGTTTTAGGGACATTATAAACCCACTTACACTTTTGTATTAGTAAAAACATTTCGGGAAAACAATCCTCCAATTTCTTTTTTTTTAATAAACGTTTTATTAGAGGCTCATACAATTCTTATCATAATCCATACATATATCAATTGTGTAAAGCACATCTAAACATTCATTGCCCTCATCATTTTCAAAGCATTTGCTCTCCACTTAAGCCCTTTGCATCAGGTCCTCTTTTTCCCCCTCCTTCCCTGCTCCCCCTCCCTCATGAGCCCTTGATAATTTATAAATTATTATTTTGTCAATCCTTCAATTTCGACGCATGGTAACACACCACCGGAATTCTCTTGGGACTATAAAGGGGGGAAAGTCAGACAAGAGAATTTTAATTACCCTTTGTTTGATAAAATGGATAAAGATTCCAAGCTCTCTGTTTGGCTCATTGGTTTATAGAAAAATGAAATTCAGGTTGCATTCATAAAGATGAAGCATAGTGACTTAAGCACCTGCTACCCAAATACATGGAACTCCGAGCTTAAGACATCCCTTGTGATGGCTGGATCTGGTGGATGGACTCAGCATCCGGGATGCATGCTTAAATGTACATAGAAGTCGAAATTCAAATTCGAATGGTTGAGTTATTCAAAGTTCTACGACTCTGAATAGTAAGGTCTGCAGAGAACAGAAAAACAAAACATAAACCACTAATGATGAAAAACTTACTGCAGAGACGTGGAAAGTAATAGTCCACTGTACCATAATTGCTAATGTGCTTAGAGTTTAAAACCAAATCAGTGTCATGACTAATATTACTTAAAATAAATTCTGATTTCCACAGCTTAAAATGATGGTAAGTTACTATTGGGCCTTGGCCTAGAACAGTGTTCATCAAAGCCCATGCACTCCACAAGAATAAAAATTAAACTTAAAACTTTCCTTTGTATGATTTAGTGAGCTGTCCCTATCCAATTATCAGGAGACAAAATGGTGTTCAAGGAGGGAAAAAATATTAGGTGTTCTGTATTACTTCCTGAATGGAAGATTTTTAATGTCAGGAAAATGATATTTAAGATCCTTTATTCACAAAAATTTATTGTATTTTAGGTCCAATGAATAAATGCATGAACATGCAGCATAATATCTCTCATATCTTATTAAGAAGTTGAAGTTGCTCCGTTCCATTTGAGTGAACCCTCTGGGAGATTCAATACACATAATTCCTAAGCTAACGCCTCAGTCTTTTCCACAAAACATTTGCCAAGGTAATTTTGCCTTTGAAAGTGGGTTTCGATAGCATGTAGCTTATATTGAAAAGCATATAGAACTCTGGAGTCCATGGGATTTCTTCTTTTTTGGTTGCTTTTGTTTTATGTAGCGTTTCAAAGATCATTTAACGTTCCCACATTCTTCTTGTACGTGTTCTAACCCAAGTTTAAAGTCAACTCAAAGGTTGGCAGTTAAGTCCCTCAAATCAGTGAGGAGTGAAAACACTACAGGTGTACCTTGAAGTCTGGATCCATTTAATTCTTATCCGTAGGTAAAGTGACTGAAATTTGTCACATGAAAAGTGACAGAGTAATTGTTTAGATGTCATAAATTTGGGAGGAGGGTGAGGAACGACCTTCCAGGCAAATGCATAAAGATTCCCATTCTCAGAAACCCACTGGGCAAATATTACCTAATTTTAAATTGATGGAGCTCCTGATACTGTGAGTCTTAAACTGTAAGTGTATGATGGAAATTCACTAATCTATCATTCCGAGGATAGGCAAATGAAGCTGGAGGCTGGTAAATTAAATCATTCCAGCTTCAAGAGAGGATGTTTATGAACACATTACCTATGGAATAAGCATAGGCGCTGCAGGCTGGGATCGCTGAGATGCACATATTTGTGATGCGTTTGTAACCAACTATAAAATTATCAGTCACCTTGACTAATGTGTCGAGACTAATTAGAAAATATTCAAGACTTACTTCCCAGGCTCGACTATCTATTACAGAAGTTAAAAACAGGCAGCTTTTTAAAAAAAATGTATAATCCAAAGCACGGACATTGAATCTGGTAGTTGAGAATGGTTACATATTAGTGATAATTATTTAGACATGAAATGGAAACGTGTAAACTAAATATGGTAAGGAAGTTACCAAAAGCAGCAATATGGTTTCCATAGTCCATCTAACTAAAGATTAAGGACTAGAGTTCTTTGGGGACGTTTATTATGGAAAATTCATCTAAGTTTTCCATGGGACGTAGTGCAGCCAAAATTCCAAACACCCAGCTTCTTTGAAAAGAATCTATGCTGACTCCAAACAGACAGCTGAAAGAATTTGCATGGAAAGAACAGGGAAATCTCCAGCATGTTTATTTCCAGGATCTTGAACAATTGCTGCTCTTCGGCACCGAGAAACTCCACCAAGATTGCTTACGGGCCAGCTTCAGATCCCACGGCTCAGACTCCTTATCAGACCACCCAAAGTTGTGTTCTCTCTGTAGCCAACACAGCAAACGTGTCTGCTCCTTCACTCGGCGTGTAGTATAGGCATGTGTATTGGAATGGGCTGAGGAGATGAATGTGATATCCTAAATTCAGAGTCGAAAGAAAACAAAACAAAATATAAAGCCCAAGGAAGATCAGCAACTCACACAAGGGAGGGAAAGAGCAGGAAGCAGGCATTCCAATTGTCAGCAGCGTTTAGAAGCACGGTGAGTGAGCTGTGTCCGAGCATGTTCATGATTCCTGCACAGAGGCCTGGATTGTTGTGCTGGTTATATAAGCTCGCTGTCAATTTGAGAGGACTGCTAGTGAAGGGGTGGAGCCTAGCCTGTCCATTTTTGTGTAGGCAGTGAGGTCTCTGGACGCTGGGAATTCCTACTTTTCCTCCTAGCGGGGCCAGAAACGCTCTCTTTCTACGCTGACTCCCTGAGAGATGCACTATTGACAAGACACATAGCACTCTGATAGACCCCGTGCCCTGGCAACCGGAGAAGTCACGTGGAGACCCCTGGCAGCGCTGAGATGCTTCCAATGCCACTGGATCCACAAGACTTTCCACTGACTGGCCTGTGATCTTCCTGCATTCGGCGTCGTTGCATGTGTTTTGTGAGTCTGAAGAGGGCTTTATAAATTGGCTTCAGACAGATGGGCTGATATCAGACTTACGGACTTGATCTGGACTGGGCTGGATGTTTCTCAATAGTCAACTGCTCTTGTATATAAAGCTCTTTCTTATACACATAGGCACGTCCATGAATTTGTTTCTCTAGTCTACCCCGAGTAACACAGTTTTGAAAACACAAATATCATTATATCTCTTTACACTAAGCTGACTTGTGGTTAAAGTCAATCTGGAATACTTTAATTTGCTAAGATATACATATGTATATATGAGTAAATGTCTTTGAAATGTCTATTATGTTTCTCCTTATACTTAAATCTTGTAGAACTTTTCTTGCTATTATAGGGAATCCCTTAAAGATAAAGGAGTGAAAGGAGTGTGGGGGGGGGGGTGAGGGGGGTAGGAATGGGGTGGGGGGTCTTGCCCCTGCCTACAACAACCAATTGACATCAGGTCAAATCCAAATCATGGCACCTCCAGACGTCTTCGTCATGAATGATTTGCAAGGAGATTGCCAGATGGCCAGGCCTTTCTACCAAGGAAGTCCAGTGCCTGCACCATTGCACCACCCAAGGACTTTCAAGAACCTCTGGAAAGCAAAGTCATGCCCTCTTGATAAACCCTCATTTATTCCAACACCGAGGACAGTCTATAGAGCAGCTGCACCCTAAATCGTTTCCACTCCACCTTCCTTGTCACACGCAGATTAAAGTGGGGTGGTGGGCTAAACCTTCTTATTAATCTCTCTTCTTAGACACAACAGTGCAAGCATCCTCTCATTACAGGATTTTCACAGCACTTGAAACATTAAAGACAGCCACTTAAAGAAAGGTAAAATTCTCAGCAACTCAGACAAATTAGAAGGTAACGGGGAAGACTCCTGGAGTTCAGCTTTTTGATTCCTAAAGTCATGGGATTCATGCAAAACCATCTGCTGTTTTTCAGACATGGTACATATAAGATAAAGGTTGATTTTTTTGTATGTACATTTTCTAGATGAATACTCAATACAACTTTTATTTCAACATGAAATAGACATTAAACATGTATTTTAAAAATAAATTAAAATATAGCATTTTAACAGTTGATTATATTAACATGTATCTAAAAATGATTTACTATTTGAAGTATATAATCATTTAGTCAGTAATCAATTTACAAAGAAAACCTCTCCTTCCAATTCAGGAATCTGGAAATATTCAGCCATGTAAATGAACCTATTGCATATGGTGCAAGAGTTGAGCCCAATGATCGAGGAAAACCATTGTCAACAAGTCATGACTGATTCAGACCCCTGACATATGTACCATGACCCAGTGTCTTCTTACAGTGTGAACTAAAGAGCACTTGCTCATTAGAATGCTCTTAGGTTCAATAGTGAAAACTCTTTGGGATTAATAAGTAAATTCAACCAAAAGATTTCCTTCTGTATTGTTTCTCAGAAGTTAGTATTTGGTGAATTGTGCAATATAATTCTAAACAGTTAAATGACATGAATATTCTATTTTCATATCTACAGGAATATAAGACGTTAACTCTAGTTTTTAAGTCAAATAAATACTTGGTATCTATTTGGATATTCACAAGTTTCTAAAAACGATCATCCTCTCCATTTGCGAAAGGCCGTATCAGCTAATCCATATGCGTACACATAGCGATATCAAGGACAAGAGCACACAGGCCTGGCCCTTCTGTCAGCACTGCCAATCACCAGACTCTCTCCCTTAAAGCCACAATTTGCCCAGTCTGTGACCACAACCAATGACATGGCAGAAAACCAAGAACATAGGACATTTTGGGTGTCTAAGGAAGTGCCAGCGTTACCATTTGTCCCCTAATCACATTTCCTTTCTTTAAAATTAGGTTGGCTTACAGTATTATCGCTTATTTGGGAAACTTCATGGGACAGTACAGATACAACCAAATCAGGAGGCAATTGATCAGTGACTAATCATGTATCACACTGACCTCTCTCTCAGTTCTCAAAAATCTTCAGGCCCACGGCAAGGTTATTTTAACATTGCATAGTTTTTCCACTGGTGATTTTCATCCTGCCTGTGAAGCCTTTGCCTAACCCCTTTGTCTACACTCAGCACTCGCCATGAGCAATTAACTCAGTGAGCTTACTCGCTAGCAATGCTCACTTAGCTATCGCTTTCTGTGACACGGCTTCAGACTGCTCCCCATTTTAAATCCCTTATAAATGTTGAGAATTTTACATTCAAGGATATTTGATAAATGGCTATCTTTCCTCAAGAGCTCCAAGAAAGCAAAGAACTATATTTATTTGGTCCACAAACACAAGTAGGCATTCCCTACGTACTTTGAAAATACACTGAATATGAAGGTAGGAATATATACATTAATTTAAGAAACATCCCTTCAGTACTAACAATACACCACCCCCACCACCCATAAATCAGCAGGAAAATCATCTCTCACTCTGCCTTCTCAGCCAAGAGATGCAACCAGCAATCTGAATTAAATACCCCTTGATACAAGTGACGCTGTGGCAGTGAGCTGTGTTGGGTTTGTTACCATAGACGGAGTCCTGATGGGACTGTGGAGATGGTATTGGGCAACTAACCACAGCGGTATCAGTTAAAATCCACCAGGGGCTCCATGGGAGAAAGACACAAATGTCTGCTCCCATAAATATTTGCAGTCTTGGAATCTGTGTATGGGGTCATTAGTATGAATCCACTCAATGGCAGTATGTGAGCGGTAAGTGATACACTATGGAGGTAACTTTCATAGTTTGTTTCCCTCACCTGCGTGTTAATAAGAATTGTGCACACACATCATAACTTCAGAAATTTGTGATCACTGTTCTCACTCAACAAATGCCCCATATTCTAGTGCCCTGATCAACAAGGCGGCAAGTCATGTGTGGTTGAGCTTTCAATCGCCCTGACTGTCTCTGTTGTCCTAGAAAGAACAGCATTATCCATTGGCCCTGGACAGGTAGATAAGACAAGGGTCTAACCACTAAAAGAACTGCCATTGATAAGATTTGGAAAAAGTGTGGTAGGCACTTTTCCATCCCTCCCCAAAGTAAATATATATAAATAAATTATATATATATATACACATAGATCTTATACTTTCTCAGGATATAAGTAAAAAAGTATTGACAAAATCATAGACACCTTTATTAATCAAAAAAGATTAAAATGAGAAAAGAGAGACCACTCACAGAGATGGAAAGGAGTATTTTTGAAAGTGGGGATCAGGAGTTCTGTTTCGAATGTCTCAGTAAATGATTCCTCAGTACCAGTTCATATAGGCATCTATATTTGACATGAAGACCAACATCCATTTAGTTTGTATGGTTTAGAAATGAGTACAGGAATGAATTTATTTATAACACAGTAGCAAAAGGTGACATGAAAAATATGAAAGGGTGATTTTTCTGAAGGCCAATGCCTTAACTATGCATTTTACATTTTCATTTTGTATATACTAAAGGAAATATATTTTATTTCATTTAAAATTTTATTTTTATTCTGCAGAAAAAAATGGAGTATATATATCATTCAATAAACAATAAGTTTGCCTGTTTGAAACCTATGGTGACCATGTTTTCTTCCTAACCCTTTGGAATTTTTCTGAGAAATAACATTTCTTGCTTCCCAAGCTCTTTTTCAAATTACTCCTAGATAATCACCTCTCTTCATAGGCTTCTAAATTGCCATCCTCTCAGAGACTTTCTTCCGTTTAGCCTTATCATACATTGTCTTCAAGCTCCAATGCTTTTTTACATGCACTGGCAGCGCCCACACCATCAGCAAACCTGCCATTTCTTTTCTATTTCTCCACAAGCCCTGGCTACCTCTTTAAAAACGGACTCCTTTATCTGTGGCCGACTTTTTGACAAGTCATGCTTACTACTCACATCTTATATAAAACAACCTATATTGTTTGGTATTATCTTGAAAACAGATTCTACCAAGGAAAAGTATCTAAAATGTTCTTTAAATGATCTTTATTCACTTCTTGTTCTTTACCCAGGGTACCTTAAGAGTTTTGGAAGTTCAGGTGTGTAACAAAGCCCATGAAAAAAAATTATACACTAGAAGCAACTGTAAATCTAAAGTTATTTTAAATTTCACTAACTCTATTTGTCGAATAAAGTTATACTTATCTCCCTTCTCCTCTCTGTGTTTATTTTATTTCTCTTCTACCAAGCTCTTCACAAAAAGTTGTTTTCTTAACCCAAAATCAACTGAACAGGAAAGAGCTAATGTTAGTATGTTGGACATAAACTGAAATCACAGGATTATGTACAATTAAGTAAAAGACAGTAGGGGATACTTTATTTAAAAAAAAAAAAACCTTCTTGGGTAGATGTACCCTTTAACTCCAAAGAGTCAACAAAAAAAGTTTGGTAAATTCTTCAAATATATTGGTCACAAATATAGGATTTGTGAAAAGCCTATAAAACATTAGCCCAAACATTTCCTATTCCAATAAGACTGCTCCCTATGTATGGAACAGAATCCAGTATGCAACAGAGATTCAAAGCTTTGTACACACTCCTCAAATTCCCATGAAGAAGCTTTTTAACCTTCAGTAGAATAAAACTGCAGCGGGGTCTAAATAAAAATCTGAGTTTCTCATTTGCAATTGCACGCAATTTCTGGATCCACATAAAACTCAAGTGTCCATGACCATTTGCGTGAGAGAATTCTCTGCTTGTTGCGTGTTCACCATGATTGTGGCTAGTAGGTGCCAATGAGTCAGTTCCAACCTACATCAACCCTACAGAAAGAGCCAAACACCACCCGGTCCTGTGCCAGGCTCACAATGGTTCTTACCTGGAGCCCCCTGGTGAAGCCCCTGTGCCAATCCATCGTGTAGTGAGTCTGCCACTTTTTTTGCTACCCCTCTACGTTACCAACTATGGTGTCCTTTTCAATGGGCTAAGCTCTCCTGATAACCTGTTCAAAGGAGGAAAAATGAAGTCTTGTCATCCTTGCTTCTCAAGAGCATTCTGGCCATCCTTCTTCTAAGACAGATTTGTTTGTTCTTTTGGCAATGCATGGCACTTTCAATATTCCTCGCCAGCAGTAGGATTCAAATCCATCAATTCTTCTTTGGTCTTCCTTATTCACGTGTTGTTGTTAGGGGCCATCCGGTCGGTTCCAACCCGTAAGAACCTTATGTACAACAAAACAGAGCACTGCCCGCTCGGGTGCCATTCTCACCATTGTTCCTACGTGTGAGCTCACTGCTGCAGCCACTGTGCCCATCCAGCTCCTCGAGGGCCTTCCTCGTTCCTTATTCACTGGTGCTCATGATTTGTATTTCCTCCAAAGCAGTGAGTGCCTCCTGACGTGGTTCTTTATGCGCATAACCCTTCTCAAAACTGCTTTTGCCAGGAGACAATGTGTCAATACTTAATAGTCATGAATCTCTAGAAAAGAGAAGTGATAAATATGCATATATCTACAGGCAAGCACACACACACACACACAGAACTCTCCTAAATACATACACACATACAATATACACTATGTTTTATTCTGCAAAAATATCTTCTACAAAACTAAAAATGACTTCGGGTGGTGAATTAAGTTTATCACCTTTTATAATTCTAGGCTAAGTATGGTGTTGGTATTACGTGCCTCTGAGTTGGTTCAGACTCACAAGACAGCAGAACAGAATTGCCCGGACCTGTGCCCTCCTCCTTCTCGCTGTTGCGATGTTTGAGAGCTCATTGCTGTAGCCACTATTTCAGTGCAGCTATTGAAGGAATAGACCGTCCACTGAAAACTCTAAGAATAGGTATACAAGTCTTTCATTATAGAAATCTGAAATGTATGATTTTCTTAACCAGGCTCACACTGTTTTAAATATAGTCCTGTAAATAGTCCAGGGCTTCAGTAAACAGGATACTCACTTTTTTCTCTCAGCCATTAGATACTAATTTCTAAAGATGAAAAGACTTGAGGTACAATTGCACCCTCTACTGTTCAAATTTTTCTATTCCAGATCAAGCAAAGCACCCGATGCTTCCTTAAGAGTTATTAATTGTAAAAGTAATGCATCAATTACATTGACTGCCTTTTTATATCAATTACTGGATCCTCCAAAAAGATATAAAACCCTAACCATTACAAATTAGTAATATCAAACTAACGCCATGAACAGTTGACATGCATCGTGTTGCTTGAACTAGGCTAATTTAGAAAATGACTCTTAACATGGCACTTGAAACATGAAGTATTCATTTACTTTGTGATATGGATCTCCTTTGTAACATACTTTCTAACAAGGAAAAACAAGTGGTTCAAGCCAACACGGAGCTCAGATAGTATGGTGGGGTAGGAAGTGGGCTTCTAACTCCAAGGTCAGAAGTTCAAAACCACCAGGATGAGGCTTTCTGCTATACTAGAGATTCACAGGCTCAGGGACCCACAGGAACAATTCTAGTCTGCTCTGGGACACCCTCACCCATCAGAAGCAACTCAAGGACAGGGAGCCAAGGCAACACTGGCAAGCTTTCCTAACAGTGCACAGAATTTGTCCAACCTACTTTAAGTTTATGGAAACCCAAATGTCTCATTCCTAACTTTAAAAAAAAACAACCAGTGTCTCCTGTCATTGTTAAAATTTTAAGTTCCACTATGATTCAGAAGGTAATTGGTGACACAAACATGCTTGTTCCTTTCTTTTAAGCCTGTCCCTTCTTTTTATTAGAAACTACATGTGTAGGGTTTATTCCATGAAGTTTCTTATTAAGTTCTGCCTCTGGCAGTAGAAGATGAACTGGTTGCCAACCGACTAACCCTCACACTAGAAATAACTAGAGAGATGTACCAGAAGAAGATAGAGAGTTCCAAAATGGTGAGTATTTGAGGGGGCAATATCCCAGAGAAAGGGGGGAAAGACAAATAAGTGATTCTAGTTGTTTTTTTAAATGAAAATTGTGAAAGTCATGGAAAGATAAAAGGCTGAAAGAAAATAAAACATGCCCAAGAATATGAGACAAGTCTCTAGCCTCACTTCTACGGAGCCTTCCGGCGGAATGTCTTCCAAGATAGACTTGTTTGCCCTTTTGGCAGTCCATGACACTTTCAACATTCTTGACAATCCCTCCATTTAAATGCATCAATGCTTCTCCTGTTTTCCTAAGTCATTCTTTTGCACATACGAACTATGATCAAAATCCTTTTGACTTAAATGAGGTGCATAATAACCCTCAGAGTGGCATCTTTGTTCTTTAGCACTGTACAGAGGGGTGTGCAGCAGATTTGCCCAGGGCAGCATCTGACTCGTTTTCCTGACGCTTCTTCCCTGGGCACTGACTGTGTGCTGCTCCAGGTAAAATGAAATCCTTGACAACTCCGATCTCTTCTCCATGTGTCATGATGTTGTGAGGAATTTTGTTCTGTTTACATTAAGCTACAGTAGTTAGATGCTTCTTCAATAGAACACACAGAAAAATGCTTGTTTATAAAGAAGATTCATCAAATGAACCATATTAAAATTAGGGAATTCAATTATCTAAACAAACCCATTAAAAAGGTCAAAAGGCCAGCCCCCAAACAGGAAAAGTTATTTGTAATTGGTAAAAGATTTTATATTCAGACTATGCCTGGAGTTTCTGAAACTCAGCAATACAGATAATCCACTAGAAAAATGGGCAAAAGACATGGACGGTATAAGATATTACAAAATAATAATAATTTCTATATTATCAAGGGTTCGTGGGAGAGGGGGAAGGGGAAAGGAGGGGGGAAATGAGGAGCGGATACCAGGGGCTCAAGTAGATAGGAAATATTTTGAGGATGATGATGGCAACAAGTGTACAAATGTGCTAGACAAAATGGATGGATGTATGGATTGTGATAAGAGTTGTATGAGCCCCCAATAAAATGATTACATTTAAAAGAGAGACATGAACAAACAAAAAGAATATATCCAAATAGTAAATTGCTCATTTTTATCCATCAATAGTAAACTGTAAGTTAAAACTACAATAAGATCCTTATCCACATACTAGAATGGTTAAATCTTTTTATAAAACTCACAACAAAAATACTGAAACTGTCATAGCTTATTAATGGGAGTACCAATCGGCGTGGCCCCTTTGGGAAACTGTGGTAATCTGTACCTAAACTGAGCACATGAATATCACATTCAATATAAATCCAATCCAAGGCATACACATAGGAAATACCACCAGAATCCTTATAAGCCAGATGGTCACACTTTGGCTCTCTGACTTTGGACATATCAGGAAAAATGAATTGCTAGGAGACATCATGGTTGGTAGAGGGTCATCCAAACGAAAGGAAACCATCTGGGAGATGTACTGATACATTAACCATTCTCCTGATCATGAAGGTGGTGCAAGACCAGGTGACACTGACCACAAATCAATCACATAGTTAAGGCTGTCATGAGATCAAGACAACTTTACGATGAACAGTAACAACGTGCACATACCCAAGAGAAATGCATACATCTTACCACCGAAATATGTGTAGAAAAATACTCATAGAATGCATCATTAGTCACAATATCCCAAACTACCAAGGACAGAAGATGCCCATGAATAGTAGAATAAGTATAGTATATATTCAAACAGAAGGTAAATTAAACACAATCTAACATTGCTGTATGTCAAGACACGAGCCCTGGAGATGAGCTGAGCAACTACCCCCGAGGTCAGCGATTCAGAAGCACCAGTGGCTCCACGAGAGAACGACTAGGCTTTCAACCGCCATAAACCGTTACAGGCTCATCAGCTCACAGAGGCAGCTCCATCCTGTCTCACAGGGCTTTCAATGAGTCAGAATTGGCTGGATGGCAGTGGATTTGGTTCGGTGCGGTTATATGCCACGACACTGAAAAAACTCGCAAACGATATTCAGCAAATTTAACCACTCATAATTGAGTACATACTGCCTGGTTTGCAAAATTACTTTAATCCACCCCAAATATAGGCAAAATGATTTTATGATAAAGATAAAGGCTTCCTTTGGAGAAGAGAGTAGATTAAGAAGGGCATTTGGGCTGCTAGTACACCTTTGCTTCTTGATCTGCGTAGTGTTGTATTTCATTGTGCGTTGAGATATTTCGTTGAAGTTGCAATAATGTTCTATTTTTAAAATCTTAATAGCAGGATAAAGGGAAGTAAATAACTAGAGGGTAAACACATCAATTTGGTGATTGGGAGGCAAAAATAGATTAGATAGATAGATAGATAGATAGATAGATAGATAGATAGATAGATAGATAGATAGAAAAACCACCAATACCCCAATATAGTAAAAAAAATCCTCCTGGGGCAATTCTACTTCATGGCATGAGACACTGAATCAAATTCGACCAGATACCACCTAGCAACAGACCTTGTAAAGACCTACAAAATAAAATAAAAGCAGCTGCCTGTGTCAGCACCGTGATGAGATGCACCATGATGAATATATACATGTCACATGTACACATTCCAGATTTCATCAAAGAATCTGCACTGAAATGTCCTGGGATTGAATGTCGTGATGGCGGAACAGTCCTTCTAAGTGTGATGGAATATTGAAATGTATTATATGTGAATTTTATGTCAGTGAAATTGTTGAAAAATAAACTCATTAAAAATTTTAAAAGGTAATCATTAAATGTGTCTTGATGAAAATATTTCATAATTAGAAGCAACTCACATATCAGTTTCATGGATGCGTTTATTAAATTTGGGTTCAAATTCTGTCTTTAGAACAAAGGTGAAACAGGAAATGACTCCATTTAAGTTCAAGTCAAGGTTCAAGTGAAAGTAGCATGTGAGTAAGTAGAAGAGGAGAAGGAAGATGTCTCCAGGGAGGATGGGAAAAGCATCAAGGGTGTTAAGCTTTGTGGGAAGCAGACATGAGATCCGGCATTCACTTTGCTTAGAGAAAGGGGACTCTGGAGAATAGAGAGGTGGATGAGTGAAAGACAGCTGGGGAAGGAGATGGAAGCGAGATTAAGGAGGGCCGGGGATGCCAAACTGATACATGTAGCCTATGTGCACTTGGTAATGAACGTGCAGTCAGAGCCTTAAGGCTAGACATGACACGACCAGAGTTATGCTTTAGAGAAACTAACTTTGCAGCAAGGTTCAAAATGGATGGTATTGAGGATACTTGACTGGATGGTGTGACAGTATCAAAGACTTAATCAGCAAATTGGATTGAGACGAGATGGCATGGCCATTGATAATTACTGAAAACATCATTCACACCTCAGTATCAGCTTTGATGGCTCCCATAACCCACAAATATTTCAAAAGAACTATTTTGTAAATTGTTGTCTGTGTAAACTAGAAACAGAGATCAAGCGCCTGTATAACCGGGTGACGTATGATTAAGACAGTTCTTGAGAATCATTTATAAGCATATGCAATCTTTAGTACCAGGGATATTTTTCCTAAGGTACCCTGACCACTGCAAACAAAAGCCGTGTCTCATCCTGGCTGGAGCATAAGTAACAAATCACTGCAGAGCAAGTACACGGGCACTTCCTACACACGTACCACCCTGTGCCCCATCTTCGGCGTACCTTCATGAACCCAGCTGCCTCTCCAGAAGCACCCAAGCCTGTCGGTGTCCAAGGCGCCAGGTGTGCCGTTCATGAATGATGAAACGTCGTAAACACTTACATATTTAAAATCAGCTATTGGATGCATACTTGGGTTGCTTCGTCTCCTCCCATCCTATCCCTTTTTGAGGAGAGGAGTCTTATTGAATCAGTTGGGTGTGCTTATGTGATGCATAATCCAGAAAACATAAAGATGGAAACATGGGGGTTTGGGACAAAGATAGAATTTCCAGGGGCAGATGGTGTGAGGAGAGGTGGGTAGCAACAAATAGAGGGGTTGGAAGAAGAAAGTGAGTTTTTTTTTAAAGACAGAAATGAATTTCTTTTAAAGAACTTTGGTTTGTTGACTTGTGTTTGGCTAGCCCTGGACCTAGATTGGACCATGTTGCTTCTGACTTTATAAGACTATAGTTAATAGAACAACCTACAGGAATTAGAATAGTCCCTGAGACAATTATATATATTTTTAATAGAGGAAGAGGAAGCTTATTTGATTACATTTCAAACCAATCCATAAAGGAAACAGTAATTCTAACTTCTCCAACCTAATTCTGCATTGGAATGTTACAGGGACTATAGACGGCAAGAACTCCAGGAACATCCAATAGAGCCACAATGACATGGAACAGTGATGCATGTTCAGAGGGCAGCACACCCGGGGCACCAGAGACCACTGCTGAGAGGAGAGGCACTAAATCTAACAGAGCGTTCCATTCCTTGGTAGGTGTGCACTGCACTCAGCACCCCCAGGTCACATCCCAGGACATCTGAGGAGTGAGTTTATTCATATGAATCATAATTAATGATATCCATTATTTAATGCCACCATTATTAAAGTATACAATGTGTATGAAGTGCTTATTATTATCATGGTAGCTGCTGTTTTTATTTTTATTTACGAGTACCAAGTACTATGTCCAGTGATCTTCATAATGCCCTTAAACCTCACACATTCATGAGGTTGGCACTTTTGAGGTTATTTTCACTGTATGAGTAAGAAAGCTGAGCATAATTAACACTCAAGGCCCTGACCAAGGAGCGAATGAATGTGAGTTGAAATCTACACTCCAGAATTCCTGTATTAAAGAGACAGAGCAAGTATGAACACATGATAATGCTCTACTAACAAGTGTTGTAATGATATTAATAAAAATAAAGGCTTTATTGATATCTACTCTGTACTTGCCTAACTATTCCATCACCAAAACCCATGCTTCAGCATTATGTCAGACCACCTGCTCTCGTGATACGATCAACACATAAAGTTTAAATAACAATCACCCTAACGAAGACTTAGCTTGATTCTGGAGACAATTGTTTTTTTGGAGTGCGGCATCTACTAAATGATCCCCATCAACAATTAAGCTCGTTATGTAACTAAATAGAACCACCCTTTCTATGAATAATTGACTTTTAGTCAAAATAAATAGAAGACATTGAAACTAAATTTGTGAAATATATAATTTTACAGAATGTACTTTATGCTTTATTCCTCAAACTAGAATTCTCCAGGGACTGCATTTTTTTTCCCCCGTATGAAAGTTTAGTGGGGAAATGAATGTGTGTGTGTGTGTGTGTGTGTGTGTTAGGTCAAAAGTTCTGAAGCTTCACTCAGAATGTGAAACTTTTTACAAGGGACCTCTTATAAAAACCCTGGAACTTACAACTCGCAGGGGTAAAATATTCCCAGTTAAGAAAACTAACCTCTTAAATTAAATGCCTGTTCTGTGTATATTATTTGATTAAAAAGTATTTATACTTGGTGACATCATTTGGAAAGTGTATGTTGGACTGAACATAACATAGTGCACAAGGGAAGTGGTTATAAATAACTTTCGTTTCACGAAGACGTTGTAAAGTGGCAGCTGCCAACACAAAAACCCACAAACCACCAAGTTTTCCAAATTTCAGTCCCACGACATCTCAACATATTCAGAAGCAAAAAAATTTTAAAAGACATGAATTACTGAACAATGCTATGTTGTGTGGATCTCCTAACATAAAACTTAAACTATTATCTTAATGTTTAACCCAGTCTATAAATTATTCAGGCCTTACACTAAAATCTTGAATTTTTCCTGTTTTAAACAAGAAAGTTCCCTTCTCAGCTTACTGGTGAATGTCATAAGCCTGGTGACACAGTGGTTAAGCAGCTGCTGCTGAAGGGAAGCTCAGCTGGTGGAATCCACGGCCATGCTCAGGAGAATGGAGCATCTTCCATAAGGACTGGAGCCCTGAAACGCTCATGAGTCTGCGCTGCTCCACACTACAGGGGCCCCTGCGGATGAGAATCGGGGTCCCCTATGGACAAGAATCAGGTCAACAGCAACAGGTATGGCTTCTTGTTTTTCTCTATTCATTGTGAACATTAAAACCTAACCACCATGAATTATGCAAAAGGCCATACAGACTTTGATCCGCGTTAGTTGGCAGGGAGTTCACTTTGGTAGGTGCCCATCTGAGTAACCACAGTCAAGACACCAAAGAAATGATGCCCCTGGTGACGGGGATTAGTCTAAAGGACCAATTATACCTATCTCATGGGACAGATTTTGCCAGGACAATTCCAACTTCCATAAGAGCCGGTTTTATTGCTAGAGAATGTACCTCCCCACTCCCTATTTTTTTTATTTTGAGCGCATCCCTGCACATATAAACTTGGTAAATATTGCTTGAAATTATGAAGTGGGGAGATGAGCGGAGAATGAGTAACGTGAAACACTTACTTGTATTGTACATACATTACATAGCATCTGCATCATTGTGAGGAGTGGGGAGAACCAGGCAGCATTTCATCCTGCTGTGCATGACGTTACTAGCAATCCAAACTGACGGGAAAGCACTTAGCATCTAGTTATTTAAAATTGTCATGAAACCATGTCAGTTTGATCGCTCAGCCATTTTCTCTATCTAATGCCCAATAAAATGACTAAAGGAAAACCAAACTCACTGCCATTGAGTCCTGACTCGATAGTGACCCCCTGTGGGTTTCTGAGGCCTTAACTGTTTATGGGAGTAGAAAGCCCAGTCTTTCTCCAGAGGAGCTTTGTGTTCGTCTGGGTACATTAGAGAAACAAATCCACAGAAACTCATATGCATGAGAGAGAGTTTTATATAAAGGGCAAGTGCACATCAAGAAAACATCCCAACCCAGTGCTGCCCAAGCCCACAAGTCCAACATTAACCCATATGTCCAAACCAATCCACAAAGTCCTCCTCTATCTTACAAAACACACACAATGATGCTGTCTGTAGGAGGAAAGCCAAATCAGTGAGCGTGTAAGCATCTCAGCTCTGGCAAGGATCTCCACATGGCTGCTCCAGCACCCAGCTGCATCAGGGTAGGTCCATACGGCTTCTCCTTGGGGATGTCTTGAAGGAAGTCAGCCTTGCCAACTGAAGCAGAGAACTGACTAAGGCAGCTGCAGCCTGGTTCGACCATCACAAAGCAAGAGACCCAAGAACTAGAAAGGCAAGGCTCACTGAGCCATTTAGCTCTCTGCCCTTCAATTAACCCCACATGTGTTTGTCAGCCAGGTTGGCACAATAAACTTTAACTATATCAAGCTGCTACTGGTTTCGAACTGCCAAGCATACGGATCACAGCCCAACATGTAACAACTAAGCCAGCAGGGCTCCTTCTAAGTAAACCAGTGTGGAAAATTACTTAGCTTGGGAAATCTCCTCTCACATGGCAAAACTTCTAAACTGAATGCAGAAGAATTGATCAAGTATTGAATGAGTGTGGACTTCAAGTTCATAAACCAATGCTAGCAGCTATTTATTCTCTACCAGTTTTCTTGTGGAGCACATTTTGGCCTAAAAGTAGCTGGAATGTTACTAAATAGAAACCCAAGTGGAATGCAGAGCAGAATGAGAGCTAGGTGAAGATAAAATGGATACATCTTTCATTATAAATAATTTTTTTCCACATCTAAATATTTTACTTTGGGTAATTTCTTCTGAGAGTTTCTAAGTCCAAAAGAGAGAGAGAGAGAAATGTGCACATCTGTTTATACATTCAAGAAAAGAATATTGAAACTGGGCATTGGTCCATGGGAAAGCCTACCAACTTAATCCAGCACATGGAACACAAAATGCAGTGTGTTTGCAAAGTTCCATTTTCAAGGCTCCCCTGGACAAGACTTGCAAATGAGCACATTCCAAGGTAGAGAGAAATCGGGCTGAGATGATAACACTTTAAATGCATAAGAAAATATCCAGGTTAGATTCTTGCCAAGAAATGATTTACTCTCCCAAAACCATCTTTAATCATATTTTACTTTTGATTTTCTCCCTTTGGCGCACAATAGAGACGATCTAGAGTCCAACAGAATCCATCGCAATTAGCCTGCGCTCAGGTGAGAGAATTATTAACCTATTCACTGACCCTTTGAGTCTTATGGTGCTACAAAACCCCGATTCATGCTTTCATAGACCATTGTCCAAATGCGCTTCACATAAACGTAATCCAATAAATCCTGTGTCTTGTATTCATTTAGCAAATTGCCTTGCAATTATGGATTTGTATTTATCAAAGCACTTTTCACATGACTTCACTTGGGATGATTAGGGTTACTCCCTATTTATAGTGTGTCCTCTTCGCCTTGAAATGTGCTGACCTGCAAGACTTGCACAGGGCAGCCTGGCGAAGCAGAGCTTTGTAACAGGAGTTAAAGGATATTTGTTCCTCACAGAAGACAGAGGAATAAAAGCAGGTGATTGCAGTCTGGGGAATTTGTGAAGGAAGCAGATTCTTAGCTCATTTAGAAGAAAGGGTTTTAGAGAATGAACCCAGAATTCCCACAAAAGAGCTTTTTTTTCCATAAAAGTAAAGATCAGTTATTACTAAGTCAAAGTTCACAGATGTGTTTACAGAGAATTGGATTCACAGGATGGACATTCTGTGGAAAGGGAAGACTTCCGAATACTGAAGACAACTGCAGCTGGCTAACAGGTGGGCGAGGATTACGTGTGAAGTAAGGGATGGAAGATGCGACTGCTCTGAGCCAAGAGCATCTAGATGCTTTAAACATTTTTACCCTTTAGGGAAGGAAAACTAAATGAAATGCAAAAGGAGCCAGAGCATGTCAGCTGGGGGACCAATTACGAGATGATCTTCCATTTACTGAATTTCATGACAGGTTCCATGTGTTTCTACAAAGAAAACGAACGTGCCTACCTACCCCCTAATATTGCCACGTGTCCAGACTAGAATGCTCACCACATAGATCAAGGCTACAGAATATTATTTTAATGTCCATAGAGCAAGGATTCAATTATGATAAAAATAAACTGCAAAGTCTTTTGAAGTGGTCCATCATGCAACAAAAAAAATCATACCAATTATAATCAGTCTTTATTTTGTTTATTGGCATCAAACACTGTGAATTATTCCTTGGAGTAACCGAGAAGGAAAAACTTTTCACTCATACAGCAGTAGCAGCTGATAAATAAATATGTATCTACATTACTTATATAATATTAGCTTGGAGCTTGGAAGGAAAATGAAACTAAAAAATAATTCCGACCACATAGAAACTCAATAATTGCACTAAGGCAAGATAGTCAAGAACCAAATGTGAGTTGCTGTCATTCTTATAGGGATCAAATCGGCTGCCATCAAGTCAATTCCAACCCATAGAAGTGCCACACAGGTTTGCCAGGCTGTGATGATCACAGACGCAGACTGCCCCGAGCAGTCAGTGGACGCAAACCCACCAATCACTCTGCTACTACCCAGTGCGTCACCACTGCGCCACCAGGTCCCCTTCTCAGAGGAACAGGTGAAAATCAGTACTGAAAAGTCACTGCCATTGAGTCAATTCTGCCCTCTCCCCGTGGAAACCCGGGTGGCAAGAATCACTTGCTGTGGCAGCATAAGTCATCATCCACCTTGTCAATGAATAGAACACATGTTTAGAGTTGCCAACTTCTGAGCTGAGTTTATGTCTTGCTCAGACCCACAGATAAGGGCCTAACACTTACAGCAGAACGAAAGATGGCTCTACGGCTTTGCTTGCCTCCTGCGCTGGGGAGCCGAGGTGCACACAACGAGGGGAGATAGCACATTGCGCATCAGCCTCGGTGGGCCACCGGGCGGACACTGCTAGAATCATGAGCGTTGCCTACAGGGAATCCTTCCTCCAGGGGGAGATTTCTCAAATGAATCACCTGGTGTCTGGTGAAAATGAAGCATTTCTTTATTAAGTATGGGGTAGAGCCCAAGAGTCTGGCCATGCTGAACCTAATAATAGCAGGCTACACTTGGCTTGCGCAAAAGATCCCGGGGGGGGCGGGAGGGAGGATTTTTTTTAATAATCATCTCCCTCAAAAAAATAACCTCACTGTCATCAAGTTGATGTTGAGTCAAAGAACAACCTTTGCGGACTTTGTCCACAAGGTTAGCAGCTTGAAACCACCAGCCACGCTTCAGGGAAAAGACGAGGCTTTCTACTCCAGCAATGAGTTGCAGGTTCAGAAGCCCGCCTAGGACAGGGTGGAACCGCCCCTGTGGGTTTCAGAGACTGCAAATCTTTACAGAAGGAGAAAGCTACATCTTTCTCCCATGGTGGTTTTGATCCGCTGACCTTGCAGTGGCATCCCAATGAGTAACCACTAGCCACCAAGGTGCTGGAGAAACTAAGAGTGACGGATATGGGAAAGACGATGTCTCTGCAGTATCCAGAGCCTTCCTTTCCATGAAAGATTACACCACCTTTCTCCTTCACAGAACATGGTAAAAGTGCATTTCCCTATCGCCTTGACCTCAGACACCGCAGTGACCTGGTGATGCTCTGGGCTCCATACTCCAATGTCCACCAAGTCCACACCAGCTCACAGTTACCCCACAAGAGAGGGCAGCACTTCTCCATAGGTTTGCCAGACTGTAATCTTTTCCAGAAACACACTGCCACGTCTTTCCCGTCGGAGCTGCTGGTGTGTTCCAACTGTTACCTTCCACATAGCAGCCAAGTGCTGCTCTCCCTGCACACCAAACTCCCCCACTGCTTCTGGGCAGAGGGACTGAATGGCCTGCCTGACAGCCTGTAGCAATTCCCTCCTGCCAGAACAGCCTGAGAAGGATGTGTCTAGATCATGCGTCTGTCAGCTTTCATTCCAGAGGAAAGCTCCAGCTCACTCACCAGGAAGGTAGACAAGAAATCAGTCTGGAATGTTTTAAGTCACTGAGGACCTGGGCTTGTCTGTGACCAAACCTTCACCCGGCCCTGGAAGCGCTGAGTTGTACAATCTGGTCCTAACCTAAAGCTATTAACTAAAAGTTTGACGATTCAAGACCACCAAGAGGCAATCTTAGAAGAAAGGCCTGGTAATCTCTCCTACGAAAAAACAGCCAGTAAACAAAAAGAAAGAAAAAGTTCATGTTTGGTTCTTTCTTTTCTCATTTCCGTCTGCTAGAACTGTGACAAGGAGTGACGTTGTGTGTAAATAACCCTGAGACGTTCAAGTCCATGTTGTTTACACAGACTACTGAAATAACTTTGTTATGGGCGTTGGCCATGTATCTAGTGTGAATTGTTACTCCCCTGTGGGAGTCACACACTGGGCTAGTAACCACAAGGGCAGTGATTCAAATCCAGCTACTACTCCAGGAGAGAACAAAGAGGGGTTCTGCCCCGGTACAAATGTACAGGCTCCACAATGCACAGGTGGCGTGCTGCTCCGTCTCACAGGGTCCCTGCGAATCAGAGTCAACTGGCTGGCCAGGAGTTTTGTTATGTTTCTTTTATGGGTAAGAAGTGATTGGCGAGGACAACCGGAAGAAGACTTGTGCGTGATTAAATACTTACGCTTTTAACTGCTTGAGAGAGACAGGTTTCAGCTAAAGTAGGGAAAGTAAACTTTTGTACAAAAGATGTTCGAGAGTGGGTGTGGTTGGAGCATTGATTCCAAGCCCCAAAGCCATGCTCTCAGATGTATTTACTCTGGGTCCCTTGAGAAGCACTTCCTCAGAGCAGCTAGCCCACCAGAGTCCAATAGAAGAGTGAGATTGGGGTAATTTTATTATTATACTCTGTGTGTAATAAATAAAAATGTAGAAGAAAGATAGAAATGAATTATGGCACTAAAATACGCACATTCAAGCATACAGAAAAGCAAGCAAGCAAAAGGACCGATTAGAATTCCAGCGGAACTCAGAAACCATGAAGAAAAATACATAAGAAGCCTACGGTCTTTTGTTGTTTTACTTTTCGTGATTTATTCAGTATACCGGGGCCATTTAAGAATAACGAGGTTGTATGCAATGCCACAGATGGCTTTAGATGCTTCTATGAAAACTAAGTACCACAGGCCATTCTGGTGAATTCAGACTCCAAGGAGAGTCTCTTCCATGCTCGATTCTGCCCTGTAGTTAACGGGTCACAATCGAACGACTCCCTCCTGGAGCCACAAACAATGATCTGTGAACAGAAAGGGTCAAGCATAAGCTTTAACACATTTACAGTGTCCTTGCAGGTGACACTTGACCTTTGAAAAGCAAGGGTTTGAACTACGTGGGCCCAATGATACCTAGATTTTTTCCCCTTACTGCTATTGGGGTGGGCTCAAAGTTTGTGGGTAACCAATGAGGGAGTGGGGGTGGCAGTGTGAGAGGTAAGCAGTTTGGAAAGATCAACTGCTCCTTCACTGATACCAGGAGACAATGAGTCTCATATGGCGTAGCTAAAACCCTAGAGCTCCCAGGCCTACAGCACGGGCAGAGACGGGAGGTTATGGTGGGCGGCGGGGGGACCACAGATAGTGAGTCTGAGAAGTTCAAACCCATGTTGTTCAAGAAGGCTTTGGATGAGGGTGCTTCCAGAAGGTCGTGGACAAGAATGAAGACAATGCTCGAAAACTGGCTGTGATGATGACTGTACAAGTCTGCTTGCTGTGACTGAACTGCTGCATTGTATGCTATGCAAAGTTAGGCCAATAGAGCCATTGGGGAAAGGAGGTCCTAGAAAAACTGGTGTTGAAAGATAATATAACTTCCTGTTAACTCTTTGAAGCACTCTTATAAATGCATCAGTATGTTCTTCACTCCCTGACAATATTTTTAATTCTCCCTCCTAATTTTTGTGAACTCTACCCTCTCAGTCTTGGTTTACTTTTGATATAGAACGTTTCTCTGCTCTGAGACTATGCAGCGAGCTCAATGATCAATGCCACCTGACACTTGGCCCCAGAGTTACAGGAAGTAGTGGCAAGTGGGCTAAACTGAACAGAGCAGCCTACTTTCTGAAAGGGCGAGCAATCACTTGTCTGCCACAGAGCTATAAAAGGACATCGTGCTGATCCCTGATCCCTCCAACACCTCGTGGTCACACAGCTGGTGTGCTTCTTCCATGTGGGCTTTGATGCTTCAAACTAGATGGCTGCTTGTTTACCAGCAAGCCTTTAAGACCCCAGACACTATATCTGTTGATAGCCAGGCACCATCAGCTTTCTTCACCACATTTGCTCATGGACACATTTGTATTCAGTGATGGTGTGGGGAAGGTGTGCTTCATAGTGTTCTTGCATGCAGTAAGTACTGGAGTGGAGCTCCAAT
Organism: Tenrec ecaudatus; assembly: GCF_050624435.1. Lineage (NCBI taxonomy): Eukaryota > Metazoa > Chordata > Mammalia > Afrosoricida > Tenrecidae > Tenrec > Tenrec ecaudatus. The sequence goes on from NC_134545.1 coordinate 71,166,752, forward strand.
GTCCATCTGCTGCCTTAATACTAAACCTATAAATATATGCACGTAGATCTATTTCCCTACCATTCTATATAAATATATTTACACACATACATGCCTGTATTTAGACATCTATAAATACCCTTTGTCTCCTAGTTCTTTCCTCTATTTCCTTTTACTTCCCTCTTATCCCACTATTATGCTCAGCCTTCATTTGGGTTTCAGTAATTTCTCTTGGTTCTATTGCCCTTGCTGAATTCCTACCAGGCCTCTCACACCCTCCTTGCCACTGATTTTGGATCACTTGTTGTTCCCTTGTCCCTGGGTTGCCCAATACCACCTCCTTACCCCACCTCCCCCTCTCCCATGTACCCACGGAACCATCAGTCTGGTTGCTTTCTCCTCCAGATTGTTCATCCAGCCTATCCTATCTAGATAGATCTGCAGAGATAATAACATGCACCAAAAATAAGGCATAGCAAGACAGAGCAACAAAAGAGAACACAAAGAAAACCAATGGCTCATAAATGAAAAGAAAATCATATCATTTTAAATGAGGGTGAGTGTAGGGTGGACACCCAAAGCTCATCTGTAGGCAACTGGACACCCCCTTACTGAAGGGTCGCAAGGAGAAGAGCCAGTCAGGGTGCAGGGTAGCAACGATGAAACATACAACTTTCCTCTAGTTCTTAAATGCCTCCTCCCACCACTATCATGATCCCAATTCTACCTTAAAAACCCGGCTAGACCAGAGCGTGTACACTGGTACAGATAGGAACTGGAAAGACAGGAATTCCAGGACAGATGATCCTTTTAGGACCAGTGGTGAGAGTGGCGATACCTGGAGGGTGGAGGAAAGGTGAGTTGGAAAGGGGGAACTGATTACAAGGATCTACATATAACCTCCTCCCTTGGCGATGGACAATAGAAAACTGTGTGAAGGGAGACATTGGACAGTTTGAGATATGACAAAATAATAATAATTTATAAATTATCAAGGGTTCATTAGGGAGGGAGGAGCGGGTAGGGAGGGGCAAAATGATGAGCTGATACCAAGGCCTCACGTAGAAAGTGAATGCTTTGAGAATGATGATAGCAAATGTACAAATGTGCTTGACACAATGGATGGATGGATGGATTGTGATAAGAATTTTATGAGCCCCCAGTAAAATGATTTTTTTTTAAAAAAAGGACATTGGGCTTGCTAGAGTAGAGGGTCAATGAAAAGGAGGAAGACAGTCAAGGAGATGGACGGACACTGAGGCTGCAACAAGGGGCTCAAACAACAAAGGTGTGAGGATGGTGCGACGCTCTGCAGTGTTTTATTGTCTTACACAGAGTCCAAAGGAATCAACTCCACAGTACCTAACAACAAAGCTTCAGGGAGACCGAGGTTTGGTGGCAAAATAGCTCCCACCACCACCACCCCATTTTTTTTCAAGAAGAAATAATAATAAAGTTTTATGCAAAATTTGTCAATCTTAAAATATTACTAGCTTTTTGAAAAATGCTTAGTGTAAGCAAAATAGATATATTATAAACCAGACTATATTAGTCCCAGTAGACTAGAGCAATAAATCCAGGGAGACTCATATGTGTGTAAGAGAGAACTTTATATCAAAGAGCAATTGTATATTAAGAAAACATCCCAGCCAAGTCCATAAGTCTGATGCTAGCCCATACATCCAATACCAATCTATAAATTCCTCTTCAGACTCATGCAACATATGCAATGACAGTGAATGCAGGAAGATTACTGGCCAGTGGGTGGAAAGTCTTGTGGATACAGTGATGGCGGAAGCATCTCAGTGCTGGTGTGGGTCTCCATGTGGCTCCTTCAGCTCCAGGGCTCTGGCTCCATCAGTGTGCCTCCAGGTGGCTTATCAACAGGAATGTCTCACAGGGAGAGAGCACATATTTGACCTCCAGTGAGCTATTTATCTCCTTCTGTGCTTCCCAAATGAGGTCATCAAGCTGCGACCTGATTGACAGGTTAGACTCCACCCCTTCACAAGTTGACAGAAGATTATGTATCTGCCACGCTAGATGCTTAATCCCAGTTGGCCACCTTTCCAGAAAATTGTCCCAGGCTTTCGTCTACAAATCGAATCTAGTCAATATCATGGATTTTTACACAGTATACAAGTCACTATGTAAATACTTTGCATGATCACATGTGCTTTTCACAAGATCTCCATTGGGTGGCCCTAAAACCCACTGCCATCAAGTTGATTCTGGCTCCTTGAAATCCTACATGGGTTACCCAGGCTATCAGCCTTCATGGGAGCAGACAGCTTCATCTTTCTCCTGAGGATTGACTTGTGGATTTGAACCACCAACCTAGTGGTCAACATTCAACCCTAACCCATATAGCACTGCCAGGGCTCCTATTAGATGAACCCAAAATAGGAAACTAAATCTTAGCAAATAGAAGCCATTTACGTTAAAGTCAAGGTGAGCTGACATCAAATCCTAGTTTGTGGGATTTGATTGTTTTAGCTCCAACTCTCGCCCACTCTGCTCTGTTAGCCTTCGCACCCTGCCTGTGGTACCCTCAGGGAGCACCTGCTGAAAGACTCATCACTTACTAAAACAGAAAAGGATCTCATACTTCATGAGAGGAAGAATCATTGTTTCTCTCATCCTTGTCGTTACTTAAATATCATGGTCTGGTGTTCCAGTCGTAGTATTACGTGGTTATCCTTTTTTCCACCCCCAAAATCTCTAGGAAAGAAATGTGAGCATTCTATCCATTTTCAGGTACCGGCTCACCCCAAGAGCAGCCCGCTCCATCCAGGCAGCCTGACATTTCCAATGAAAGCGCAGTGCTCACCGCGGTCTGCAGGATGAGAGCTGCCGACCAGAGGCATGAATCGAGTCACCTCACAGAAAGGAGAGCATTTTATATGACAGAAATGAGAGCATTTTATATTCCTGATATCTTCTTCTTTCCATTCTAGCAAGAGCTCAGCTTGCCGGACCACCGGGTGTGCTGTTTGGCAGTTTTGACACATGGATTCCACCCATAGGTTTTGACAGACCCAAACCCCCCAGTGGACTAGAGAACCCTTGCCCTGTCCATGGGCCGGGCATCCTCAGTGTGAACTGAACCTTGCAGTGGTCTCCGTGGAAGACCTACGGTCTTTCTGCAGAAGCAGCAGCTCCAGCCTCTGCAGACTAATGGTGTGCTGCCAAGGAAAGAAATGCATTTCTCATCCCCAGGAAAGATTAAGTCCACATTCTTGACGATAACCTGATTTCCATCCTCAAACTCTCCTCGACTTCCCTCAGCGTTAAATGAAGATTTATGTTCGGCATCATGTATCCACAAAACGTCCTAGCTCCATGCCAACACCGCCTTTGCTCTTAGCTTCTCCGCAGAATTCCTCCCTGAGCCAAAGGAAACACTACAGGAGAGTCTGGCATTTCTGGCTTGGAAAGGTCTGGCATCAGATGCCACGGTGCTAAGGAGCAGCCCCCTACCTTGGAAGCTGTCTGCAGAGGACCCTGCATGTAATTAAGTGGAAGCCACTCCTTGGCCTTGTGAAAAGTATGAAGTTCATTGTGCGGGGCGCTGAGAACAGCTACGGCTGCCCAGATTCTACTTTAAACAAGTGTTATGTAAACCAGGAGATCTCCGCGTGCTCCTCCAGTCTGCGATCTTGAGGACGCTGGTGATTGCCTGTTGGGGTGGTTTGATCTTCCTGGCACGACCACTGGGCTGCCGCTCGATATACTGCTTCATAAAAGAGTCGCCTGCGTGCTGACGTGGCTATGTGGGGTTTTGCATCTTTTCAACATTAAAAGTTCTCTTTCACGTCTTGTGTGTCATAAAGCTAAAGGTGAAGTTTAGTGATTTATAACTATGTATTTAGAACATAAACAAATTAGTCTGAGCAGGTAGGAGTTAGTCAGTTATGCATAGTGACCATAACTGGGGGACTCGGAAGCCATTATAACTTCAAATATGAAGACTGCAAAATGTAGAGAGGATTTTATAGCATGATGTTTGGTCTTACAAAAGCTAAAAAGGAAAAGTTTTCAAGAGGCTAGGGCTGCACCTGTGAAAATGTGCATGTGCACAGGAAGAAAACGGGAAGAAAAGCAAAGACTAAGACAGTGGCGAGGTTTCTAACTTCAAAGTGTTCCTTCTATAGTAGTTCTAAAACCAAGACTTGGGGAAACATGTATGTAATTTAAATAAATGATGGCCGGATTCAATCCAAGTGCGCATATTCAGATTTCTAGCGGTTTCAATGTGTAACCTGGAAGGACTTTTAGATCACCACTGTGAATTTTACAGTTTATTTCATCAAGCAATAGAAATAAGTAAAAGTAAACATATTAAAAGTCTTTCAGGAGATCTTTTTCTTCCAAGAATAAAAACGTCTGTTCTTTAAAACAACATACTCCTCTTGCCACAAAAAAAAAAAACAAATAAACTAAAATCCCATGGTACAGCCTAATCGTTTCCTCAAGTGCTTCCTTAGAAGCCCATCACCACATCTGTCCCCAGACGTTCAGCTTCCGGGATTTCTTTACAAGAAAACAGACCAACATTCAAGCACCCGACCTCAATCTAGTTTCAACGACTTTCCTTGAAATAAGACAATTTGAAATGTTTCACTTTGGAGGAAAATGGAATGCTGATACACAGCCGTGGAGAGGGCCTCCTCCCCACACGCGGGAGCAGGGGCCGCGTGACATCTGCCAGCGACTGCTCCCCGCATTACCCAGGAACGAACGTCTGTGAGCTACCCGGTGCACAGGCTAACCCCCTACACCGTCATCCGGATGTTGCAACAGTGAAGGTGCCCCACTGCTAACAGACAAGTTGGAAATGATAGTCCACCCAGACAACTAGGAAGAAAGGTCTGGCAATCGACTTCCAAAGAGCAACCACTCTTCTACTCTGATCCACATGGGCATCCCAAAGGTCTGAACCGACCCCACGGCAACTGGCTCTTGGTCCCCTTTCCATTCCCACCACCACTAAAAATAGTTTCCCATCTGCCTACTGAGCTCTGATCTTTTTCTTTTTTAATTTTTTTAATTCATTAATTTTTTTAAACATTTTATTAGGGACTCATACAACTCTTATCACAATCCATACATGTACATATATCAGTTGTATAAAGCACATCTATATATTCTTTGCCCTAATCATTTTCAAAGCATTTGCTCTCCACTTAAGCCCTTTGCATCAAGTCCTCTTTTTTCCCCTCCCTCCCCGCTCTCCCCTCCCTCATAACCCCTTGATAACAATTTATAAATTATCAAGAGCTCTGATCTTTATAAGCATTTATAAGATCTACGGTAAGAACTCTCCAAAAGATTAGTGACCAGGAGGCAGAGGAAGGTTCAGTGCCCGTGATTTGGATCCACTGCTTCTCCTGTCTAGGTTCAATCAGGGAGGGGTATGGTGTGGGCACGTCTGGTATCCATAGGGATGTATGTGCAAACGTTCCCTGTGTGAGAGGGTTTTCCATGACCTCACCCACATGACTTCCTCACATCCTGGGCTACAGAAGATATTTATGAGCTGTCCTCACTGGAGAAAGCCATATCACCCAAGATCACTCTGGTCCCCAATAAGGCTTGCTGCCCATGGTTCCCAGCCACTATGCAGCCAATCCTGAAGGGCCACAACAAGTCTAGTGTTTCTTGTAAGATCGGCTATGTCCTTCATTGGGACTGCTCAGGCATTCAACATCCCACTCTGTCAAAGCCTTGTGTAGGGGACAATCCTGGCACCACTCTCCAAGAAAGCGCTTACATGAAAATCTGGGACAGCACTTCTTTTCAGCAGGTAAGAGAATTGTGGTTGGAAAGGTTAAGGTAGCCTGTCCAGTGAGAGACAGCAGGGCCCATTCAGAAGAGGGGTAGCAGCTCAGTTTGGCTAAAGCCCAGATTAGAAAGTAAAAGAGGCTAAAGTTAAACCATATTCTGAAGAGCATAATATGTCCAAAATAGAAATTAGAGCTTTCTTCCGAAGCAATAGGTAGCAATAGAGCTTTCTTCTGAAGCAAAATGGATGTATTCTGTAGTACTCCATCTTAGTGCTTTGGCATGACAAATCAGAGTTTTATAACAATCTTTTGTCACTACTTAGGTGTCAGTTTGTTGCACTGTGCTAAGTTGTTTGTAGCAACAATGCTAGAAGCTGTACCGCTGGTATTTCAAATAGCAGCAGGGTCCCCCATGGTGGGTAGGTTTCGGCGAGGCTTCTAAACTGACTAACAATGATCACCAAGGTTCAGAACCAAATTAATGGGATCTATTGTTGACATAGAAACTATTTATTGATCTCTTATGGTGCACTTTGCTGGAGCCACGATGAAAGACGCATCCTTCAAGCATGAGTCTCAGAAAACAAACTCAGAATACTAACCCTTATCTGAAAACAAGAAAAACAATGAACTCGGAGCGACCACAACAAAAATTTTAAAATCTTGATGTATTTGTGAGGTAGGAAAAACAAAATCTAGTTCTAGTTATTGCTGTTGCTAGGTGACATGAAAACCATTCCAATATTGGTACCGCTAGTATCCATAGAAATGTATTTGCAAACCTTTCCTGGGAGATAGGATCTTCCATGGTATCCTACACATGCCCTTCTCACGTGGTAGGATACATACGATGTTCATGAGTTTTCCCTGAGGACTACACTGAGAACAACTCACTGAGGGCAAGGAGCCCGTCTCACCAAAGGTCACTCTGGTCTCCCGAGAGCAGCCCACATCTAATGACTAGTCATTGAGGAAATATAAAGTTCGGTCCCCTAACGCCTATTCAGACCACCCTGAAGGTCATAAGTGACCTTCAACAAATAATACACAAGGCCATCCCATACAATTTTTGCCATTATTTCTACATCTGCGTCTATTATTGCAGTGACTGGGCCAACACATCTCAGTAAGGGCCTTCTTTTGTTGATGACCCTCTCCTGGTCCCGTCTGATGACATTTCCACAGTGAATCGCCATCTTGCTTCGAAGGACCATTCTGGCTGTACTTTCTCTGTTCATTCTTCTGGTAGTCCATGGTGTATATACACTATTCTTTGCCAACACTATAATTCAAAGACAATAATTCTTCTCTGATCTTTCTTTTCTATTACATTGCTTTTTCACACCCACGAGGCTATTGCAAATACCGTGGTTTGAGTCTTACAAACTTTAGTCTTAAAAATGCCATCTTTGCCTTTTGACACATTAAAGGACTCCTTTGTAGTACATTTGCCCAGTGCAATAAATACTGAGCATCTCTGGAGGCAATCAGTGTACTGGAAACTAAAGTTGTGATGGTGAAAATAGGCCCTCTGTAGCCTGGTGGAAGAAAAAATTCAGATAAATAGGTATTTATTCGGACCGCTTCTCCAACAGAGGGTAATAGGGACTTTTGTAAATTACTCAGTGTCACAGAAACACAGTGAGAACAGGCGTAGGGAAGGGAAGTGAGGAGTATGCCTGACAATATTTAACATTAATTTTAACACAAAATTTTAAAATTGACCATAAGATAAAGGTTCAATTACAACAACTAACTTGCATCACACTAATTACAAATATTTTAGAAAGTTAGTTCATTGACTGGATGTTATTAATTGTATATTATTTCATGAAAGAGGAAGCTACCAGAAAGTATTTCTTATAGTACTACATTTGGAGGAAAAACAAGTTTGTATTCATAAAAACACAGTAGAAAATCACACAGTAAACTGTTAAGATGAAACAAAAAACCAAGTTCACTAACATCAAGTCAATGCCAACTCATAGGAACCATAAAGACAAGACAGAGTGTCCAATGTGAGTTTCCAAGATTATAATGCTGCAGAAAAATAGAAAACCCCATCTTTGTCCCACGGAGCGGATGGTGGTTTCGATCTGCTGACCTTGTGGTTAGCAGTCCATTGAGTAACCACTATGCCACCATGGCTCCTTTCCTATAAGTAATTTCCCTTTTAAAAAATGGTTTTCTGCAGCTTCTAAATGATCTACAAAGAGCAAACAGTATTTTCATAATTACATAAAGATACATATATATTCATTGAAATACTCTAAAAGAATTTAACAGAACAACTCACATTTATGAAGTACCTTTTATGTATAAAGTACCATGCTTGGAACTGGAATTCTCAATAAATAAGAAACACGTCAACCCCTCTAGCTAGCGAAGCACTGTGTGTGATGCAGACGTGCACTAAAGGCTCAGGAGAATAAACTGCCCGGTACTACATCAACAAAGGCACATCATAAATCTAGGTCTGTTTTCCCTGCCACTGAAACCGAAATAATAGGAAGACTTCAGATTGCTTTTGTCTTTTGTGATGAACGAATTATGAAACAACAAAATGTTGAGAACATTCATCTGCTTTGTGTCCTATAATTATCAGGGGAAGAATAGAGGTCACCGGGCTACGGTTACAATGCTGTAACCAAAGTTTATTGAATGCTGAATGCACATCATTAAGCAATCTTAGGGTTCACTGCATGCCTGCGTGGCACAATGTGTGAAGCATTCAGTGATTCGTCAGAAAGTTGGAAGTTCCAACCGATTCAGAGGGGCTGGGACATATAGGTGTGGGGAGAGGTTTCTGAACAAACGGTCACAGCCTTGAAATCCCCACGGAGCAGTTCCACGGGGCACACAAGTCACCACTGACTCCACACAGACCAACAACCACACGAATTGCCTATGCTTTCTTTTTTCAATCATTTTATTGGGGGCTCGTACAATTCTTATCAAATTCCATCCATCCATCCATCCATTGTGTTAAGCACATTTGTACATCTGTTGCCATCCTCATTCTCAAGACATTTGCTTTCTACCTGGGCCCTTGGTATCAGCTCCTCATTTTCCCCCTTCTTCCCTGCTCCCCCCTCTCTCATGAACCCTTGATAATTTATAAATTCTTCTTCTTCTCCTAAGGAGTCCTTAAAGCTCTGTGAGCTGTCTGTTCCCATACAGGTTTACCGTCTTGGAAGCCCTACATAAGCTCACTATGCGTGGAACTCTAGTGATGTGGTGGTTATGAACTGGGCTGCAATCCACATGGTTGGCAGTTCAGAACTACCAACAGTTCGGAGGGAGAAAGGAAGACTGGGCTTTCTACTCCCATAAGCAGGTACAGTCTTAGCTGCAGGGCTCGCTGTGAGTCAGCACTGACTGGCTGGCAATGAGAGCGAGCATGTGTTGTAATATGCACACTGACACAGATAGAAACTGGAAACACAGGGAATCCAGGACAGATGAACCGCTCAGAAAGGCAATATTGGGAGGGTGGAGGGAATGTGGGGTAGAAAGGGGTAAAAGATGACAAGGATCTACATATAACCTACTCCCTCGGGGACGGACATTGGAGAAGTGGGTGAGGGGAGATGTCGGATGGTGTAAGATATGAAAAAATAATAATAATTTATAAATTAACAAGGGTTCAGTGGGGAGCAGGGAGGGAGGGGGGAATGAAGAACTGATACCAAGGGCTCAAATAGAAAGCAGGTGTTTTGAGAATGATGATGGCAACGTATGTACGAATATGCTTGACACAATTGGCGTATGTATGGATTGTGATAAGAGTTGTATGAGCCCCTATTAAAATGATTTTAAAAAGAGTAATTGTGAGGATGACATAGGACCCGGCAGGGTTTCCTCCTGTTGGACACAGGGAAAGCATGAGTCAGAACTGACTCGAAGGCACTGAGCTGGAATGGACTGGATGCTAGTGGGGTGGGGCTCGGTTGATTTTACAAGTGTAGGCCTCTGATGGCGCATGGTTAAGAGCTTGTCAGCTAAACGAAAGGTCAGTGGTTCAAACCCACCAGTCACTCAGGCCAGAGAGAAGTGTTAGTCAACTTCCTTACAGAGGTACAGCCCTCGAAACCTGATGAAGCAGTTCCACTCTACTGTTTTAGAACACGAGGAGTCGGATAATATCAAGCTGTTACTGGTTCCTTACAGATAAAGGACAGAGTCACAAATCAATCAAGTAACTATTTAAGGTTGTACTGTTAATCTATATTAAAATGTCAAGATTCAAACTCAGGTTTTCTAAAACCAAAGCCCAAATGCCTGACCATTTCGCTTTCCCATACCCCATTTATTACCTCTAGCACCACTTCTGAATGGCACCCTGAGTGACTCCAAAGGAACCCTAGTGGCTCATTGGTGAAACCACTAGGCTACTAACCAAAAGTTCAGGGGTTCAAACCCACCAGTCAACCCACGGGACAAAGATGCAGCAGGCTGCCTCCATATAGATTGCAGCCTTGGAAACCATCTGAGTCTCTGTTCATCAGAATAGAATGCAGCAATGGGTTTGGTTTAGTTGGTAGGTGGCTCTCAGTTAAGTACTCAGCTAGTAGGTTGGTGATTGAATCCATAGGAGGTGCCTCAGAAGACAGACCTGGCAATCTCTCCTAAAAGGTCACGGCCCTGAAAATCCCACGAACTAAGTAACCCCTTCCTGTCATGTACCCATTTTCAGAATTCCCAATGAAAAGAACATAACAATGAGTGCAGGATAGAGGGGGAAGATTGGCGAGAAGAGCCTGGGAACCATCAGCGTCCTCAACACCCAACAGATCCGGGACAGATCGCGGCTCAAAAATAAGTTGTTGACTGATGGCCTGAGGAGGTTTATTTCGGAAGCTCCCCGTCCCAGCCTAAGTAAGTGTTTGTGGTTTCCCTCTCTGGGGAAAAATAAAAACACGCAGGAGGAAGGAAAGTCAGCTAACGAGAGACTTGCTCTATATTTTTCTGCATTTGGGAGCAATTGTTACAGTAAATTTAAAGATATAGACCAGATATATGTAAGCTTATATCATAGAACTTTTCTTATTGCACTGTTGTTTTCTTTGTAACTTTTCATTGTAGCTTAGGTGACTATTAACAGAGCAATTCAACTTTCCACTCCACCTCTTTACTGGTATGCTGCTTTGTAACATCGGCTGTAACCCCCCGCCCCCACCCGCCCTCCAATGGAACAGGACGCTTCCCACATCCGAGCTTTCTCGTTTCCACGTGTCCTTCTTTCTGATCTATTCCTACCTTCTGCTTTGTTTGGGGGCAAATGCTGCCCTGTTTGGGTTTTATTCAAAAGGTATGTGAGTAATTTTATATATTCATTACTCAGACTGGGAAGTATAGGACCGCTTTCTATCTGTCTCGCATTTAGATTCAGGTAAACCACCCACAACCAAACCAAATCCCACTGCTCTGGAGTTCATGCCAACTCGCAGCAGCCCTGAAAGACAGGGCAGAATTGCTCCACAGAGTTTGCGAGCCTACGGAAGCGGGCTCCCCCATCTGCCTCCCGGGAGGTGGCTGGCTGGTTCCAGCTGCGGATCTTTGGGTTCACAGCTGAGCGCTGTTACCCGTGTGCCACCAGGCTCGTCGATCATCCACAAGCTACTCATTATTCATGGCTGCAAAATAAAGACATCCACTCCCTCCATTTGTCCCTCTCCTGCAGTACTCTCCGACCTCGCACCACTGCGCAGACACGGAGGGACGGGATCACCTGTTCAAACCCAGATTAAAAAGTAATTAAAGTGCAGGGAAAGATATTATAGGCCTTAATCCCTAGGTCCGTGAAGAGTGCTTGCCAGGAAACAGTCACATTTAAAGTAAATTAAAACTTTTAATTTCCAAATGTGATTTCTTGCAAATTTCACTTAATAATTGCATCGCTTTTCCTCTCTTTGAATGTTAATCATTGTCCAGAAGCATTTCATTATCTCCAGCGGGAGGGAGCGCTGCGCCCCAGATAGCATTCACAGCGAGCTAAAGACTTACTCTCCCAAGAGCGAAGTCTTAAAGGGGACAACAGGCAGACGGGGAGTCAGAAAAACAGATAAATAAATAAACTTGCCCAAAGAGCAAACATTAAAGGGCCTCAGTGGCTAGAATGCTTACAGATGATGAGCTGAGGGGCCGGGGGCTTGCCCCCTTTCCTGTCTGTTGCACTCAATTAGATTCATCTAAACACAGCCTGTGCGTTGCAATTAGAGCACTTTGTATGACAGATATCGGCTGCAGTTATTTTTGCTCCTAAGGTTGGGAAACGAGGCCTGCAGGAGCATGTGTGTCAAAGCCTGCATTCTGAGCTCTAAGAAGAAGGCTGCAGGAAGGATCCAGCACCTCCGGACCGACCACCTCCAAGATGCAAAGCAATGGCTGAACTAGCCAATTTATATCCATTTATCCTGACGGTGAGGGCTGGAACGGCTTTCTCAAGCCAGTTGCTTCTCTTACTCAAAAAGGATAAAGAATAGCATTGTGGGTACGGACACAGTGCGTGGTCAGAATAACTGAATTCTAGCTCCATCATTCATCACTGACAAGCGGTGATGACGTTCAGTTACAAGTGCTCTTCATAGGCCGTTACCTTGGGAAAGAAACAATGACTCAGTTAGCATTAAAGAAATGTTTGCTCATGGTGTTGCTAAGTGGTTCAGGATGATAACTACAAGAAAAAAAATGACCCCAACACGTATAGGGCTTCGAAATTGTCCAGTGCAAAGGGGGCGCCATTGTCAAGGATGTAAGGGAATCAGAAGCAGAAATAAGAAGAGAACGTTATCCAAATAGAGACGTATTCTGAGCGGTTGAACATAAATCAATAACCAGACATAGATTTCACTGATACTGATAAGATAAGGTCTGTTATAAACCTGCATTATTAATCGAAAAACAATAATAACCACATGGGTAGGAATCAGAGAGATGCCTTTACCACCTGCTGGCTGTGGAGTTGGATAGATCACTTAACCTATCTGAGCCTTAAGCTATACTTTAGACTTTGGTCAATGTCTACTACTTCATAAAGCTGACACAAAAATGTGAAACTGGAACTTGCACCTCTGTTTCTTCTTTCCCACTTTTTCCCAGTTACCCTGTGCCCTCCACTCCAAATTCTGTACCTAGCAAATCTGTGTTGTCTATTTAGATGCTCTGGTCTTGAAGAGTTCATGAAACTCTTTTGAAGTATTTATTAAAAAGCTGCCATCTCCTCGTCTCTCTGCTACAGTCGTGCCAGGCCTGTGAGGAGGATCCAGCTCATCAAGCCGGTTCCTGCTCACAGCCACCCTCTGCAGCCTCCACGGGCTCGGTCTCGCAGAGAGCGGCTGGTGTGTTCCAACTGCTGACCTTCCAGGTCGCAGCCTGATCCATATCCCATTAAGCCATCAGGGTTCCTCTAGAAAGGGCCAAGTCCGCATGAAAATTCTGATACAGTTGAGTCTCACAAATGAAAAAACTACACCTGGCATAATTTACAAACAAGAAAATAGGCCTCCAGAGAAGAAGAGCCTAGGGCAGTGGGTCTCAACCTTCCTCACGCCATGACCCTTTAATACAGTCCTCGTGAGGTGGTGACCCCCCAACCAGAAAATTATTTTTATTGCTATTTCATCACTGCCATTTTGCTACTGTTATGAATCAGGAAACCCCTGTGAAAGGGTCGTTTGATCCCCAAAGAGGTCGCGACCCACAGGTTGAGGAACCGCTGGCCTAGGGGATTCATTGTAATGATCTTTTATTTATCTCTGGTGGCCTAGCAGGTTAAGCATTGGACAGCTAACTGCTAGGTCAGCAGTTCAAAACCACCAGTCTCCCCAAGGGAGAAAGATGAGACCTTTTGCTCCCATAAAGATTTACCAACTTGACAACCCCCAGGAGCAGTTCCGTTCTGTCCTGTAGGGTCACTCTGAGTTGGAATCAACTCGGTGAAGAGTTTGGGGTTTGTGTATCAGCTAGAAATTTGTTAAATACCATATTAAACTAGGAAAGAAAACTTCAAAAGATACATCAATGAATACTTAGGAAGTAGAAATGGAATCAAGATGGATTTTTCTCAGAAACTATAAACCTTGAAGATTGAGAAGCATGCTAGGAATGGGGTGACCTCTAATTAGACCTGTAATTGTAAACCAGTTAAAAATCCACAATCAAAGGGGGGCTTCTGAGCATTTAGCACATAAATTTTTTTTCTTTTTTTGGTTATGTTAACTGAGTTACATCAGACAGTACTTTCAATCAATCTTAAAGAATTGAAGCAAAGGCTAAAGAGCAAGTAGTCTTTTAGGGGGGAAGTTTTATTTGAATCAATTTTGTCTCTGGTTTTATAAACTAGGCAGTTACTGCCTTACAGTAACAGGTGAGGAGGAATATGGGTAGACAACTCACAGGTTCATATCTTTACAATGAATTTAAACAGTATAAAGGGCTATCAGTCTATGAAAGAAAATTCCCTGGTTGATAAATCATCCCAAGGCTTACTATGAACTTGAAACTCACTGCCACCAAGTCCATGTCAACTCATAGTGACCCTATAGGACACAGTAGAACTGTCCCTGGTGGGTTCTGATTTCTAACTCCTTACGGGATTAAAGAGGGGCTAGTGGTTTCAAACTGTTAACCTTGTAGCCTGCAGTCCAACTTGAAAACTAGTACACCACCCAAGCTCTTAGCCTTCAGTAGAAATGGTAAATATTGTCATTGGTGTTACTGACACCAAAGGTCAATATGAGCAGAGTGTTCAACTGTTGCCTCAACAAGCAATTACTGAGCATCTACTATGTCTGAGTCAGATCTGACTCAAGGCCCCAGACAACAACGTGGTTCCTGCCGGGCTCACGCCCTACCCCCCAGCTAAATCCAAGGGACACGTTATGACCCATCTCTCATAAACAAAACAGCTCTGGTAAAATTTCACAAGTTTTATGAATTCTGGCACAAAAAATATGGCAATAACAGAAATTGAAAAGCTGGCTTCTTTTAAAAATAGTTACAGGCTAATGATATGGACAGTTAACTCTGGGTGCTGAGACCTTTTTCAAAGTTAAACCATTAGGCAGGGATGAGGAGCTTCTTTCCGGAGCAGCAAGCGCTGATCTGGTGACACAGCCCTTGGTTATAATGACTTCATTTCTGTGATGCCAAATGAATAATACCTTTGGGGTCGTGCTGTGTGATAGATGTGGGTGCAATGGGGTGACCTTGATCCCCTTCCTGCTACTGAATTGTTGCCATAATGGCTGAGTCTCCCGTTTCCTAGCCGTAACTTTGAAGAGATTTTCCCCAAAGTGAAATGGAAGCTTGTGCTTTTTGTCACCTTACACTGCAAATCTTTGACACCATGAATGACATATTGGAGTGACTTTATTTGGTAACTTTCCATTCGAGCACAGGCCTCTGCAGATGAGACAGAGAGAGAGAGAGAGAGAGAGAGAGAGAGAGAGAATGTACTAGGAAGAAGGGAAGTTATCTGGAGCGCTTTGAAAGGATGGCTGTGAATAATAAGACATTCATTCTTTTACAACATAAAATTGTGGTTACAAATAAGCAGAGATAAGATCTTACAGGGCTTCTGAATGCAGAATTAAATTTGAGAAGCTAAATTAGTTTAAGAGGGAGGATTTAACTATGAGCTTATATTCAGGAAAGACCAGCATTGGACCAAAGAGATGTGTAAAAGCAACAAACAAAAACATCAGGTATTATTTCTATATGAACATGACCACCCCTGCCTTTGCAGACTTCGCAGGCAGGAGCTTCTGACCGGCCTGAGCCAACAGGAGTCCAGAGGCCAGTGAACGCCTGTGATGGTTTTTCCTTCGCTTCTTAATCCCCTAGCATTCCCTTCATTCATCTCCATCCCCCCTCATCCTTCCTCTTCTCTCCACTCCACCTCTCTCTGTTATCTGAATTCTTCCCCTCCATTCCCCACCGGACCCCACTCCCCACATTCCACCTCACTGGCTTCTCTTGGGCTCTCTGTTATTTAATGGCTTGGCTTCCTTCTTGAATGCCCAAGAGGAAAAGAATTTGGGGCTTCCTCAAAGACTCTTCTAATCTGGGACTTCTGAATTGTAATAAAGTATCTCATTGTAAATCAGGAATCTTTTTTTTCCCCCAACATAATATGGAGCTATTTTGTCCTTTTCAAATATTCAGCAGTTTCCTCGAAGTGGTTTTGAAAAAGAGAAATAAGGTCAATCGAATCGAGCTGCTTCACAAAAAGGATGGCGCCCAGCCTTAGCGTGTCAGAGCCCAGCCTGAGCGTGTTGATCCGTGATGAATGGCTCGCCTCTGTCTCACACATTATCTACCAGCGAGAAATCAACTGTAAATAATTAATACAACCAGGGGATCATTTCTTTTCTCTTTGATATTTTGAAAGAACGAGCGACTGCCAAAATGAGCTGGTAGTGAGGATAATTAAGGATTTGGTTCCTGGGCTTCCTACATGAACCTCAGAGCCTTGAAGAGCCAAACATCATGGTAATGAATAAGCACTTTCCTCTTGGACGCACACCATGGTGACCTGGGGAACTTCATGATTTCTGTAAACTGGGGGGTTATTTTCTCACTCTGGTAACCCTGAGAAGATTTAGTATTTAAAAAAAAAAAGATTCTTTCAGTTTTGAAATCTCGATTGGCTTTCATCTTGGGGATATTTAAAAATCTCAAAATTTAAATTAATGCTCTTAATGTGATGCATTTCAACTTGTATTAGAAAATATAACTGCATGTTAAATTTTAGATATAGCTGAACAAAAATGAGGTTAGTGTTCATAAAATCAGCTAGAGCAGTGGTTCTCAACTTTCCTAATGCCGTGACCCTTTCATACAGTTCCTCATGTTGTGGTGCCCCAACCATAACATTTTCGTTGCCACTTTATAACTGTAATTTTGCGACTGTTATGAATCGGGCTACTGTTATGAATGGGTCATTCGACCCACAGGTTGAGAAGCGCTGAGCTAGAGTCTGAGAAAAGGGTGGTCTCTACCAGGTGGAGCTCTGTATTGAGAAGGATTTAGATGCCACAACTGAGTTTACAAAAAAAGATTGTTGTAACTGGTTGACCTTGTTGGCGATGGGCTTGGGATATAGAACTATTGAGTTAGTTTATTGTGCCAACCTGGCCGATAAAACATGTGGGATTAATTGAAGGGCTGAGGGATAAATGTCTCCGGTGAGCCTCACCTTTCTAGTTCTTGCTTTGTAATGGACTCACCAGGGTGCAGCTGCCTTAGCAGTTTCCTGCTTCAGCTGGCAAGGCTCACTTCCTGCAAGACATCCCCAAGGAGAAGCCACATGGTCCTACCCCAATGCAGCCCTGGGTGCTGGAGCAGCCTTGTGGAGACCCCTGCCAGCGTTGAGATGCTGACACGTTCACTGACTCAGCTTTCCTCCTGCAGTCAGCATCATAGTGTCTGTTTTGTGAGATGGATGAGGACTTTGTGGATTGGTGTTGGACACATGGGTTAATGTTGGACTTGTGGGCTTGGGCAGCGTTGGGTTGGGATATTTCCTTGATGTGCACTTGATCTTTACATAAAACTCTCTCTTATACATGAGTTGCTTTGGATTTGTTTCTCTAAAATACCCAGACTAACACACCACCACCCCATTGAACATTCCTACTATCAGTCACTACTGAGGCATGGATGTTACTGTTAGGATGAGTTGGGTCTCTGGGTCGGAATTCTGACTTCATCTACACTGAAGCTGGCTCGGTTTCCAAGAAGAGAGATCAAATTTCAATCAGGCCTTAGAATTCAGCCTGGACTCAAGACAACATAAGCCTTGAGTGGTGCACGTGTCTGGCCACGATTGAAGAAATGAAGGTGTTCTTAAGATTGACAATAGTGTTGCCCTTACACCCTCATTTTCGAGAACGCAGCCCTTTACCGCCCAGGTGGAACTCCTGAAAGGGAATGAGGGCTTTCAAATCCCTTCTGTGAACTCTAGTTTATCACCTCGCTTCAGCTGATGTCAGAAAATGAGTTTCACGAGATGGAAAGCACATGGCCTTGGCATGCGTTGTTCCAGTGTTACCTGCGGGCACACAGGAAAGAAGATGTTTGCTCCCCTCCATTAAGCCTCTGGTGTCTGAAGTCTATGGCTCTCCCCGCTTCCCCCGCCCCCCACCCCACTATTATGATCCCAATTCTACCTTCAAATATGTCTGGACCAGAGGATGTACACTGGTGTAACTAGAACCAGAAACACAGAGAAGCCAGGACAGATAAACCCCTCAGGACCAGTGCTGAGAGTGGTGATAGTGGGAGGGTGGAGGGAAGGTGGGGTAGAAAGGGGGAACTAATTACAGGGGTCTACATATAACCTCCTCCCTGGGAGACAGACAACAGAAAAGTTGGTGAAGGGAGATGACGGGCAGTGTAAGATATGACAAGATAATAATTTATAAATTATCAAAGGTTCATGAGGGAGGAGGGAGGGGGAAAAATGAGGAGCTGATGCCAGGGGCTTGGGTGGAGAGCAAATGTTTTGAGAATGAGGAGGGTAACTAATGTACAAATGTGCTTAATACAATGGAGGGATGGATGGAATGTGATAAGTTGTATGAGCCCCCGATGAAATGATTTACACACAAAAGAAGTCTATGGCTGCAGCTGAAGTGACTCGGCCTGATGAGTGAGTGAGGTGACTGCACTGTGTTCTAACTGCTCTTTGGCTATCAGGGGGCCACACACAGAGGCAGTGTGCAGAAAGCACCTGGAGGGGAACAGGGAAGGCAGCAAAGCATGTGGACAGTACAGCAGTGTACAGCCTGCACGAGGAAAGGCACTGGGCCCCGGGGAGAGCTATTTGAGGACGTTCCCAGCCAGAGTGTCTCTGAGGAATATAAACAAGTGCCCAAGATAGGGAGGGTCAGTCTGGGTAGCAACCTCCATCAGAGGGCACCAACATCCCAGGACATCAAAACCAGCCACTTCAGCTCAGGCCTCTTCCAGAGACCCAGTGAGTAAGACAAAGGAAATCAGATATATCCTTTTCTCAAGCAAGCCTGATAGAAGATAATGCTGGGGACCAAAACACTTAAAATTTGATATTTTACTAATCTCCAAGGGAATTTTCAAACTGTTGAGGCTGTTTTTATTACAATAGACTAGAAAGAGTATTTGCCCAAGGTTTCACTCAGGAGTGTGGAAAAACAAGTGTGTCAAACAGATTTAAAAAGGATTGATGAAAAATTTTAAAGTCGTATTTATGCCAACATGGTGTCAAGCCAGCTGGTTCCATCAGTGGCTGTTTGGGCTATAGCAAGTCCAAGGTGAAACTGTATGTGTGTGTTACACACCACACATACATATGTACATATAGCTACCTGTTGGCACGATAAGGTAAGCATGGTATCACTGATCACAAAATCAGAGGTTCAAATGCACTGTCCGCTCCTGGGGGAAAGAGGAGGAATCTCCCCTGAGTGAAGAGAAGAAGCAACATAGGTAGACAAGGGGACTGCCATCCAGTCACCTCCACTTCGTGGGGATTCCACCCAAAATCGAACAAAGTGTTGTCTGGGCTTCTGCCTTCCCCGTGATGAGGGACGGATCTGACCGTGTGCCCTATGGGTTTTCACTGGCTCATTTTCAGAAGTAAATGCCACGGTCCATGGCGGCTGGAAGAGCCACTAAACCTCTACAGCGATGGTTCTCAACCTGTGGGTCAAACGACCCTTTCACAGGGGTCACCTGGTTCAGAACAGGAGCAAAATGCCAGGGATGAAGTAGCAATGAAATTAATTTTATGGTTGGGGGGGTCACAACATGAGGAACTGTATGAAAGGGCCACAGAATTAGGAAGGTTGAGAACCACTGCTTTAGAAGGGTGCCCAGGAAGCATGCAATGTGTGTGTGTGTGTGTGTGTAAGTGTGAACACACAAATGCATAGTCAAATTCGCTTCCCTAACCATTTCTACATCCAAAAAGTGTTTATTTCCTAAGTTTATTGTAAAAAAAAAACACAACAAATAATCAAAAATGTATGTAGAATTTACTATATGCGTAGTATCTATGACCAGCTTCAGCCTATCATTGGGGAAGGGACAGATTCTACCAGTGATGGAGGCAAGGAGAGAAAATGAAAGTGTATCCCACTTAGTATTGCACTCCAACATAATTAACCATTTATCATTGCTGAGAGTTTGATTTTAATGTTTTAAATATTGATATTTACACAGTTATGGATGCATTTTAAAAAACAAAGATTATTCTCACAGACACCAAGTTCTGACCAATACTGTGGAGGATTCCTACTGAGGTTTGGAAGAGTTTCTCTTTCAGGTCAAGGAAACTTGGCAGCATGTGCCGCCCAGCACACATCAGCAGCTCTAGCTACTTGGGCATCTGGCGTTCTGACACAGACGTCATGCTTGACCGATGGAGATGTGAAAACTCAAAGATCATCCATTACTGAGTGTGTTGAAAATGATAGTGTAAATCAAAATGGCACCAAGTTTTTTAACACTCAGAACTATAACTCTTACAAGCATGTAGTGTTCGCCTGGGAATCTTTGGAACATCAGATGCTCTGCCAGTTCTGAATGTTCTTGGCTAAATTTTAAAGTGAAAATTGTTTTGTGCTCTGTGGCTTTCTTCTTGTTTGTTTTCCTCAGAGCACAACCAGGGCTATCTAAACTATGAAGATAGGGTGGTAACAGGAAATCTTTGGCTGAAATTCAAGTTGGAATTGAACTATGAGAAGCAATGAAGTTTGAGAACCCCGAGAAAATGCTCCAGCTATGCATTATTTTCATTTCAAATCTGATTTCTATATTATTTACCATCTGTACGTTTACCCGGTAACAACAGAGAAGTCCATGCCAGATGATATTGGCGTACAAGTCACGATTTCATCTAGCTTACAGTTTCAACTCAGCTTTCATAAGCCTGGCCTTTGACACAAACATCACAGCAAATTTCTTGATGCCTCGCAGGTCAATCCCATCAGAAAGGACACTTGGGGGAGGGCTACAGCTTTCTCTGTGTCGTTACATAGGAGTCAAGTGGCATATATAAAAGACAAATGCTGCAGGCTGAATTTTTCACATAAGCAATTTAGACAAGTGCCCTTTATTTAATATACGACGCTATATACTGGCAGAAGGGTTGTTAAAAATCATAAAGTGAGGGAGGGGGGAGTACGAAGGGAGGGGGGAAAATGAGGAGCTGACATTAAGGGCTTAAGTAGAAAGCAAATGTTTTGAGAATGATGGCAACAAATGTACACATGTGCTTGACACAATAGATGGATTGATGGATTGTGATTAAGAATTGTATGAGCCCCCAATAAAATGATTTTTTAATCATAAGTGTTTGAACTTATTAGGGTATTAAAAATTGTCTAATGTTACTCCCTAGTTTGTCTCAATGGAAGCAGAGGCCAAGAAAATTCATGTTCTCCCATCACCCCTCAGGGTTCCCCACAGTTTAATCACAGAGCCAGTACAAGAATGCAGCTCATTTCTCTTCTGTCCTTTCCACTTAGCCCAGCTGCCTCCCTCATTATCTGATTGCATGTTCATGGAGATTCACTTTTTTTTATGTCTCTTATCTGAACTCATGTTACCATATGCTAAAAATCTATGTCCTAATTTGAGTCACTTAATCAAATTCAGATTCCTATAATTTGTATTCAGAGTAAGAGCAAACAAGCATTATTTCTTTCAAAAATCCGAAAGATTTATGTTTGGGGCAACTAGATCCATTCAAATATCAAGATTTAATGTTTGGTCTTCCTATTTTTCTTTCACTTTTCACATCTCCTCCTGGATCTCAGAGGAAGCTTCCATTAAAAAGCTGAGGGTTAGGGTTAGGGTTAGGGTTAGGGTTAATAAATAAATAAATAAATAAATAGATGAAGAAATAAATAAATAAATAAAGCTGAGGGCGCAGGTTACCTGCAGACACATCCTTCCTGTAGTTGAGACAAGTCCATCAGAGTACACATCAAGAAAGGAAGGGGAGATGGGGCGATGAAAACCTTGGAGAGGAAGCAAAGGAAAAGGAGAAAGTGCATGTTTCCACGGTTGAGGGAAGCTGTGCCATCCTGGACGGCAGGGTCCAGGAGACAAAAGGCTTCCCAGGTGTTCTCAGTGGTCTCACATGCGCTGCTCCAAGGACAGCTGGGTGCAGCATCACAAAGGTTCCTGAGTACCAAAACTGACACAGCAACAGCAGAGCTTTCAAACCTGAAACATCCACGCAAACGGGGTGACATCTATGTCAGTAATAACCAAGGCAGTGCATCTACGATGACCACAGACCCTCTGCAATCTTCTGGTGACACGTCCAGTTCCTGGACCTTTGCAAACCCCCACAGAAAAGTAAGAGCCAATAATGGCTAATGCCAAACGTTGTACCAGGGGCCCAGGGTCAGCTATGTCTTGATTAACTAAACATGAATGATGTCTGTCTTATACATCTATATTTGTAAAATAAGATTCATGCTCACTACTTGAAACGGACTTTTTATTTTGAGTTGATAAGATATGTGGGTAATTAGATAAGGGAAAAATTAAATAGCTCTATGTTTTATCTGTGCCACATCTGGTGAAAATTAAAGACTTTTGGCTAAGCAAAAACACACTTGGCTAATGTGGCAAGAATGTGTCCTGACTTTTTTGGAAATGGAAAATATCATTATGAGAAAGAGATGCAGAAAGCAAACAAATGGGGCAGTTTCCTAGGTTTGCTATAACGGTCTAGAGAAAGTTAAATTTGCTGAGAAATGCTCTGGGAACCAAGACATTCGGCTGGTCTCTGGGAAAACTGTGAAGGAAAATAATCATCTCTTCATCACTCTCTGGTCTTCTTCCATCCTGTTAGATGCTCATCAGAGGCGCAAACCCAGTAGTGACACTACCCTCCATGAATTTGCTTTAGACATTAGTTTTCCTCTTTCTTTTTTTCCCTGTTTTTTTATAATCTTTTTATTAAGGGCTCATACATCTCTTATCACAATCCATACATACATCAATTGTGTAAAGCACTTTTGTAAATTCATTGCCCTCATCAGTCTCAAAACAATTGCTCTCCACTTAAGCCCCTGGCATCAGGTCCTCATTTTTCCCTCCCTCCCCTCTGCCCCCTCCCTCATGAACCCTTGATAATTTATAAATTATTATTTTGTCATATCCTGCCCTGTCTGACGTCTCCCTTCACCCACTTTTCTGTTGTCTGTCCCCAAGGGAGGAGGTCACATGTGGACCCATGTCATTGGTTCCCTCTTTCCAACCCCCCCTCCCTCTCTCCTTCCAGTATCACCACTCACACCACTGGTCCTGAAGGGATCGTTCGCCCTGAGTTTCCAGTTCCTATCTGTACCAGTGTCCAATAACCAGGCTCAGTGGAGCAATGGATAGCTCATGGCACTCCTGCCTCTGGTCAACAAGATTTCCTCTTTCAATATCAAATTTCACCTTGTCTTCCAGGTCCCTGAAAAAAAAATCTGATGACACAACGACCATTCGACAACTGATTTGAGTCTAATGGATTAATCTCTCCATTATATATATATATAATATAATATATAATATATATATAATTTTAGTAAGGGTATTTTCTTGCTTTAACATTACCACAGAAAATATAAAAGCCATCTACAAAAGATAGTATTGTCCAGAGATCTTCTCACTGATATAGTTTCATTCTCTGCTCTGCTTATAAAATGACACTGACCCTCTTCCACTGAGGGAGACATCCCAGGCTTCTGCTTGATCTACTGGAGATGCTCTCCCTCGGATCCAGGCCTCCGGGCCCAAAGCCAAGCAGACGCATGGAAAGGCTGCATCTAGGTGGTCCAGCCGCAACCACGTTGGAGGAAGGATCAGTCAGCAGCCCGGTTCAATTGCTGGATGTTTTATATAAGCAAGCCCACAAATGATTCCAGCTCTCAGCTAACACCAAGTAGGTGGAGATGTGCTATCCAT